>NW_028135985.1:0-422675 GCF_964662115.1 Mustela nivalis | reverse complement strand
ACCCTGTTCTTCGAACCAAAGCCTCTGAGGAGTGACACCTGGAAACCAAAGTAAGAGTTGAGACTACGGCCTAAAGGCCTGTCCGGCTCAACCTTCTATCTCTGTTGTCATCTGTGTGCATGCATTCATGGATGTAGCTGCTCAGCTTGTGTCCGAATGCCCCTGTGAGTCCAGTGAGGCTCCCAGTAGTGGGATGTCCTCGGAGGCCTTGAGGTTTCTCATATTCTGGAGGTGTGTGGCCAAAGGAATGGACACAGTTTCCCAGGAGAGAGCAGGCACGGTCCTGTGGTATGGCTCCAGAGGACCCAGCCTAGAGGCTCTGTTTGCCAGGGCTGTGGGGACAGATGTCTGAAAAAGCAAACTTGGCTCAGCTAGGGGCCAATGTAATGGCAGGCCTGATCTCTAGTCCGTGAGGGGAGATCCTCTGGAAATCAAAGTAGGGCAAGTGGGAGGCAGTCACTCAGGATTTTGTCTCTGGGTGTTGCGTTTACAGTGTCCGGTCAGGGTAGGGGTTGTCTCAGAGGCCGAGGAAGAGCCTTCCTCTCAGGGGATTGTCCAAGCTCCCAAGTGTTTGTGTTCATTCTGTGGGAATGAAGAGTACTGTTTCCTGCCACAGGGGAACCCCCAGGAGAGGGACTCTAGAGCACAGCAGTGGGTTCCCTAACTGGAATACACACCATCTACTTAGTCCTGGGTGCCTATGGGCATGGCAAGCCACATATGCGGGCTCTTGGTCCAGTCACTGAGAGGCGTTACTTGAATAAGGTACTCACGCTGAGGGTCACAATGTGTGTTTGTGCCCAAGGCGGCCCTCACGCTTGGGCGTGGCCTCATGGGCCATGCCGTTTTCTCCTACACGGAAGGTTTGACTCACTGCCAGCAGCAAGGTTTCTTGCCAGGGGGAAGGAGGGGTTCTGACTTGTGCATCAGGTTCCCCCCTGTGCAGGGATTGGAGATAAGGTCTAGGTTCCGATGACTGAAAACCCAGGTTGGGAATGGATGGTGGCCTAAGGCAGTGGCGGGTCCAATGTGCTGGGTGTGCAGCCAGCTGTGTCGGTGTCTGTTGGAAGGTCTGGGCTCAGGCTATTTGCGACAGAGCATCACTGTTTAAGGTAGCCTATGCAATTGGGGTGTTGCCGAGGGCCAAGCAGTTTGATCCTCATTTGGGGTTTCTGGGCAGCGCCATAGACAATGTTTTTCTCTTGGGAGGCAGGCACAGTGCTTCATTGTGGCCCCAGAATTCCCAGTAGGGAGGGTTTGTGGGCCAGGAGTGTGAGGACGGAAGTCTGAAAACACAAGCTAGTGTGAGGATTGGAACCAAGGGCAGAGCAGGCCCACTCTGCAGAGGCTGAATCAAAATCTCCTGCATCTGAAGTCAGGCTGAGGATCAGACGTTGGCTGAGGCTGGAGTATGTGTCCATGATGGCACCTTCATGAAGTGGGGGCCTCATGAAGCCAAGGAAGTTTTCCCACGCTGAGTTTGGAGGTTGCCCCAAACCACAAGGTTTCCTTCTGCGGGACATTCGAGTCCTGTTGCATGGCTCCAGGACATACCATACGGAAGGACTGGAGAGCAGGGTTCGAAGGATGGATCCCTGTACAGCATGCCTCGCATTCCCATTGGCTATTAGCGACAAGATATGTTTGATCTGCTGCCTCTGGAACACGCGACCCAGGGGGCTGAGTTGAAATGGCCTCTCCTGAGGATGCGTCATAATGTGCGTTTGGGTCCATGGAGACCTTGGAAAGTGCTGGTTGTTCAGTGGCCCTGCGGAACTCTCCTACCTGAAGTGTTTGATACATCCCAGTAAGAAAGCTGCCCATGTGGAGATGAGAGATGTTTGGTTTGGTGCCTCAGAAAAGCCCCATGTGCTGGTCTACGAAAACAGTCCTCTGAGAACGGAAACATGGAAACCAAAGCTAAGGTTCAGATTAGGGCCTTGGGGCCTGTCCATTTCAACCTTCTGTCTCTGGGGACACTGTCTGAGAGTCTAAGTGGAGATAGTTGCTCCGCTGGTGTCAGAGAGCCCCTCTTAGTCCAGGGGGGCCTACACTATTGATGGCCTCAGGGGCCTTGGAGCTTTTCCCTAACCTGTAGTGTTGTGGTCAATGGACTGGGCACACTTTCCTGGGAGAGGGCAGGCACAATCTTTCGCTGTGGCCCTAGAGGCCCTAGCCTGGAGGTGTGTGGGTCCAGGCTGTGGGCACAGAAGTCTGAATACACAAACTCAGCTTATGAGTGGCGCCTAGGGTATGGCAGGCCGGATGTACAGCCCGAGAGGGAGCTCCTGGGCCTCTGAAACAAGGGCGAGTGGGAGACGTTCCTTCAGGCTTTTGTCTCTGGATGTTGTGTCCGGGATAGCCGTGGATTGGAGCGGTGGCCTCAGGTACTGTGGACGAGTATCCCTCTCTGGGGATTTGTCCCAGCTCCCAAGAGTTTGGGGTCATTTTGTGGGAAGGGTGGAGTCGTGTTGTCTGGCTCATGGGTCTCTCCAAGAAAGGGATTCCAGAGCAGAGCTCCAGGTACGGGCGGGGCGACTGGAAAATTCAAACCCTGGAGAGGATTGGGTGCATAGGGGCTTGGCAAGCCCCATATGTGGGCTCTTGGTCCAGGCCCTGACAGGCCTTTCTTTGACATGGGGCTCATGCTGAGGATCACAGTGTGAATTTGTCCCCAAGCAGCACTCAAGTTTGGGCGTGGCATCAGGGGCCATGAAGGTTTCTCCCACCCTGAAGGTGTGACTCCATGCCAAGAGCAAGCTTGACAGCCATGGGGAAGGAGGAGTTCTGTTTTGTGCTTGCTATACCCAGCTGTGTGGAGAATTGATATAATGTCTAGGTTCAGGTATCTGAAAACCAAGGTTAGGATGAGGTGACGGCATAAGACCATGGCGTGTCCGAAGTGCTGGGTGTGCGGCCAGCTGTCTCCTTGTCTGTCTGGACGTCTGGCTTCAGGCTGTGTCAGGCAGAGCATGAGTGCCCAGAGCAGCCTATCCAGTTCGGGTACCGTCGAGGCCCGAGCAGGTTGATCCTCATCTGGGTTTTCTGGAGAGCCCCACAGGGAAACGTTTTTCTTCCGTTGGGCAGACACTGGGCTGGGTTTTGGTTCCGGAGTTCCTAGTCCGGAGGGCTTGTTTGCCAGGAGTGTGAGGAAGGAAGTCTGAAAACACAAGCTAGCGTGAGGTTTGGGACCGAGGTCACGGCATGCCCACTCTGCAGAGGCTGAATCGGGATCTCCTGCACTGAGGTCATGTCAACTATGAGACGTGCCTCAGGCTAGAGTTCTTGTCCAGCATGGCCTCTTCCTGAAGGGTGTGGGGGCTTCATGAGGCCAGAAAGTTTTGCCTACGATGGGATTTGTGAACTGCTCCAAAACTGAAGGTTACCTTCTGCACGACAGTCGAGTCCTATTGGATGGTTCCAAGAGGCCCCATATGGAAAGACTCGAGAGCAGGTGTCTAAGCATGGATGCCTGGGAACGCCACCTCATATTCCCACTCTTTAGTCAGGACAAGGCAGGCTCAATCTGCGGGCTCCTGGGTGAGCTACCCAGAGGGGAGAGTTGAAATGGACTCTCCTGAAGATGAGTCCTACTGTGGCTTGGTGGCCTGGGAGACCTTGGAATGTGGAGGTGGCTCAGGGACTCTGCAGGATTCTCCAACATGAGGTGTTTGACACGGCTCCAACAAGGAAACTTCCCATGTGGAGACGAGAGGAGTTCTGTTCCGTGCCTCAGGAAAGCCCCATACCCTGTTCTTCGAACCAAAGCCTCTGAGGAGTGACACCTGGAAACCAAAGTAAGAGTTGAGACTACGGCCTAAAGGCCTGTCCGGCTCAACCTTCTATCTCTGTTGTCATCTGTGTGCATGCATTCATGGATGTAGCTGCTCAGCTTGTGTCCGAATGCCCCTGTGAGTCCAGTGAGGCTCCCAGTAGTGGGATGTCCTCGGAGGCCTTGAGGTTTCTCATATTCTGGAGGTGTGTGGCCAAAGGAATGGACACAGTTTCCCAGGAGAGAGCAGGCACGGTCCTGTGGTATGGCTCCAGAGGACTCAGCCTAGAGGCTCTGTTTGCCAGGGCTGTGGGGACAGATGTCTGAAAAAGCAAACTTGGCTCAGCTAGGGGCCAATGTAATGGCAGGCCTGATCTCTAGTCCGTGAGGGGAGATCCTCTGGAAATCAAAGTAGGGCAAGTGGGAGGCAGTCACTCAGGATTTTGTCTCTGGGTGTTGCGTTTACAGTGTCCGGTCAGGGTAGGGGTTGTCTCAGAGGCCGAGGAAGAGCCTTCCTCTCAGGGGATTGTCCAAGCTCCCAAGTGTTTGTGTTCATTCTGTGGGAATGAAGAGTACTGTTTTCTGCCACAGGGGAACCCCCAGGAGAGGGACTCTAGAGCACAGCAGTGGGTTCCCTCAACTGGAATACACACCATCTAGTTAGTCCTGGGTGCCTATGGGCATGGCACGCCACATATGCGGGCTCTTGGTCCAGTCACTGAGAGGCGTTACTTGAATAAGGTACTCACGCTGAGGGTCACAATGTGTGTTTGTGCCCAAGGCGGCCCTCACGCTTGGGCGTGGCCTCATGGGCCATGCCGTTTTCTCCTACACGGAAGGTTTGACTCACTGCCAGCAGCAAGGTTTCTTGCCAGGGGGAAGGAGGGGTTCTGACTTGTGCATCAGGTTCCCCCCTGTGCAGGGATTGGAGATAAGGTCTAGGTTCCGATGACTGAAAACCCAGGTTGGGAATGGATGGTGGCCTAAGGCAGTGGCGGGTCCAATGTGCTGGGTGTGCAGCCAGCTGTGTCGGTGTCTGTTGGAAGGTCTGGGCTCAGGCTATTTGCGACAGAGCATCACTGTTTAAGGTAGCCTATGCAATTGGGGTGTTGCCGAGGGCCAAGCAGTTTGATCCTCATTTGGGGTTTCTGGGCAGCGCCATAGACAATGTTTTTCTCTTGGGAGGCAGGCACAGTGCTTCATTGTGGCCCCAGAATTCCCAGTAGGGAGGGTTTGTGGGCCAGGAGTGTGAGGACGGAAGTCTGAAAACACAAGCTAGTGTGAGGATTGGAACCAAGGGCAGAGCAGGCCCACTCTGCAGAGGCTGAATCAAAATCTCCTGCATCTGAAGTCAGGCTGAGGATCAGACGTTGGCTGAGGCTGGAGTATGTGTCCATGATGGCACCTTCATGAAGTGGGGGCCTCATGAAGCCAAGGAAGTTTTCCCACGCTGAGTTTGGAGGTTGCCCCAAACCACAAGGTTTCCTTCTGCGGGACATTCGAGTCCTGTTGCATGGCTCCAGGACATACCATACGGAAGGACTGGAGAGCAGGGTTCGAAGGATGGATCCCTGTACAGCATGCCTCGCATTCCCATTGGCTATTAGCGACAAGATATGTTTGATCTGCTGCCTCTGGAACACGCGACCCAGGGGGCTGAGTTGAAATGGCCTCTCCTGAGGATGCGTCATAATGTGCGTTTGGGTCCATGGAGACCTTGGAAAGTGCTGGTTGTTCAGTAGCCCTGCGGAACTCTCCTACCTGAAGTGTTTGATACATCCCAGTAAGAAAGCTGCCCATGTGGAGATGAGAGATGTTTGGTTTGGTGCCTCAGAAAAGCCCCATGTGCTGGTCTACGAAAACAGTCCTCTGAGAACGGAAACATGGAAACCAAAGCTAAGGTTCAGATTAGGGCCTGGGGGCCTGTCCATTTCAACCTTCTGTCTCTGGGGACACTGTCTGAGAGTCTAAGTGGAGATAGTTGCTCCGCTGGTGTCAGAGAGCCCCTCTTAGTCCAGGGGGGCCTACACTATTGATGGCCTCAGGGGCCTTGGAGCTTTTCCCTAACCTGTAGTGTTGTGGTCAATGGACTGGGCACACTTTCCTGGGAGAGGGCAGGCACAATCTTTCGCTGTGGCCCTAGAGGCCCTAGCCTGGAGGTGTGTGGGTCCAGGCTGTGTGCACAGAAGTCTGAATACACAAACTCAGCTTATGAGTGGCGCCTAGGGTATGGCAGGCCGGATGTACAGCCCGAGAGGGAGCTCCTGGGCCTCTGAAACAAGGGCGAGTGGGAGACGTTCCTTCAGGCTTTTGTCTCTGGATGTTGTGTCCGGGATAGCCGTGGATTGGAGCGGTGGCCTCAGGTACTGTGGACGAGTATCCCTCTCTGGGGATTTGTCCCAGCTCCCAAGAGTTTGGGGTCATTTTGTGGGAAGGGTGGAGTCGTGTTGTCTGGCTCATGGGTCTCTCCAAGAAAGGGATTCCAGAGCAGAGCTCCAGGTACGGGCGGGGCGACTGGAAAATTCAAACCCTGGAGAGGATTGGGTGCATAGGGGCTTGGCAAGCCCCATATGTGGGCTCTTGGTCCAGGCCCTGACAGGCCTTTTTTGACATGGGGCTCATGCTGAGGATCACAGTGTGAATTTGTCCCCAAGCAGCACTCAAGTTTGGGCGTGGCATCAGGGGCCATGAAGGTTTCTCCCACCCTGAAGGTGTGACTCCATGCCAAGAGCAAGCTTGACAGCCATGGGGAAGGAGGAGTTCTGTTTTGTGCTTGCTATACCCAGCTGTGTGGAGAATTGATATAATGTCTAGGTTCAGGTATCTGAAAACCAAGGTTAGGATGAGGTGACGGCATAAGACCATGGCGTGTCCGAAGTGCTGGGTGTGCGGCCAGCTGTCTCCTTGTCTGTCTGGACGTCTGGCTTCAGGCTGTGTCAGGCAGAGCATGAGTGCCCAGAGCAGCCTATCCAGTTCGGGTACCGTCGAGGCCCGAGCAGGTTGATCCTCATCTGGGTTTTCTGGAGAGCCCCACAGGGAAACGTTTTTCTTCCGTTGGGCAGACACTGGGCTGGGTTTTGGTTCCGGAGTTCCTAGTCCGGAGGGCTTGTTTGCCAGGAGTGTGAGGAAGGAAGTCTGAAAACACAAGCTAGCGTGAGGTTTGGGACCGAGGTCACGGCATGCCCACTCTGCAGAGGCTGAATCGGGATCTCCTGCACTGAGGTCATGTCAACTATGAGACGTGCCTCAGGCTAGAGTTCTTGTCCAGCATGGCCTCTTCCTGAAGGGTGTGGGGGCTTCATGAGGCCAGAAAGTTTTGCCTACGATGGGATTTGTGAACTGCTCCAAAACTGAAGGTTACCTTCTGCACGACAGTCGAGTCCTATTGGATGGTTCCAAGAGGCCCCATATGGAAAGACTCGAGAGCAGGTGTCTAAGCATGGATGCCTGGGAACGCCACCTCATATTCCCACTCTTTAGTCAGGACAAGGCAGGCTCAATCTGCGGGCTCCTGGGTGAGCTACCCAGAGGGGAGAGTTGAAATGGACTCTCCTGAAGATGAGTCCTACTGTGGCTTGGTGGCCTGGGAGACCTTGGAATGTGGAGGTGGCTCAGGGACTCTGCAGGATTCTCCAACATGAGGTGTTTGACACGGCTCCAACAAGGAAACTTCCCATGTGGAGACGAGAGGAGTTCTGTTCCGTGCCTCAGGAAAGCCCCATACCCTGTTCTTCGAACCAAAGCCTCTGAGGAGTGACACCTGGAAACCAAAGTAAGAGTTGAGACTACGGCCTAAAGGCCTGTCCGGCTCAACCTTCTATCTCTGTTGTCATCTGTGTGCATGCATTCATGGATGTAGCTGCTCAGCTTGTGTCCGAATGCCCCTGTGAGTCCAGTGAGGCTCCCAGTAGTGGGATGTCCTCGGAGGCCTTGAGGTTTCTCATATTCTGGAGGTGTGTGGCCAAAGGAATGGACACAGTTTCCCAGGAGAGAGCAGGCACGGTCCTGTGGTATGGCTCCAGAGGACCCAGCCTAGAGGCTCTGTTTGCCAGGGCTGTGGGGACAGATGTCTGAAAAAGCAAACTTGGCTCAGCTAGGGGCCAATGTAATGGCAGGCCTGATCTCTAGTCCGTGAGGGGAGATCCTCTGGAAATCAAAGTAGGGCAAGTGGGAGGCAGTCACTCAGGATTTTGTCTCTGGGTGTTGCGTTTACAGTGTCCGGTCAGGGTAGGGGTTGTCTCAGAGGCCGAGGAAGAGCCTTCCTCTCAGGGGATTGTCCAAGCTCCCAAGTGTTTGTGTTCATTCTGTGGGAATGAAGAGTACTGTTTCCTGCCACAGGGGAACCCCCAGGAGAGGGACTCTAGAGCACAGCAGTGGGTTCCCTAACTGGAATACACACCATCTACTTAGTCCTGGGTGCCTATGGGCATGGCAAGCCACATATGCGGGCTCTTGGTCCAGTCACTGAGAGGCGTTACTTGAATAAGGTACTCACGCTGAGGGTCACAATGTGTGTTTGTGCCCAAGGCGGCCCTCACGCTTGGGCGTGGCCTCATGGGCCATGCCGTTTTCTCCTACACGGAAGGTTTGACTCACTGCCAGCAGCAAGGTTTCTTGCCAGGGGGAAGGAGGGGTTCTGACTTGTGCATCAGGTTCCCCCCTGTGCAGGGATTGGAGATAAGGTCTAGGTTCCGATGACTGAAAACCCAGGTTGGGAATGGATGGTGGCCTAAGGCAGTGGCGGGTCCAATGTGCTGGGTGTGCAGCCAGCTGTGTCGGTGTCTGTTGGAAGGTCTGGGCTCAGGCTATTTGCGACAGAGCATCACTGTTTAAGGTAGCCTATGCAATTGGGGTGTTGCCGAGGGCCAAGCAGTTTGATCCTCATTTGGGGTTTCTGGGCAGCGCCATAGACAATGTTTTTCTCTTGGGAGGCAGGCACAGTGCTTCATTGTGGCCCCAGAATTCCCAGTAGGGAGGGTTTGTGGGCCAGGAGTGTGAGGACGGAAGTCTGAAAACACAAGCTAGTGTGAGGATTGGAACCAAGGGCAGAGCAGGCCCACTCTGCAGAGGCTGAATCAAAATCTCCTGCATCTGAAGTCAGGCTGAGGATCAGACGTTGGCTGAGGCTGGAGTATGTGTCCATGATGGCACCTTCATGAAGTGGGGGCCTCATGAAGCCAAGGAAGTTTTCCCACGCTGAGTTTGGAGGTTGCCCCAAACCACAAGGTTTCCTTCTGCGGGACATTCGAGTCCTGTTGCATGGCTCCAGGACATACCATACGGAAGGACTGGAGAGCAGGGTTCGAAGGATGGATCCCTGTACAGCATGCCTCGCATTCCCATTGGCTATTAGCGACAAGATATGTTTGATCTGCTGCCTCTGGAACACGCGACCCAGGGGGCTGAGTTGAAATGGCCTCTCCTGAGGATGCGTCATAATGTGCGTTTGGGTCCATGGAGACCTTGGAAAGTGCTGGTTGTTCAGTGGCCCTGCGGAACTCTCCTACCTGAAGTGTTTGATACATCCCAGTAAGAAAGCTGCCCATGTGGAGATGAGAGATGTTTGGTTTGGTGCCTCAGAAAAGCCCCATGTGCTGGTCTACGAAAACAGTCCTCTGAGAACGGAAACATGGAAACCAAAGCTAAGGTTCAGATTAGGGCCTTGGGGCCTGTCCATTTCAACCTTCTGTCTCTGGGGACACTGTCTGAGAGTCTAAGTGGAGATAGTTGCTCCGCTGGTGTCAGAGAGCCCCTCTTAGTCCAGGGGGGCCTACACTATTGATGGCCTCAGGGGCCTTGGAGCTTTTCCCTAACCTGTAGTGTTGTGGTCAATGGACTGGGCACACTTTCCTGGGAGAGGGCAGGCACAATCTTTCGCTGTGGCCCTAGAGGCCCTAGCCTGGAGGTGTGTGGGTCCAGGCTGTGGGCACAGAAGTCTGAATACACAAACTCAGCTTATGAGTGGCGCCTAGGGTATGGCAGGCCGGATGTACAGCCCGAGAGGGAGCTCCTGGGCCTCTGAAACAAGGGCGAGTGGGAGACGTTCCTTCAGGCTTTTGTCTCTGGATGTTGTGTCCGGGATAGCCGTGGATTGGAGCGGTGGCCTCAGGTACTGTGGACGAGTATCCCTCTCTGGGGATTTGTCCCAGCTCCCAAGAGTTTGGGGTCATTTTGTGGGAAGGGTGGAGTCGTGTTGTCTGGCTCATGGGTCTCTCCAAGAAAGGGATTCCAGAGCAGAGCTCCAGGTACGGGCGGGGCGACTGGAAAATTCAAACCCTGGAGAGGATTGGGTGCATAGGGGCTTGGCAAGCCCCATATGTGGGCTCTTGGTCCAGGCCCTGACAGGCCTTTCTTTGACATGGGGCTCATGCTGAGGATCACAGTGTGAATTTGTCCCCAAGCAGCACTCAAGTTTGGGCGTGGCATCAGGGGCCATGAAGGTTTCTCCCACCCTGAAGGTGTGACTCCATGCCAAGAGCAAGCTTGACAGCCATGGGGAAGGAGGAGTTCTGTTTTGTGCTTGCTATACCCAGCTGTGTGGAGAATTGATATAATGTCTAGGTTCAGGTATCTGAAAACCAAGGTTAGGATGAGGTGACGGCATAAGACCATGGCGTGTCCGAAGTGCTGGGTGTGCGGCCAGCTGTCTCCTTGTCTGTCTGGACGTCTGGCTTCAGGCTGTGTCAGGCAGAGCATGAGTGCCCAGAGCAGCCTATCCAGTTCGGGTACCGTCGAGGCCCGAGCAGGTTGATCCTCATCTGGGTTTTCTGGAGAGCCCCACAGGGAAACGTTTTTCTTCCGTTGGGCAGACACTGGGCTGGGTTTTGGTTCCGGAGTTCCTAGTCCGGAGGGCTTGTTTGCCAGGAGTGTGAGGAAGGAAGTCTGAAAACACAAGCTAGCGTGAGGTTTGGGACCGAGGTCACGGCATGCCCACTCTGCAGAGGCTGAATCGGGATCTCCTGCACTGAGGTCATGTCAACTATGAGACGTGCCTCAGGCTAGAGTTCTTGTCCAGCATGGCCTCTTCCTGAAGGGTGTGGGGGCTTCATGAGGCCAGAAAGTTTTGCCTACGATGGGATTTGTGAACTGCTCCAAAACTGAAGGTTACCTTCTGCACGACAGTCGAGTCCTATTGGATGGTTCCAAGAGGCCCCATATGGAAAGACTCGAGAGCAGGTGTCTAAGCATGGATGCCTGGGAACGCCACCTCATATTCCCACTCTTTAGTCAGGACAAGGCAGGCTCAATCTGCGGGCTCCTGGGTGAGCTACCCAGAGGGGAGAGTTGAAATGGACTCTCCTGAAGATGAGTCCTACTGTGGCTTGGTGGCCTGGGAGACCTTGGAATGTGGAGGTGGCTCAGGGACTCTGCAGGATTCTCCAACATGAGGTGTTTGACACGGCTCCAACAAGGAAACTTCCCATGTGGAGACGAGAGGAGTTCTGTTCCGTGCCTCAGGAAAGCCCCATACCCTGTTCTTCGAACCAAAGCCTCTGAGGAGTGACACCTGGAAACCAAAGTAAGAGTTGAGACTACGGCCTAAAGGCCTGTCCGGCTCAACCTTCTATCTCTGTTGTCATCTGTGTGCATGCATTCATGGATGTAGCTGCTCAGCTTGTGTCCGAATGCCCCTGTGAGTCCAGTGAGGCTCCCAGTAGTGGGATGTCCTCGGAGGCCTTGAGGTTTCTCATATTCTGGAGGTGTGTGGCCAAAGGAATGGACACAGTTTCCCAGGAGAGAGCAGGCACGGTCCTGTGGTATGGCTCCAGAGGACTCAGCCTAGAGGCTCTGTTTGCCAGGGCTGTGGGGACAGATGTCTGAAAAAGCAAACTTGGCTCAGCTAGGGGCCAATGTAATGGCAGGCCTGATCTCTAGTCCGTGAGGGGAGATCCTCTGGAAATCAAAGTAGGGCAAGTGGGAGGCAGTCACTCAGGATTTTGTCTCTGGGTGTTGCGTTTACAGTGTCCGGTCAGGGTAGGGGTTGTCTCAGAGGCCGAGGAAGAGCCTTCCTCTCAGGGGATTGTCCAAGCTCCCAAGTGTTTGTGTTCATTCTGTGGGAATGAAGAGTACTGTTTTCTGCCACAGGGGAACCCCCAGGAGAGGGACTCTAGAGCACAGCAGTGGGTTCCCTCAACTGGAATACACACCATCTAGTTAGTCCTGGGTGCCTATGGGCATGGCACGCCACATATGCGGGCTCTTGGTCCAGTCACTGAGAGGCGTTACTTGAATAAGGTACTCACGCTGAGGGTCACAATGTGTGTTTGTGCCCAAGGCGGCCCTCACGCTTGGGCGTGGCCTCATGGGCCATGCCGTTTTCTCCTACACTGAAGGTTTGACTCACTGCCAGCAGCAAGGTTTCTTGCCAGGGGGAAGGAGGGGTTCTGACTTGTGCATCAGGTTGCCCCCTGTGCAGGGATTGGAGATAAGGTCTAGGTTCCGATGACTGAAAACCCAGGTTGGGAATGGATGGTGGCCTAAGGCAGTGGCGGGTCCAATGTGCAGGGTGAGCAGCCAGCTGTGTCGGTGTCTGTTGGAAGGTCTGGGCTCAGGCTATTTGCGACAGAGCATCACTGTTTAAGGTAGCCTATGCAATTGGGGTGTTGCCGAGGGCCAAGCAGTTTGATCCTCATTTGGGGTTTCTGGGCAGCGCCATAGACAATGTTTTTCTCTTGGGAGGCAGGCACAGTGCTTCATTGTGGCCCCAGAATTCCCAGTAGGGAGGGTTTGTGGGCCAGGAGTGTGAGGACGGAAGTCTGAAAACACAAGCTAGTGTGAGGATTGGAACCAAGGGCAGAGCAGGCCCACTCTGCAGAGGCTGAATCAAAATCTCCTGCATCTGAAGTCAGGCTGAGGATCAGACGTTGGCTGAGGCTGGAGTATGTGTCCATGATGGCACCTTCATGAAGTGGGGGCCTCATGAGGCCAAGGAAGTTTTCCCACGCTGAGTTTGGAGGTTGCCCCAAACCACAAGGTTCCTTCTGCGGTACATTCGAGTCCTGTTGCATGGCTCCAGGACATACCATACGGAAGGACTGGAGAGCAGGGTTCGAAGGATGGATCCCTGTACAGCATGCCTCGCATTCCCATTGGCTATTAGCGACAAGATATGTTTGATCTGCTGCCTCTGGAACACGCGACCCAGGGGGCTGAGTTGAAATGGCCTCTCCTGAGGATGCGTCATAATGTGCGTTTGGGTCCATGGAGACCTTGGAATGTGCTGGTTGTTCAGTGGCCCTGCGGAACTCTCCTACCTGAAGTGTTTGATACATCCCAGTAAGAAAGCTGCCCATGTGGAGATGAGAGATGTTTGGTTTGGTGCCTCAGAAAAGCCCCATGTGCTGGTCTACGAAAACAGTCCTCTGAGGACGGACACATGGAAACCAAAGCTAAGGTTCAGATTAGGGCCTGGGGGCCTGTCCATTTCAACCTTCTGTCTCTGGGGACACTGTCTGAGAGTCTAAGTGGAGATAGTTGCTCCGCTGGTGTCAGAGAGCCCCTCTTAGTCCAGGGGGGCCTACACTATTGATGGCCTCAGGGGCCTTGGAGCTTTTCCCTAACCTGTAGTGTTGTGGTCAATGGACTGGGTACACTTTCCTTGGAGAGGGCAGGCACAATCTTTCGCTGTGGCCCTAGAGGCCCTAGCCTGGAGGTGTGTGGGTCCAGGCTGTGGGCACAGAAGTCTGAATACACAAACTCAGCTTATGAGTGGCGCCTAGGGTATGGCAGGCCGGATGTACAGCCCGAGAGGGAGCTCCTGGGCCTCTGAAACAAGGGCGAGTGGGAGGCGTTCCTTCAGGCTTTTGTCTCTGGATGTTGTGTCCGGGATAGCCGTGGATTGGAGCGGTGGCCTCAGGTACTGTGGACGAGTATCCCTCTCTGGGGATTTGTCCCAGCTCCCAAGAGTTTGGGGTCATTTTGTGGGAAGGGTGGAGTCGTGTTGTCTGGCTCATGGGTCTCTCCAAGAAAGGGATTCCAGAGCAGAGCTCCAGGTACGGGCGGGGCGACTGGAAAATTCAAACCCTGGAGAGGATTGGGTGCATAGGGGCTTGGCAAGCCCCATATGTGGGCTCTTGGTCCAGGCCCTGACAGGCCTTTTTTGACATGGGGCTCATGCTGAGGATCACAGTGTGAATTTGTCCCCAAGCAGCACTCAAGTTTGGGCGTGGCATCAGGGGCCATGAAGGTTTCTCCCACCCTGAAGGTGTGACTCCATGCCAAGAGCAAGCTTGACAGCCATGGGGAAGGAGGAGTTCTGTTTTGTGCTTGCTATACCCAGCTGTGTGGAGAATTGATATAATGTCTAGGTTCAGGTATCTGAAAACCAAGGTTAGGATGAGGTGACGGCATAAGACCATGGCGTGTCCGAAGTGCTGGGTGTGCGGCCAGCTGTCTCCTTGTCTGTCTGGACGTCTGGCTTCAGGCTGTGTCAGGCAGAGCATGAGTGCCCAGAGCAGCCTATCCAGTTCGGGTACCGTCGAGGCCCGAGCAGGTTGATCCTCATCTGGGTTTTCTGGAGAGCCCCACAGGGAAACGTTTTTCTTCCGTTGGGCAGACACTGGGCTGGGTTTTGGTTCCGGAGTTCCTAGTCCGGAGGGCTTGTTTGCCAGGAGTGTGAGGAAGGAAGTCTGAAAACACAAGCTAGCGTGAGGTTTGGGACCGAGGTCACGGCATGCCCACTCTGCAGAGGCTGAATCGGGATCTCCTGCACTGAGGTCATGTCAACTATGAGACGTGCCTCAGGCTAGAGTTCTTGTCCAGCATGGCCTCTTCCTGAAGGGTGTGGGGGCTTCATGAGGCCAGAAAGTTTTGCCTACGATGGGATTTGTGAACTGCTCCAAAACTGAAGGTTACCTTCTGCACGACAGTCGAGTCCTATTGGATGGTTCCAAGAGGCCCCATATGGAAAGACTCGAGAGCAGGTGTCTAAGCATGGATGCCTGGGAACGCCACCTCATATTCCCACTCTTTAGTCAGGACAAGGCAGGCTCAATCTGCGGGCTCCTGGGTGAGCTACCCAGAGGGGAGAGTTGAAATGGACTCTCCTGAAGATGAGTCCTACTGTGGCTTGGTGGCCTGGGAGACCTTGGAATGTGGAGGTGGCTCAGGGACTCTGCAGGATTCTCCAACATGAGGTGTTTGACACGGCTCCAACAAGGAAACTTCCCATGTGGAGACGAGAGGAGTTCTGTTCCGTGCCTCAGGAAAGCCCCATACCCTGTTCTTCGAACCAAAGCCTCTGAGGAGTGACACCTGGAAACCAAAGTAAGAGTTGAGACTACGGCCTAAAGGCCTGTCCGGCTCAACCTTCTATCTCTGTTGTCATCTGTGTGCATGCATTCATGGATGTAGCTGCTCAGCTTGTGTCCGAATGCCCCTGTGAGTCCAGTGAGGCTCCCAGTAGTGGGATGTCCTCGGAGGCCTTGAGGTTTCTCATATTCTGGAGGTGTGTGGCCAAAGGAATGGACACAGTTTCCCAGGAGAGAGCAGGCACGGTCCTGTGGTATGGCTCCAGAGGACCCAGCCTAGAGGCTCTGTTTGCCAGGGCTGTGGGGACAGATGTCTGAAAAAGCAAACTTGGCTCAGCTAGGGGCCAATGTAATGGCAGGCCTGATCTCTAGTCCGTGAGGGGAGATCCTCTGGAAATCAAAGTAGGGCAAGTGGGAGGCAGTCACTCAGGATTTTGTCTCTGGGTGTTGCGTTTACAGTGTCCGGTCAGGGTAGGGGTTGTCTCAGAGGCCGAGGAAGAGCCTTCCTCTCAGGGGATTGTCCAAGCTCCCAAGTGTTTGTGTTCATTCTGTGGGAATGAAGAGTACTGTTTCCTGCCACAGGGGAACCCCCAGGAGAGGGACTCTAGAGCACAGCAGTGGGTTCCCTAACTGGAATACACACCATCTACTTAGTCCTGGGTGCCTATGGGCATGGCAAGCCACATATGCGGGCTCTTGGTCCAGTCACTGAGAGGCGTTACTTGAATAAGGTACTCACGCTGAGGGTCACAATGTGTGTTTGTGCCCAAGGCGGCCCTCACGCTTGGGCGTGGCCTCATGGGCCATGCCGTTTTCTCCTACACGGAAGGTTTGACTCACTGCCAGCAGCAAGGTTTCTTGCCAGGGGGAAGGAGGGGTTCTGACTTGTGCATCAGGTTCCCCCCTGTGCAGGGATTGGAGATAAGGTCTAGGTTCCGATGACTGAAAACCCAGGTTGGGAATGGATGGTGGCCTAAGGCAGTGGCGGGTCCAATGTGCTGGGTGTGCAGCCAGCTGTGTCGGTGTCTGTTGGAAGGTCTGGGCTCAGGCTATTTGCGACAGAGCATCACTGTTTAAGGTAGCCTATGCAATTGGGGTGTTGCCGAGGGCCAAGCAGTTTGATCCTCATTTGGGGTTTCTGGGCAGCGCCATAGACAATGTTTTTCTCTTGGGAGGCAGGCACAGTGCTTCATTGTGGCCCCAGAATTCCCAGTAGGGAGGGTTTGTGGGCCAGGAGTGTGAGGACGGAAGTCTGAAAACACAAGCTAGTGTGAGGATTGGAACCAAGGGCAGAGCAGGCCCACTCTGCAGAGGCTGAATCAAAATCTCCTGCATCTGAAGTCAGGCTGAGGATCAGACGTTGGCTGAGGCTGGAGTATGTGTCCATGATGGCACCTTCATGAAGTGGGGGCCTCATGAAGCCAAGGAAGTTTTCCCACGCTGAGTTTGGAGGTTGCCCCAAACCACAAGGTTTCCTTCTGCGGGACATTCGAGTCCTGTTGCATGGCTCCAGGACATACCATACGGAAGGACTGGAGAGCAGGGTTCGAAGGATGGATCCCTGTACAGCATGCCTCGCATTCCCATTGGCTATTAGCGACAAGATATGTTTGATCTGCTGCCTCTGGAACACGCGACCCAGGGGGCTGAGTTGAAATGGCCTCTCCTGAGGATGCGTCATAATGTGCGTTTGGGTCCATGGAGACCTTGGAAAGTGCTGGTTGTTCAGTGGCCCTGCGGAACTCTCCTACCTGAAGTGTTTGATACATCCCAGTAAGAAAGCTGCCCATGTGGAGATGAGAGATGTTTGGTTTGGTGCCTCAGAAAAGCCCCATGTGCTGGTCTACGAAAACAGTCCTCTGAGAACGGAAACATGGAAACCAAAGCTAAGGTTCAGATTAGGGCCTTGGGGCCTGTCCATTTCAACCTTCTGTCTCTGGGGACACTGTCTGAGAGTCTAAGTGGAGATAGTTGCTCCGCTGGTGTCAGAGAGCCCCTCTTAGTCCAGGGGGGCCTACACTATTGATGGCCTCAGGGGCCTTGGAGCTTTTCCCTAACCTGTAGTGTTGTGGTCAATGGACTGGGCACACTTTCCTGGGAGAGGGCAGGCACAATCTTTCGCTGTGGCCCTAGAGGCCCTAGCCTGGAGGTGTGTGGGTCCAGGCTGTGGGCACAGAAGTCTGAATACACAAACTCAGCTTATGAGTGGCGCCTAGGGTATGGCAGGCCGGATGTACAGCCCGAGAGGGAGCTCCTGGGCCTCTGAAACAAGGGCGAGTGGGAGACGTTCCTTCAGGCTTTTGTCTCTGGATGTTGTGTCCGGGATAGCCGTGGATTGGAGCGGTGGCCTCAGGTACTGTGGACGAGTATCCCTCTCTGGGGATTTGTCCCAGCTCCCAAGAGTTTGGGGTCATTTTGTGGGAAGGGTGGAGTCGTGTTGTCTGGCTCATGGGTCTCTCCAAGAAAGGGATTCCAGAGCAGAGCTCCAGGTACGGGCGGGGCGACTGGAAAATTCAAACCCTGGAGAGGATTGGGTGCATAGGGGCTTGGCAAGCCCCATATGTGGGCTCTTGGTCCAGGCCCTGACAGGCCTTTCTTTGACATGGGGCTCATGCTGAGGATCACAGTGTGAATTTGTCCCCAAGCAGCACTCAAGTTTGGGCGTGGCATCAGGGGCCATGAAGGTTTCTCCCACCCTGAAGGTGTGACTCCATGCCAAGAGCAAGCTTGACAGCCATGGGGAAGGAGGAGTTCTGTTTTGTGCTTGCTATACCCAGCTGTGTGGAGAATTGATATAATGTCTAGGTTCAGGTATCTGAAAACCAAGGTTAGGATGAGGTGACGGCATAAGACCATGGCGTGTCCGAAGTGCTGGGTGTGCGGCCAGCTGTCTCCTTGTCTGTCTGGACGTCTGGCTTCAGGCTGTGTCAGGCAGAGCATGAGTGCCCAGAGCAGCCTATCCAGTTCGGGTACCGTCGAGGCCCGAGCAGGTTGATCCTCATCTGGGTTTTCTGGAGAGCCCCACAGGGAAACGTTTTTCTTCCGTTGGGCAGACACTGGGCTGGGTTTTGGTTCCGGAGTTCCTAGTCCGGAGGGCTTGTTTGCCAGGAGTGTGAGGAAGGAAGTCTGAAAACACAAGCTAGCGTGAGGTTTGGGACCGAGGTCACGGCATGCCCACTCTGCAGAGGCTGAATCGGGATCTCCTGCACTGAGGTCATGTCAACTATGAGACGTGCCTCAGGCTAGAGTTCTTGTCCAGCATGGCCTCTTCCTGAAGGGTGTGGGGGCTTCATGAGGCCAGAAAGTTTTGCCTACGATGGGATTTGTGAACTGCTCCAAAACTGAAGGTTACCTTCTGCACGACAGTCGAGTCCTATTGGATGGTTCCAAGAGGCCCCATATGGAAAGACTCGAGAGCAGGTGTCTAAGCATGGATGCCTGGGAACGCCACCTCATATTCCCACTCTTTAGTCAGGACAAGGCAGGCTCAATCTGCGGGCTCCTGGGTGAGCTACCCAGAGGGGAGAGTTGAAATGGACTCTCCTGAAGATGAGTCCTACTGTGGCTTGGTGGCCTGGGAGACCTTGGAATGTGGAGGTGGCTCAGGGACTCTGCAGGATTCTCCAACATGAGGTGTTTGACACGGCTCCAACAAGGAAACTTCCCATGTGGAGACGAGAGGAGTTCTGTTCCGTGCCTCAGGAAAGCCCCATACCCTGTTCTTCGAACCAAAGCCTCTGAGGAGTGACACCTGGAAACCAAAGTAAGAGTTGAGACTACGGCCTAAAGGCCTGTCCGGCTCAACCTTCTATCTCTGTTGTCATCTGTGTGCATGCATTCATGGATGTAGCTGCTCAGCTTGTGTCCGAATGCCCCTGTGAGTCCAGTGAGGCTCCCAGTAGTGGGATGTCCTCGGAGGCCTTGAGGTTTCTCATATTCTGGAGGTGTGTGGCCAAAGGAATGGACACAGTTTCCCAGGAGAGAGCAGGCACGGTCCTGTGGTATGGCTCCAGAGGACTCAGCCTAGAGGCTCTGTTTGCCAGGGCTGTGGGGACAGATGTCTGAAAAAGCAAACTTGGCTCAGCTAGGGGCCAATGTAATGGCAGGCCTGATCTCTAGTCCGTGAGGGGAGATCCTCTGGAAATCAAAGTAGGGCAAGTGGGAGGCAGTCACTCAGGATTTTGTCTCTGGGTGTTGCGTTTACAGTGTCCGGTCAGGGTAGGGGTTGTCTCAGAGGCCGAGGAAGAGCCTTCCTCTCAGGGGATTGTCCAAGCTCCCAAGTGTTTGTGTTCATTCTGTGGGAATGAAGAGTACTGTTTTCTGCCACAGGGGAACCCCCAGGAGAGGGACTCTAGAGCACAGCAGTGGGTTCCCTCAACTGGAATACACACCATCTAGTTAGTCCTGGGTGCCTATGGGCATGGCACGCCACATATGCGGGCTCTTGGTCCAGTCACTGAGAGGCGTTACTTGAATAAGGTACTCACGCTGAGGGTCACAATGTGTGTTTGTGCCCAAGGCGGCCCTCACGCTTGGGCGTGGCCTCATGGGCCATGCCGTTTTCTCCTACACTGAAGGTTTGACTCACTGCCAGCAGCAAGGTTTCTTGCCAGGGGGAAGGAGGGGTTCTGACTTGTGCATCAGGTTGCCCCCTGTGCAGGGATTGGAGATAAGGTCTAGGTTCCGATGACTGAAAACCCAGGTTGGGAATGGATGGTGGCCTAAGGCAGTGGCGGGTCCAATGTGCAGGGTGAGCAGCCAGCTGTGTCGGTGTCTTTTGGAAGGTCTGGGCTCAGGCTATTTGCGACAGAGCATCACTGTTTAAGGTAGCCTATGCAATTGGGGTGTTGCCGAGGGCCAAGCAGTTTGATCCTCATTTGGGGTTTCTGGGCAGCGCCATAGACAATGTTTTTCTCTTGGGAGGCAGGCACAGTGCTTCATTGTGGCCCCAGAATTCCCAGTAGGGAGGGTTTGTGGGCCAGGAGTGTGAGGACGGAAGTCTGAAAACACAAGCTAGTGTGAGGATTGGAACCAAGGGCAGAGCAGGCCCACTCTGCAGAGGCTGAATCAAAATCTCCTGCATCTGAAGTCAGGCTGAGGATCAGACGTTGGCTGAGGCTGGAGTATGTGTCCATGATGGCACCTTCATGAAGTGGGGGCCTCATGAGGCCAAGGAAGTTTTCCCACGCTGAGTTTGGAGGTTGCCCCAAACCACAAGGTTCCTTCTGCGGTACATTCGAGTCCTGTTGCATGGCTCCAGGACATACCATACGGAAGGACTGGAGAGCAGGGTTCGAAGGATGGATCCCTGTACAGCATGCCTCGCATTCCCATTGGCTATTAGCGACAAGATATGTTTGATCTGCTGCCTCTGGAACACGCGACCCAGGGGGCTGAGTTGAAATGGCCTCTCCTGAGGATGCGTCATAATGTGCGTTTGGGTCCATGGAGACCTTGGAATGTGCTGGTTGTTCAGTGGCCCTGCGGAACTCTCCTACCTGAAGTGTTTGATACATCCCAGTAAGAAAGCTGCCCATGTGGAGATGAGAGATGTTTGGTTTGGTGCCTCAGAAAAGCCCCATGTGCTGGTCTACGAAAACAGTCCTCTGAGGACGGACACATGGAAACCAAAGCTAAGGTTCAGATTAGGGCCTGGGGGCCTGTCCATTTCAACCTTCTGTCTCTGGGGACACTGTCTGAGAGTCTAAGTGGAGATAGTTGCTCCGCTGGTGTCAGAGAGCCCCTCTTAGTCCAGGGGGGCCTACACTATTGATGGCCTCAGGGGCCTTGGAGCTTTTCCCTAACCTGTAGTGTTGTGGTCAATGGACTGGGCACACTTTCCTTGGAGAGGGCAGGCACAATCTTTCGCTGTGGCCCTAGAGGCCCTAGCCTGGAGGTGTGTGGGTCCAGGCTGTGGGCACAGAAGTCTGAATACACAAACTCAGCTTATGAGTGGCGCCTAGGGTATGGCAGGCCGGATGTACAGCCCGAGAGGGAGCTCCTGGGCCTCTGAAACAAGGGCGAGTGGGAGGCGTTCCTTCAGGCTTTTGTCTCTGGATGTTGTGTCCGGGATAGCCGTGGATTGGAGCGGTGGCCTCAGGTACTGTGGACGAGTATCCCTCTCTGGGGATTTGTCCCAGCTCCCAAGAGTTTGGGGTCATTTTGTGGGAAGGGTGGAGTCGTGTTGTCTGGCTCATGGGTCTCTCCAAGAAAGGGATTCCAGAGCAGAGCTCCAGGTACGGGCGGGGCGACTGGAAAATTCAAACCGTGGTGAGGATTGGGTGCATAGGGGCTTGGCAAGCCCCATATGTGGGCTCTTGGTCCAGGCCCTGACAGGCCTTTCTTTGACATGGGGCTCATGCTGAGGATCACAGTGTGAATTTGTGCCCAAGCAGCACTCAAGTTTGGGCGTGGCATCAGGGGCCATGAAGGTTTCTCCCACCCTGAAGGTGTGACTGCATGCCAAGAGCAAGCTTGACAGCCATGGGGAAGGAGGAGTTCTGTTTTGTGCTTGCTATACCCAGCTGTGTGGAGAATTGATATAATGTCTAGGTTCAGATATCTGAAAACCAAGGTTAGGATGAGGTGACGGCATAAGACCATGGCGTGTCCGAAGTGCTGGGTGTGCGGCCAGCTGTCTCCTTGTCTGTCTGGACGTCTGGCTTCAGGCTGTGTCAGGCAGAGCATGAGTGCCCAGAGCAGCCTATCCAGTTCGGGTACCGTCGAGGCCCGAGCAGGTTGATCCTCATCTGGGTTTTCTGGAGAGCCCCACAGGGAAACGTTTTTCTTCCGTTGGGCAGACACTGGGCTGGGTTTTGGTTCCGGAGTTCCTAGTCCGGAGGGCTTGTTTGCCAGGAGTGTGAGGAAGGAAGTCTGAAAACACAAGCTAGCGTGAGGTTTGGGACCGAGGTCACGGCATGCCCACTCTGCAGAGGCTGAATCGGGATCTCCTGCACTGAGGTCATGTCAACTATGAGACGTGCCTCAGGCTAGAGTTCTTGTCCAGCATGGCCTCTTCCTGAAGGGTGTGGGGGCTTCATGAGGCCAGAAAGTTTTGCCTACGATGGGATTTGTGAACTGCTCCAAAACTGAAGGTTACCTTCTGCACGACAGTCGAGTCCTATTGGATGGTTCCAAGAGGCCCCATATGGAAAGACTCGAGAGCAGGTGTCTAAGCATGGATGCCTGGGAACGCCACCTCATATTCCCACTCTTTAGTCAGGACAAGGCAGGCTCAATCTGCGGGCTCCTGGGTGAGCTACCCAGAGGGGAGAGTTGAAATGGACTCTCCTGAAGATGAGTCCTACTGTGGCTTGGTGGCCTGGGAGACCTTGGAATGTGGAGGTGGCTCAGGGACTCTGCAGGATTCTCCAACATGAGGTGTTTGACACGGCTCCAACAAGGAAACTTCCCATGTGGAGATGAGAGGAGTTCTGTTCCGTGCCTCAGGAAAGCCCCATACCCTGTTCTTCGAACCAAAGCCTCTGAGGAGTGACACCTGGAAACCAAAGTAAGAGTTGAGACTACGGCCAAAGGCCTATCCGGCTCAACCTTCTATCTCTGTTGTCATCTGTGTGCATGCATTCATGGATGTAGCTGCTCAGCTTGTGTCCGAATGCCCCTGTGAGTCCAGTGAGGCTCCCAGTAGTGGGATGTCCTCGGAGGCCTTGAGGTTTCTCATATTCTGGAGGTGTGTGGCCAAAGGAATGGACACAGTTTCCCAGGAGAGAGCAGGCACGGTCCTGTGGTATGGCTCCAGAGGACCCAGCCTAGAGGCTCTGTTTGCCAGGGCTGTGGGGACAGATGTCTGAAAAAGCAAACTTGGCTCAGCTAGGGGCCAATGTAATGGCAGGCCTGATCTCTAGTCCGTGAGGGGAGATCCTCTGGAAATCAAAGTAGGGCAAGTGGGAGGCAGTCACTCAGGATTTTGTCTCTGGGTGTTGCGTTTACAGTGTCCGGTCAGGGTAGGGGTTGTCTCAGAGGCCGAGGAAGAGCCTTCCTCTCAGGGGATTGTCCAAGCTCCCAAGTGTTTGTGTTCATTCTGTGGGAATGAAGAGTACTGTTTCCTGCCACAGGGGAACCCCCAGGAGAGGGACTCTAGAGCACAGCAGTGGGTTCCCTCAACTGGAATACACACCATCTAGTGAGTCCTGGGTGCCTATGGGCATGGCAAGCCACATATGCGGGCTCTTGGTCCAGTCACTGAGAGGCGTTACTTGAATAAGGTACTCACGCTGAGGGTCACAATGTGTGTTTGTGCCCAAGGCGGCCCTCACGCTTGGGCGTGGCCTCATGGGCCATGCCGTTTTCTCCTACACTGAAGGTTTGACTCACTGCCAGCAGCAAGGTTTCTTGCCAGGGGGAAGGAGGGGTTCTGACTTGTGCATCAGGTTCCCCCCTGTGCAGGGATTGGAGATAAGGTCTAGGTTCCGATGACTGAAAACCCAGGTTGGGAATGGATGGTGGCCTAAGGCAGTGGCGGGTCCAATGTGCAGGGTGAGCAGCCAGCTGTGTCGGTGTCTGTTGGAAGGTCTGGGCTCAGGCTATTTGCGACAGAGCATCACTGTTTAAGGTAGCCTATGCAATTGGGGTGTTGCCGAGGGCCAAGCAGTTTGATCCTCATTTGGGGTTTCTGGGCAGCGCCATAGACAATGTTTTTCTCTTGGGAGGCAGGCACAGTGCTTCATTGTGGCCCCAGAATTCCCAGTAGGGAGGGTTTGTGGGCCAGGAGTTTGAGGACGGAAGTCTGAAAACACAAGCTAGTGTGAGGATTGGAACCAAGGGCAGAGCAGGCCCACTCTGCAGAGGCTGAATCAAAATCTCCTGCATCTGAAGTCAGGCTGAGGATCAGACGTTGGCTGAGGCTGGAGTATGTGTCCATGATGGCACCTTCATGAAGTGGGGGCCTCATGAGGCCAAGGAAGTTTTCCCACGCTGAGTTTGGAGGTTGCCCCAAACCACAAGGTTTCCTTCTGCGGGACATTCGAGTCCTGTTGCATGGCTCCAGGACATACCATACGGAAGGACTGGAGAGCAGGGTTCGAAGGATGGATCCCTGTACAGCATGCCTTGCATTCCCATTGGCTATTAGCGACAAGATATGTTTGATCTGCTGCCTCTGGAACACGCGACCCAGGGGGCTGAGTTGAAATGGCCTCTCCTGAGGATGCGTCATAATGTGCGTTTGGGTCCATGGAGACCTTGGAATGTGCTGGTTGTTCAGTGGCCCTGCGGAACTCTCCTACCTGAAGTGTTTGATACATCCCAGTAAGAAAGCTGCCCATGTGGAGATGAGAGATGTTTGGTTTGGTGCCTCAGAAAAGCCCCATGTGCTGGTCTACGAAAACAGTCCTCTGAGGACGGACACATGGAAACCAAAGCTAAGGTTCAGATTAGGGCCTGGGGGCCTGTCCATTTCAACCTTCTGTCTCTGGGGACACTGTCTGAGAGTCTAAGTGGAGATAGTTGCTCCGCTGGTGTCAGAGAGCCCCTCTTAGTCCAGGGGGGCCTACACTATTGATGGCCTCAGGGGCCTTGGAGCTTTTCCCTAACCTGTAGTGTTGTGGTCAATGGACTGGGCACACTTTCCTTGGAGAGGGCAGGCACAATCTTTCGCTGTGGCCCTAGAGGCCCTAGCCTGGAGGTGTGTGGGTCCAGGCTGTGGGCACAGAAGTCTGAATACACAAACTCAGCTTATGAGTGGCGCCTAGGGTATGGCAGGCCGGATGTACAGCCCGAGAGGGAGCTCCTGGGCCTCTGAAACAAGGGCGAGTGGGAGGCGTTCCTTCAGGCTTTTGTCTCTGGATGTTGTGTCCGGGATAGCCGTGGATTGGAGCGGTGGCCTCAGGTACTGTGGACGAGTATCCCTCTCTGGGGATTTGTCCCAGCTCCCAAGAGTTTGGGGTCATTTTGTGGGAAGGGTGGAGTCGTGTTGTCTGGCTCATGGGTCTCTCCAAGAAAGGGATTCCAGATCAGAGCTCCAGGTACGGGCGGGGCGACTGGAAAATTCAAACCGTGGTGAGGATTGGGTGCATAGGGGCTTGGCAAGCCCCATATGTGGGCTCTTGGTCCAGGCCCTGACAGGCCTTTCTTTGACATGGGGCTCATGCTGAGGATCACAGTGTGAATTTGTGCCCAAGCAGCACTCAAGTTTGGGCGTGGCATCAGAGGCCATGAAGGTTTCTCCCACCCTGAAGGTGTGACTCCATGCCAAGAGCAAGCTTGACAGCCATGGGGAAGGAGGAGTTCTGTTTTGTGCTTGCTATACCCAGCTGTGTGGAGAATTGATATAATGTCTAGGTTCAGATATCTGAAAACCAAGGTTAGGATGAGGTGACGGCATAAGACCATGGCGTGTCCGAAGTGCTGGGTGTGCGGCCAGCTGTCTCCTTGTCTGTCTGGACGTCTGGCTTCAGGCTGTGTCAGGCAGAGCATGAGTGCCCAGAGCAGCCAATCCAGTTCGGGTACCGTCGAGGCCCGAGCAGGTTGATCCTCATCTGGGTTTTCTGGAGAGCCCCACAGGGAAACGTTTTTCTTCCGTTGGGCAGACACTGGGCTGGGTTTTGGTTCTGGAGTTCCAGTCCGGAGGGCTTGTTTGCCAGGAGTGTGAGGAAGGAAGTCTGAAAACACAAGCTAGCGTGAGGTTTGGGACCGAGGTTACGGCATGCCCACTCTGCAGAGGCTGAATCGGGATCTCCTGCACTGAGGTCATGTCAACTATGTAGAGTTCTTGTCCAGCATGGCCTCTTCCTGAAGGGTGTGGGGGCTTCATGAGGCCATAAAGTTTTGCCTACGATGGGATTTGTGAACTGCTCCAAAACTGAAGGTTACCTTCTGCACGACAGTCGAGTCCTATTGGATGGTTCCAAGAGGCCCCATATGGAAAGACTCGAGAGCAGGTGTCTAAGCATGGATGCCTGGGAACGCACCTCATATTCCCACTCTTTAGTCAGGACAAGGCAGGCTCAATCTGCGGGCTCCTGGGTGAGCTACCCAGAGGGGAGAGTTGAAATGGACTCTCCTGAAGATGAGTCCTACTGTGGCTTGGTGGCCTGGAAGACCTTGGAATGTGGAGGTGGCTCAGGGACTCTGCAGGATTCTCCAACATGAGGTGTTTGACACGGCTCCAACAAGGAAACTTCCCATGTGGAGACGAGAGGAGTTCTGTTCCGTGCCTCAGGAAAGCCCCATACCCTGTTCTTCGAACCAAAGCCTCTGAGGAGTGACACCTGGAAACCAAAGTAAGAGTTGAGACTACGGCCTAAAGGCCTGTCCGGCTCAACCTTCTATCTCTGTTGTCATCTGTGTGCATGCATTCATGGATGTAGCTGCTCAGCTTGTGTCCGAATGCCCCTGTGAGTCCAGTGAGGCTCCCAGTAGTGGGATGTCCTCGGAGGCCTTGAGGTTTCTCATATTCTGGAGGTGTGTGGCCAAAGGAATGGACACAGTTTCCCAGGAGAGAGCAGGCACGGTCCTGTGGTATGGCTCCAGAGGACCCAGCCTAGAGGCTCTGTTTGCCAGGGCTGTGGGGACAGATGTCTGAAAAAGCAAACTTGGCTCAGCTAGGGACCAATGTAATGGCAGGCCTGATCTCTAGTCCGTGAGGGGAGATCCTCTGGAAACCAAAGTAGGGCAAGTGGGAGGCAGTCACTCAGGATTTTGTCTCTGGGTGTTGCGTTTACAGTGTCCGGTCAGGGTAGGGGTTGTCTCAGAGGCCGAGGAAGAGCCTTCCTCTCAGGGGATTGTCCAAGCTCCCAAGTGTTTGTGTTCATTCTGTGGGAATGAAGAGTACTGTTTCCTGCCACAGGGGAACCCCCAGGAGAGGGACTCTAGAGCACAGCAGTGGGTTCCCTCTACTGGAATACACACCATCTAGTTAGTCCTGGGTGCCTATGGGCATGGCAAGCCACATATGCGGGCTCTTGGTCCAGTCACTGAGAGGCGTTACTTGAATAAGGTACTCACGCTGAGGGTCACAATGTGTGTTTGTGCCCAAGGCGGCCCTCACGCTTGGGCGTGGCCTCATGGGCCATGCCGTTTTCTCCTACACGGAAGGTTTGACTCACTGCCAGCAGCAAGGTTTCTTGCCAGGGGGAAGGAGGGGTTCTGACTTGTGCATCAGGTTCCCCCCTGTGCAGGGATTGGAGATAAGGTCTAGGTTCCGATGACTGAAATCCCAGGTTGGGAATGGATGGTGGCCTAAGGCAGTAGCGGGTCCAATGTGCAGGGTGTGCAGCCAGCTGTGTCGGTGTCTGTTGGAAGGTCTGGGCTCAGGCTATTTGCGACAGAGCATCACTGTTTAAGGTAGCCTATGCAATTGGGGTGTTGCCGAGGGCCAAGCAGTTTGATCCTCATTTGGGGTTTCTGGGCAGCGCCATAGACAAGGTTTTTCTCCTGGGAGGCAGGCACAGTGCTTCATTGTGGCCCCAGAATTCCCAGTAGGGAGGGTTTGTGGGCCAGGAGTATGAGGACGGAAGTCTGAAAACACAAGCTAGTGTGAGGATTGGAACCAAGGGCAGAGCAGGCCCACTCTGCAGAGGCTGAATCAAAATCTCCTGCATCTGAAGTCAGGCTGAGGATCAGACGTTGGCTGAGGCTGGAGTATGTGTCCATGATGGCACCTTCATGAAGTGGGGGCCTCATGAGGCCAAGGAAGTTTTCCCACGCTGAGTTTGGAGGTTGCCCCAAACCACAAGGTTTCCTTCTGTGAGACATTCGAGTCCTGTTGCATGGCTCCAGGACATGCCATACGGAAGGACTGGAGAGCAGGGTTCGAAGGATGGATCCCTGTACAGCATGCCTCGCATTCCCATTGGCTATTAGCGACAAGATATGTTTGATCTGCTGCCTCTGGAACACGCGACCCAGGGGGCTGAGTTGAAATGGCCTCTCCTGAGGATGCGTCATAATGTGCGTTTGGGTCCATGGAGACCTTGGAATGTGCTGGTTGTTCAGTGGCCCTGCGGAACTCTCCTACCTGAAGTGTTTGATACATCCCAGTAAGAAAGCTGACCATGTGGAGATGAGAGAGGTTTGGTTTGGTGCCTCAGAAAAGCCCCATGTGCTGGTCTACGAAAACAGTCCTCTGAGAACGGAAACATGGAAACCAAAGCTAAGGTTCAGATTAGGGCCTGGGGGCCTGTCCATTTCAACCTTCTGTCTCGGGACACTGTCTGAGAGTCTAAGTGGAGATAGTTGCTCCGCTGGTGTCAGAGAGCCCCTCTTAGTCCAGGGGGGCCTACACTATTGATGGTCTCAGGGGCCTTGGAGCTTTTCCCTAACCTGTAGTGTTGTGGTCAATGGACTGGGCACACTTTCCTTGGAGAGGGCAGGCACAATCTTTCGCTGTGGCCCTAGAGGCCCTAGCCTGGAGGTGTGTGGGTCCAGGCTGTGGGCACAGAAGTCTGAATACACAAACTCAGCTTATGAGTGGCGCCTAGGGTATGGCAGGCCGGATGTACAGCCCGAGAGGGAGCTCCTGGGCCTCTGAAACTAGGGCGAGTGGGAGGCGTTCCTTCAGGCTTTTGTCTCTGGATGTTGTGTCCGGGATAGCCGTGGATTGGAGCGGTGGCCTCAGGTACTGTGGACGAGTATCCCTCTCTGGGGATTTGTCCCAGCTCCCAAGAGTTTGGGGTCATTTTGTGGGAAGGGTGGAGTCGTGTTGTCTGGCTCATGGGTCTCTCCAAGAAAGGGATTCCAGAGCAGAGCTCCAGGTACGGGCGGGGCGACTGGAAAATTCAAACCGTGGTGAGGATTGGGTGCATAGGGGCTTGGCAAGCCCCATATGTGGGCTCTTGGTCCAGGCCCTGACAGGCCTTTCTTTGACATGGGGCTCATGCTGAGGATCACAGTGTGAATTTGTGCCCAAGCAGCACTCAAGTTTGGGCGTGGCATCAGGGGCCATGAAGGTTTCTCCCACCCTGAAGGTGTGACTGCATGCCAAGAGCAAGCTTGACAGCCATGGGGAAGGAGGAGTTCTGTTTTGTGCTTGCTATACCCAGCTGTGTGGAGAATTGATATAAT
Source organism: Mustela nivalis (assembly GCF_964662115.1). Lineage (NCBI taxonomy): Eukaryota > Metazoa > Chordata > Mammalia > Carnivora > Mustelidae > Mustela > Mustela nivalis. The sequence continues at coordinate 393,632 of NW_028135985.1, read as the reverse complement.
GTCTAGGTTCAGATATCTGAAAACCAAAGTTAGGATGAGGTGACGGCATAAGACCATGGCGTGTCCGAAGTGCTGGGTGTGCGGCCAGCTGTCTCCTTGTCTGTCTGGACGTCTGGCTTCAGGCTGTGTCAGGCAGAGCATGAGTGCCCAGAGCAGCCTATCCAGTTCGGGTACCGTCGAGGCCCGAGCAGGTTGATCCTCATCTGGGTTTTCTGGAGAGCCCCACAGGGAAACGTTTTTCTTCCGTTGGGCAGACACCGGGCTGGGTTTTGGTTCCGGAGTTCCTAGTCCGGAGGGCTTGTTTGCCAGGAGTGTGAGGAAGGAAGTCTGAAAACACAAGCTAGCGTGTGGTTTGGGACCGAGGTCACGGCATGCCCACTCTGCAGAGGCTGAATCGGGATCTCCTGCACTGAGGTCATGTCAACTATGAGACGTGCCTCAGGCTAGAGTTCTTGTCCAGCATGGCCTCTTCCTGAAGGGTGTGGGGGCTTCATGAGGCCAGAAAGTTTTGCCTACGATGGGATTTGTGAACTGCTCCAAAACTGAAGGTTACCTTCTGCACGACAGTCGAGTCCTATTGGATGGTTCCAAGAGGCCCCATATGGAAAGACTCGAGAGCAGGTGTCTAAGCATGGATGCCTGGGAACGCCACCTCATATTCCCACTCTTTAGTCAGGACAAGGCAGGCTCAATCTGCGGGCTCCTGGGTGATCTACCCAGAGGGGAGAGTTGAAATGGACTCTCCTGAAGATGAGTCCTACTGTGGCTTGGTGGCCTGGGAGACCTTGGAATGTGGAGGTGGCTCAGGGACTCTGCAATATTCTCCAACATGAGGTGTTTGACACGGCTCCAACAAGGAAACTTCCCATGTGGAGACGAGAGGAGTTCTGTTCTGTGCCTCAGGAAAGCCCCATACCCTGTTCTTCGAACCAAAGCCTCTGAGGAGTGACACCTGGAAACCAAAGTAAGAGTTGAGACTACGGCCTAAAGGCCTGTCCGGCTCAACCTTCTATCTCTGTTGTCATCTGTGTGCATGCATTCATGGATGTAGCTGCTCAGCTTGTGTCCGAATGCCCCTGTGAGTCCAGTGAGGCTCCCAGTAGTGGGATGTCCTCGGAGGCCTTGAGGTTTCTCATATTCTGGAGGTGTGTGGCCAAAGGAATGGACACAGTTTCCCAGGAGAGAGCAGGCACGGTCCTGTGGTATGGCTCCAGAGGACCCAGCCTAGAGGCTCTGTTTGCCAGGGCTGTGGGGACAGATGTCTGAAAAAGCAAACTTGGCTCAGCTAGGGGCCAATGTAATGGCAGGCCTGATCTCTAGTCCGTGAGGGGAGATCCTCTGGAAATCAAAGTAGGGCAAGTGGGAGGCAGTCACTCAGGATTTTGTCTCTGGGTGTTGCGTTTACAGTGTCCGGTCAGGGTAGGGGTTGTCTCAGAGGCCGAGGAAGAGCCTTCCTCTCAGGGGATTGTCCAAGCTCCCAAGTGTTTGTGTTCATTCTGTGGGAATGAAGAGTACTGTTTCCTGCCACAGGGGAACCCCCAGGAGAGGGACTCTAGAGCACAGCAGTGGGTTCCCTCAACTGGAATACACACCATCTAGTTAGTCCTGGGTGCCTATGGGCATGGCAAGCCACATATGCGGGCTCTTGGTCCAGTCACTGAGAGGCGTTACTTGAATAAGGTACTCACGCTGAGGGTCACAATGTGTGTTTGTGCCCAAGGCGGCCCTCACGCTTGGGCGTGGCCTCATGGGCCATGCCGTTTTCTCCTACACGGAAGGTTTGACTCACTGCCAGCAGCAAGGTTTCTTGCCAGGGGGAAGGAGGGGTTCTGACTTGTGCATCAGGTTCCCCCCTGTGCAGGGATTGGAGATAAGGTCTAGGTTCCGATGACTGAAAACCCAGGTTGGGAATGGATGGTGGCCTAAGGCAGTGGCGGGTCCAATGTGCTGGGTGTGCAGCCAGCTGTGTCGGTGTCTGTTGGAAGGTCTGGGCTCAGGCTATTTGCGACAGAGCATCACTGTTTAAGGTAGCCTATGCAATTGGGGTGTTGCCGAGGGCCAAGCAGTTTGATCCTCATTTGGGGTTTCTGGGCAGCGCCATAGACAATGTTTTTCTCTTGGGAGGCAGGCACAGTGCTTCATTGTGGCCCCAGAATTCCCAGTAGGGAGGGTTTGTGGGCCAGGAGTGTGAGGACGGAAGTCTGAAAACACAAGCTAGTGTGAGGATTGGAACCAAGGGCAGAGCAGGCCCACTCTGCAGAGGCTGAATCAAAATCTCCTGCATCTGAAGTCAGGCTGAGGATCAGACGTTGGCTGAGGCTGGAGTATGTGTCCATGATGGCACCTTCATGAAGTGGGGGCCTCATGAGGCCAAGGAAGTTTTCCCACGCTGAGTTTGGAGGTTGCCCCAAACCACAAGGTTTCCTTCTGCGGGACATTCGAGTCCTGTTGCATGGCTCCAGGACATACCATACGGAAGGACTGGAGAGCAGGGTTCGAAGGATGGATCCCTGTACAGCATGCCTCGCATTCCCATTGGCTATTAGCGACAAGATATGTTTGATCTGCTGCCTCTGGAACACGCGACCCAGGGGGCTGAGTTGAAATGGCCTCTCCTGAGGATGCGTCATAATGTGCGTTTGGGTCCATGGAGAACTTGGAATGTGCTGGTTGTTCAGTGGCCCTGCGGAACTCTCCTACCTGAAGTGTTTGATACATCCCAGTAAGAAAGCTGCCCATGTGGAGATGAGAGATGTTTGGTTTGGTGCCTCAGAAAAGCCCCATGTGCTGGTCTACGAAAACAGTCCTCTGAGAACGGAAACATGGAAACCAAAGCTAAGGTTCAGATTAGGGCCTGGGGGCCTGTCCATTTCAACCTTCTGTCTCTGGGGACACTGTCTGAGAGTCTAAGTGGAGATAGTTGTTCCGCTGGTGTCAGATAGCCCCTCTTAGTCCAGGGGGGCCTACACTATTGATGGCCTCAGGGGCCTTGGAGCTTTTCCCTAACCTGTAGTGTTGTGGTCAATGGACTGGGCACACTTTCCTTGGAGAGGGCAGGCACAATCTTTCGCTGTGGCCCTAGAGGCCCTAGTCTGGAGGTGTGTGGGTCCAGGCTGTGGGCACAGAAGTCTGAATACACAAACTCAGCTTATGAGTGGCGCCTAGGGTATGGCAGGCCGGATGTACAGCCCGAGAGGGAGCTCCTGGGCCTCTGAAACAAGGGCGAGTGGGAGGCGTTCCTTCAGGCTTTTGTCTCTGGATGTTGTGTCCGGGATAGCCGTGGATTGGAGCGGTGGCCTCAGGTACTGTGGACGAGTATCCCTCTCTGGGGATTTGTCCCAGCTCCCAAGAGTTTGGGGTCATTTTGTGGGAAGGGTGGAGTCGTGTTGTCTGGCTCATGGGTCTCTCCAAGAAAGGGATTCCAGAGCAGAGCTCCAGGTACGGGCGGGGCGACTGGAAAATTCAAACCGTGGTGAGGATTGGGTGCATAGGGGCTTGGCAAGCCCCATATGTGGGCTCTTGGTCCAGGCCCTGACAGGCCTTTCTTTGACATGGGGCTCATGCTGAGGATCACAGTGTGAATTTGTGCCCAAGCAGCACTCAAGTTTGGGCGTGGCATCAGGGGCCATGAAGGTTTCTCCCACCCTGAAGGTGTGACTCCATGCCAAGAGCAAGCTTGACAACCATGGGGAAGGGGGAGTTCTGTTTTGTGCTTGCTATACCCAGCTGTGTGGAGAATTGATATAATGTCTAGGTTCAGATATCTGAAAACCAAGGTTAGGATGAGGTGACGGCATAAGACCATGGCGTGTCTGAAGTGCTGGGTGTGCGGCCAGCTGTCTCCTTGTCTGTCTGGACGCCTGGCTTCAGGCTGTGTCAGGCAGAGCATGAGTGCCCAGAGCAGCCTATCCAGTTCGGGTACCGTCGAGGCCCGAGCAGGTTGATCCTCATCTGGGTTTTCTGGAGAGCCCCACAGGGAAACGTTTTTCTTCCGTTGGGCAGACACCGGGCTGGGTTTTGGTTCTGGAGTTCCTAGTCCGGAGGGCTTGTTTGCCAGGAGTGTGAGGAAGGAAGTCTGAAAACACAAGCTAGCGTGAGGTTTGGGACCGAGGTCACGGCATGCCCACTCTGCAGAGGCTGAATCGGGATCTCCTGCACTGAGGTCATGTCAACTATGAGACGTGCCTCAGGCTAGAGTTCTTGTCCAGCATGGCCTCTTCCTGAAGGGTGTGGGGGCTTCATGAGGCCAGAAAGTTTTGCCTACGATGGGATTTGTGAACTGCTCCAAAACTGAAGGTTACCTTCTGCACGACAGTCGAGTCCTATTGGATGGTTCCAAGAGGCCCCATATGGAAAGACTCGAGAGCAGGTGTCTAAGCATGGATGCCTGGGAACGCCACCTCATATTCCCACTCTTTAGTCAGGACAAGGCAGGCTCAATCTGCGGGCTCCTGGGTGAGCTACCCAGAGGGGAGAGTTGAAATGGACTCTCCTGAAGATGAGTCCTACTGTGGCTTGGTGGCCTGGGAGACCTTGGAATGTGGAGGTGGCTCAGGGACTCTGCAGGATTCTCCAACATGAGGTGTTTGACACGGCTCCAACAAGGAAACTTCCCATGTGGAGACGAGAGGAGTTCTGTTCCGTGCCTCAGGAAAGCCCCATACCCTGTTCTTCGAACCAAAGCCTCTGAGGAGTGACACCTGGAAACCAAAGTAAGAGTTGAGACTACGGCCTAAAGGCCTGTCCGGCTCAACCTTCTATCTCTGTTGTCATCTGTGTGCATGCATTCATGGATGTAGCTGCTCAGCTTGTGTCCGAATGCCCCTGTGAGTCCAGTGAGGCTCCCAGTAGTGGGATGTCCTCGGAGGCCTTGAGGTTTCTCATATTCTGGAGGTGTGTGGCCAAAGGAATGGACACAGTTTCCCAGGAGAGAGCAGGCACGGTCCTGTGGTATGGCTCCAGAGGACACAGCCTAGAGGCTCTGTTTGCCAGGGCTGTGGGGACAGATGTCTGAAAAAGCAAACTTGGCTCAGCTAGGGGCCAATGTAATGGCAGGCCTGATCTCTAGTCCGTGAGGGGAGATCCTCTGGAAATCAAAGTAGGGCAAGTGGGAGGCAGTCACTCAGGATTTTGTCTCTGGGTGTTGCGTTTACAGTGTCCGGTCAGGGTAGGGGTTGTCTCAGAGGCCGAGGAAGAGCCTTCCTCTCAGGGGATTGTCCAAGCTCCCAAGTGTTTGTGTTCATTCTGTGGGAATGAAGAGTACTGTTTCCTGCCACAGGGGAACCCCCAGGAGAGGGACTCTAGAGCACAGCAGTGGGTTCCCTCAACTGGAATACAAACCATCTAGTTAGTCCTGGGTGCCTATGGGCATGGCAAGCCACATATGCGGGCTCTTGGTCCAGTCACTGAGAGGCGTTACTTGAATAAGGTACTCACGCTGAGGGTCACAATGTGTGTTTGTGCCCAAGGCGGCCCTCACGCTTGGGCGTGGCCTCATGGGCCATGCCGTTTTCTCCTACACGGAAGGTTTGACTCACTGCCAGCAGCAAGGTTTCTTGCCAGGGGGAAGGAGGGGTTCTGACTTGTGCATCAGGTTCCCCCCTGTGCAGGGATTGGAGATAAGGTCTAGGTTCTGATGACTGAAAACCCAGGTTGGGAATGGATGGTGGCCTAAGGCAGTGGCGGGTCCAATGTGCTGGGTGTGCAGCCAGCTGTGTCGGTGTCTGTTGGAAGGTCTGGGCTCAGGCTATTTGCGACAGAGCATCACTGTTTAAGGTAGCCTATGCAATTGGGGTGTTGCCGAGGGCCAAGCAGTTTGATCCTCATTTGGGGTTTCTGGGCAGCGCCATAGACAATGTTTTTCTCTTGGGAGGCAGGCACAGTGCTTCATTGTGGCCCCAGAATTCCCAGTAGAGAGGGTTTGTGGGCCAGGAGTGTGAGGACGGAAGTCTGAAAACACAAGCTAGTGTGAGGATTGGAACCAAGGGCAGAGCAGGCCCACTCTGCAGAGGCTGAATCAAAATCTCCTGCATCTGAAGTCAGGCTGAGGATCAGACGTTGGCTGAGGCTGGAGTATGTGTCCATGATGGCACCTTCATGAAGTGGGGGCCTCATGAGGCCAAGGAAGTTTTCCCACGCTGAGTTTGGAGGTTGCCCCAAACCACAAGGTTTCCTTCTGCGGGACATTCGAGTCCTGTTGCATGGCTCCAGGACATACCATACGGAAGGACTGGAGAGCAGGGTTCGAAGGATGGATCCCTGTACAGCATGCCTCGCATTCCCATTGGCTATTAGCGACAAGATATGTTTGATCTGCTGCCTCTGGAACACGCGACCCAGGGGGCTGAGTTGAAATGGCCTCTCCTGAGGATGCGTCATAATGTGCGTTTGGGTCCATGGAGAACTTGGAATGTGCTGGTTGTTCAGTGGCCCTGCGGAACTCTCCTACCTGAAGTGTTTGATACATCCCAGTAAGAAAGCTGCCCATGTGGAGATGAGAGATGTTTGGTTTGGTGCCTCAGAAAAGCCCCATGTGCTGGTCTACGAAAACAGTCCTCTGAGAACGGAAACATGGAAACCAAAGCTAAGGTTCAGATTAGGGCCTGGGGGCCTGTCCATTTCAACCTTCTGTCTCTGGGGACACTGTCTGAGAGTCTAAGTGGAGATAGTTGCTCCGCTGGTGTCAGAGAGCCCCTCTTAGTCCAGGGGGGCCTACACTATTGATGGCCTCAGGGGCCTTGGAGCTTTTCCCTAACCTGTAGTGTTGTGGTCAATGGACTGGGCACACTTTCCTTGGAGAGGGCAGGCACAATCTTTCGCTGTGGCCCTAGAGGCCCTAGCCTGGAGGTGTGTGGGTCCAGGCTGTGGGCACAGAAGTCTGAATACACAAACTCAGCTTATGAGTGGCGCCTAGGGTATGGCAGGCCGGATGTACAGCCCGAGAGGGAGCTCCTGGGCCTCTGAAACAAGGGCGAGTGGGAGGCGTTCCTTCAGGCTTTTGTCTCTGGATGTTGTGTCCGGGATAGCCGTGGATTGGAGCGGTGGCCTCAGGTACTGTGGACGAGTATCCCTCTCTGGGGATTTGTCCCAGCTCCCAAGAGTTTGGGGTCATTTTGTGGGAAGGGTGGAGTCGTGTTGTCTGGCTCATGGGTCTCTCCAAGAAAGGGATTCCAGAGCAGAGCTCCAGGTACGGGCGGGGCGACTGGAAAATTCAAACCGTGGTGAGGATTGGGTGCATAGGGGCTTGGCAAGCCCCATATGTGGGCTCTTGGTCCAGGCCCTGACAGGCCTTTCTTTGACATGGGGCTCATGCTGAGGATCACAGTGTGAATTTGTGCCCAAGCAGCACTCAAGTTTGGGCGTGGCATCAGGGGCCATGAAGGTTTCTCCCACCCTGAAGGTGTGACTCCATGCCAAGAGCAAGCTTGACAGCCATGGGGAAGGGGGAGTTCTGTTTTGTGCTTGCTATACCCAGCTGTGTGGAGAATTGATATAATGTCTAGGTTCAGATATCTGAAAACCAAGGTTAGGATGAGGTGACGGCATAAGACCATGGCGTGTCCGAAGTGCTGGGTGTGCGGCCAGCTGTCTCCTTGTCTGTCTGGACGCCTGGCTTCAGGCTGTGTCAGGCAGAGCATGAGTGCCCAGAGCAGCCTATCCAGTTCGGGTACCGTCGAGGCCCGAGCAGGTTGATCCTCATCTGGGTTTTCTGGAGAGCCCCACAGGGAAACGTTTTTCTTCCGTTGGGCAGACACTGGGCTGGGTTTTGGTTCTGGAGTTCCTAGTCCGGAGGGCTTGTTTGCCAGGAGTGTGAGGAAGGAAGTCTGAAAACACAAGCTAGCGTGAGGTTTGGGACCGAGGTCACGGCATGCCCACTCTGCAGAGGCTGAATCGGGATCTCCTGCACTGAGGTCATGTCAACTATGAGACGTGCCTCAGGCTAGAGTTCTTGTCCAGCATGGCCTCTTCCTGAAGGGTGTGGGGGCTTCATGAGGCCAGAAAGTTTTGCCTACGATGGGATTTGTGAACTGCTCCAAAACTGAAGGTTACCTTCTGCACGACAGTCGAGTCCTATTGGATGGTTCCAAGAGGCCCCATATGGAAAGACTCGAGAGCAGGTGTCTAAGCATGGATGCCTGGGAACGCCACCTCATATTCCCACTCTTTAGTCAGGACAAGGCAGGCTCAATCTGCGGGCTCCTGGGTGAGCTACCCAGAGGGGAGAGTTGAAATGGACTCTCCTGAAGATGAGTCCTACTGTGGCTTGGTGGCCTGGGAGACCTTGGAATGTGGAGGTGGCTCAGGGACTCTGCAGGATTCTCCAACATGAGGTGTTTGACACGGCTCCAACAAGGAAACTTCTCATGTGGAGACGAGAGGAGTTCTGTTCCGTGCCTCAGGAAAGCCCCATACCCTGTTCTTCGAACCAAAGCCTCTGAGGAGTGACACCTGGAAACCAAAGTAAGAGTTGAGACTACGGCCTAAAGGCCTGTCCGGCTCAACCTTCTATCTCTGTTGTCATCTGTGTGCATGCATTCATGGATGTAGCTGCTCAGCTTGTGTCCGAATGCCCCTGTGAGTCCAGTGAGGCTCCCAGTAGTGGGATGTCCTCGGAGGCCTTGAGGTTTCTCATATTCTGGAGGTGTGTGGCCAAAGGAATGGACACAGTTTCCCAGGAGAGAGCAGGCACGGTCCTGTGGTATGGCTCCAGAGGACCCAGCCTAGAGGCTCTGTTTGCCAGGGCTGTGGGGACAGATGTCTGAAAAAGCAAACTTGGCTCAGCTAGGGGCCAATGTAATGGCAGGCCTGATCTCTAATCCGTGAGGGGAGATCCTCTGGAAATCAAAGTAGGGCAAGTGGGAGGCAGTCACTCAGGATTTTGTCTCTGGGTGTTGCGTTTACAGTGTCCGGTCAGGGTAGGGGTTGTCTCAGAGGCCGAGGAAGAGCCTTCCTCTCAGGGGATTGTCCAAGCTCCCAAGTGTTTGTGTTCATTCTGTGGGAATGAAGAGTACTGTTTCCTGCCACAGGGGAAACCCCAGGAGAGGGACTCTAGAGCACAGCAGTGGGTTCCCTCAACTGGAATACACACCATCTAGTTAGTCCTGGGTGCCTATGGGCATGGCAAGCCACATATGCGGGCTCTTGGTCCAGTCACTGAGAGGCGTTACTTGAATAAGGTACTCACGCTGAGGGTCACAATGTGTGTTTGTGCCCAAGGCGGCCCTCACGCTTGGGCGTGGCCTCATGGGCCATGCCGTTTTCTCCTACACTGAAGGTTTGACTCACTGCCAGCAGCAAGGTTTCTTGCCAGGGGGAAGGAGGGGTTCTGACTTGTGCATCAGGTTCCCCCCTGTGCAGGGATTGGAGATAAGGTCTAGGTTCCGATGACTGAAAACCCAGGTTGGGAATGGATGGTGGCCTAAGGCAGTGGCGGGTCCAATGTGCTGGGTGTGCAGCCAGCTGTGTCGGTGTCTGTTGGAAGGTCTGGGCTCAGGCTATTTGCGACAGAGCATCACTGTTTAAGGTAGCCTATGCAATTGGGGTGTTGCCGAGGGCCAAGCAGTTTGATCCTCATTTGGGGTTTCTGGGCAGCGCCATAGACAATGTTTTTCTCTTGGGAGGCAGGCACAGTGCTTCATTGTGGCCCCAGAATTCCCAGTAGGGAGGGTTTGTGGGCCAGGAGTGTGAGGACGGAAGTCTGAAAACACAAGCTAGTGTGAGGATTGGAACCAAGGGCAGAGCAGGCCCACTCTGCAGAGGCTGAATCAAAATCTCCTGCATCTGAAGTCAGGCTGAGGATCAGACGTTGGCTGAGGCTGGAGTATGTGTCCATGATGGCACCTTCATGAAGTGGGGGCCTCATGAGGCCAAGGAAGTTTTCCCACGCTGAGTTTGGAGGTTGCCCCAAACCACAAGGTTTCCTTCTGCGGGACATTCGAGTCCTGTTGCATGGCTCCAGGACATACCATACGGAAGGACTGGAGAGCAGGGTTCGAAGGATGGATCCCTGTACAGCATGCCTCGCATTCCCATTGGCTATTAGCGACAAGATATGTTTGATCTGCTGCCTCTGGAACACGCGACCCAGGGGGCTGAGTTGAAATGGCCTCTCCTGAGGATGCGTCATAATGTGCGTTTGGGTCCATGGAGACCTTGGAATGTGCTGGTTGTTCAGTGGCCCTGCGGAACTCTCCTACCTGAAGTGTTTGATACATCCCAGTAAGAAAGCTGCCCATGTGGAGATGAGAGAGGTTTGGTTTGGTGCCTCAGAAAAGCCCCATGTGCTGGTCTACGAAAACAGTCCTCTGAGAACGGAAACATGGAAACCAAAGCTAAGGTTCAGATTAGGGCCTGGGGGCCTGTCCATTTCAACCTTCTGTCTCTGGGGACACTGTCTGAGAGTCTAAGTGGAGATAGTTGCTCCGCTGGTGTCAGAGAGCCCCTCTTAGTCCAGGGTGGCCTACACTATTGATGGCCTCAGGGGCCTTGGAGCTTTTCCCTAACCTGTAGTGTTGTGGTCAATGAACTGGGCACACTTTCCTTGGAGAGGGCAGGCACAATCTTCGCTGTGGCCCTAGAGGCCCTAGCCTGGAGGTGTGTGGGTCCAGGCTGTGGGCACAGAAGTCTGAATACACAAACTCAGCTTATGAGTGGCGCCTAGGGTAAGGCAGAACGGATGTACAGCCCGAGAGGGAGCTCCTGGGCCTCTGAAACAAGGGCGAGTGGGAGGCGTTCCTTCAGGCTTTTGTCTCTGGATGTTGTGTCCGGGATAGCCGTGGATTGGAGCGGTGGCCTCAGGTACTGTGGACGAGTATCCCTCTTTGGGGATTTGTCCCAGCTCCCAAGAGTTTGGGGTCATTTTGTGGGAAGGGTGGAGTCGTGTTGTCTGGCTCATGGGTCTCTCCAAGAAAGGGATTCCAGAGCAGAGCTCCAGGTACGGGCGGGGCGACTGGAAAATTCAAACCGTGGTGAGGATTGGGTGCATAGGGGCTTGGCAAGCCCCATATGTGGGCTCTTGGTCCAGGCCCTGACAGGCCTTTCTTTGACATGGGGCTCATGCTGAGGATCACAGTGTGAATTTGTGCCCAAGCAGCACTCAAGTTTGGGCGTGGCATCAGGGGCCATGAAGTTTTCTCCCACCCTGAAGGTGTGACTCCATGCCAAGAGCAAGCTTGACAGCCATGGGGAAGAGGGAGTTCTGTTTTGTGCTTGCTATACCCAGCTGTGTGGAGAATTGATATAATGTCTAGGTTCAGATATCTGAAAACCAAGGTTAGGATGAGGTGACGGCATAAGACCATGGCGTGTCCGAAGTGCTGGGTGTGCGGCCAGCTGTCTCCTTGTCTGTCTGGACGTCTGGCTTCAGGCTGTGTCAGGCAGAGCATGAGTGCCCAGAGCAGCCTATCCAGTTCGGGTACCGTCGAGGCCCGAGCAGGTTGATCCTCATCTGGGTTTTCTGGAGAGCCCCACAGGGAAACGTTTTTCTTCCGTTGGGCAGACACTGGGCTGGGTTTTGGTTCCGGAGTTCCTAGTCCGGAGGGCTTGTTTGCCAGGAGTGTGAGGAAGGAAGTCTGAAAACACAAGCTAGCGTGAGGTTTGGGACCGAGGTCACGGCATGCCCACTCTGCAGAGGCTGAATCGGGATCTCCTGCACTGAGGTCATGTCAACTATGAGACGTGCCTCAGGCTAGAGTTCTTGTCCAGCATGGCCTCTTCCTGAAGGGTGTGGGGGCTTCATGAGGCCAGAAAGTTTTGCCTACGATGGGATTTGTGAACTGCTCCAAAACTGAAGGTTACCTTCTGCACGACAGTCGAGTCCTATTGGATGGTTCCAAGAGGCCCCATATGGAAAGACTCGAGAGCAGGTGTCTAAGCATGGATGCCTGGGAACGCCACCTCATATTCCCACTCTTTAGTCAGGACACGGCAGGCTCAATCTGAGGGCTCCTGGGTGAGCTACCCAGAGGGGAGAGTTGAAATGGACTCTCCTGAAGATGAGTCCTACTGTGGCTTGGTGGCCTGGGAGACCTTGGAATGTGGAGGTGGCTCAGGGACTCTGCAGGATTCTCCAACATGAGGTGTTTGACACGGCTCCAACAAGGAAACTTCCCATGTGGAGACGAGAGGAGTTCTGTTCCGTGCCTCAGGAAAGCCCCATACCCTGTTCTTCGAACCAAAGCCTCTGAGGAGTGACACCTGGAAACCAAAGTAAGAGTTGAGACTACGGCCTAAAGGCCTGTCCGGCTCAACCTTCTATCTCTGTTGTCATCTGTGTGCATGCATTCATGGATGTAGCTGCTCAGCTTGTGTCCGAATGCCCCTGTGAGTCCAGTGAGGCTCCCAGTAGTGGGATGTCCTCGGAGGCCTTGAGGTTTCTCATATTCTGGAGGTGTGTGGCCAAAGGAATGGACACAGTTTCCCAGGAGAGAGCAGGCACGGTCCTGTGGTATGGCTCCAGAGGACCCAGCCTAGAGGCTCTGTTTGCCAGGGCTGTGGGGACAGATGTCTGAAAAAGCAAACTTGGCTCAGCTAGGGGCCAATGTAATGGCAGGCCTGATCTCTAGTCCGTGAGGGGAGATCCTCTGGAAATCAAAGTAGGGCAAGTGGGAGGCAGTCACTCAGGATTTTGTCTCTGGGTGTTGCGTTTACAGTGTCCGGTCAGGGTAGGGGTTGTCTCAGAGGCCGAGGAAGAGCCTTCCTCTCAGGGGATTGTCCAAGCTCCCAAGTGTTTGTGTTCATTCTGTGGGAATGAAGAGTACTGTTTCCTGCCACAGGGGAACCCCCAGGAGAGGGACTCTAGAGCACAGCAGTGGGTTCCCTCAACTGGAATACACACCATCTAGTTAGTCCTGGGTGCCTATGGGCATGGCAAGCCACATATGCGGGCTCTTGGTCCAGTCACTGAGAGGCGTTACTTGAATAAGGTACTCACGCTGAGGGTCACAATGTGTGTTTGTGCCCAAGGCGGCCCTCACGCTTGGGCGTGGCCTCATGGGCCATGCCGTTTTCTCCTACACTGAAGGTTTGACTCACTGCCAGCAGCAAGGTTTCTTGCCAGGGGGAAGGAGGGGTTCTGACTTGTGCATCAGGTTCCCCCCTGTGCAGGGATTGGAGATAAGGTCTAGGTTCCGATGACTGAAAACCCAGGTTGGGAATGGATGGTGGCCTAAGGCAGTGGCGGGTCCAATGTGCAGGGTGTGCAGCCAGCTGTGTCGGTGTCTGTTTAAGGTAGCCTATGCAATTGGGGTGTTGCCGAGGGCCAAGCAGTTTGATCCTCATTTGGGGTTTCTGGGCAGCGCCATAGACAATGTTTTTCTCTTGGGAGGCAGGCACAGTGCTTCATTGTGGCCCCAGAATTCCCAGTAGGGAGGGTTTGTGGGCCAGGAGTGTGAGGACGGAAGTCTGAAAACACAAGCTAGTGTGAGGATTGGAACCAAGGGCAGAGCAGGCCCACTCTGCAGAGGCTGAATCAAAATCTCCTGCATCTGAAGTCAGGCTGAGGATCAGACGTTGGCTGAGCCTGGAGTATGTGTCCATGATGGCACCTTCATGAAGTGGGGGCCTCATGAGGCCAAGGAAGTTTTCCCACGCTGAGTTTGGAGGTTGCCCCAAACCACAAGGTTTCCTTCTGCGGGACATTCGAGTCCTGTTGCATGGCTCCAGGACATACCATACGGAAGGACTGGAGAGCAGGGTTCGAAGGATGGATCCCTGTACAGCATGCCTCGCATTCCCATTGGCTATTAGCGACAAGATATGTTTGATCTGCTGCCTCTGGAACACGCGACCCAGGGGGCTGAGTTGAAATGGCCTCTCCTGAGGATGCGTCATAATGTGCGTTTGGGTCCATGGAGACCTTGGAATGTGCTGGTTGTTCAGTGGCCCTGCGGAACTCTCCTACCTGAAGTGTTTGATACATCCCAGTAAGAAAGCTGCCCATGTGGAGATGAGAGAGGTTTGGTTTGGTGCCTCAGAAAAGCCCCATGTGCTGGTCTACGAAAACAGTCCTCTGAGAACGGAAACATGGAAACCAAAGCTAAGGTTCAGATTAGGGCCTGGGGGCCTGTCCATTTCAACCTTCTGTCTCTGGGGACACTGTCTGAGAGTCTAAGTGGAGATAGTTGCTCCGCTGGTGTCAGAGAGCCCCTCTTAGTCCAGGGGGGCCTACACTATTGATGGCCTCAGGGGCCTTGGAGCTTTTCCCTAACCTGTAGTGTTGTGGTCAATGGACTTGGCACACTTTCCTTGGAGAGGGCAGGCACAATCTTTCGCTGTGGCCCTAGAGGCCCTAGACTGGAGGTGTGTGGGTCCAGGCTGTGGGCACAGAAGTCTGAATACACAAACTCAGCTTATGAGTGGCGCCTAGGGTATGGCAGGCCGGATGTACAGCCCGAGAGGGAGCTCCTGGGCCTCTGAAACAAGGGCGAGTGGGAGGCGTTCCTTCAGGCTTTTGTCTCTGGATGTTGTGTCCGGGATAGCCGTGGATTGGAGCGGTGGCCTCAGGTACTGTGGACGAGTATCCCTCTCTGGGGATTTGTCCCAGCTCCCAAGAGTTTGGGGTCATTTTGTGGGAAGGGTGGAGTCGTGTTGTCTGGCTCATGGGTCTCTCCAAGAAAGGGATTCAAGAGCAGAGCTCCAGGTACGGGCGGGGCAACTGGAAAATTCAAACCGTGGTGAGGATTGGGTGCATAGGGGCTTGGCAAGCCCCATATGTGGGCTCTTGGTCCAGGCCCTAACAGGCATTTCTTTGACATGGGGCTCATGCTGAGGATCACAGTGTGAATTTGTGCCCAAGCAGCACTCAAGTTTGGGCGTGGCATCAGGGGCCATGAAGGTTTCTCCCACCCTGAAGGTGTGACTCCATGCCAAGAGCAAGCTTGACAGCCATGGGGAAGGAGGAGTTCTGTTTTGTGCTTGCTATACCCAGCTGTGTGGAGAATTGATATAATGTCTAGGTTCAGATATCTGAAAACCAAGGTTAGGATGAGGTGACGGCATAAGACCATGGCGTGTCCGAAGTGCTGTGTGTGCGGCCAGCTGTCTCCTTGTCTGTCTGGACGTCTGGCTTCAGGCTGTGTCAGGCAGAGCATGAGTGCCCAGAGCAGCCTATCCAGTTCGGGTACCATCGAGGCCCGAGCAGGTTGATCCTCATCTGGGTTTTCTGGAGAGCCCCACAGGGAAACGTTTTTCTTCCGTTGGGCAGACACTGGGCTGGGTTTTGGTTCCGGAGTTCCTAGTCCGGAGGGCTTGTTTGCCAGGAGTGTGAGGAAGGAAGTCTGAAAACACAAGCTAGCGTGTGGTTTGGGACCGAGGTCACGGCATGCCCACTCTGCAGAGGCTGAATCGGGATCTCCTGCACTGAGGTCATGTCAACTATGAGACGTGCCTCAGGCTAGAGTTCTTGTCCAGCATGGCCTCTTCCTGAAGGGTGTGGGGGCTTCATGAGGCCAGAAAGTTTTGCCTACGATGGGATTTGTGAACTGCTCCAAAACTGAAGGTTACCTTCTGCACGACAGTCGAGTCCTATTGGATGGTTCCAAGAGGCCCCATATGGAAAGACTCGAGAGCAGGTGTCTAAGCATGGATGCCTGGGAACGCCACCTCCTATTCCCACTCTTTAGTCAGGACAAGGCAGGCTCAATCTGAGGGCTCCTGGGTGAGCTACCCAGAGGGGAGAGTTGAAATGGACTCTCCTGAAGATGAGTCCTACTGTGGCTTGGTGGCCTGGGAGACCTTGGAATGTGGAGGTGGCTCAGGGACTCTGCAGGATTCTCCAACATGAGGTGTTTGACACGGCTCCAACAAGGAAACTTCCCATGTGGAGACGAGAGGAGTTCTGTTCCGTGCCTCAGGAAAGCCCCATACCCTGTTCTTCGAACCAAAGCCTCTGAGGAGTGACACCTGGAAACCAAAGTAAGAGTTGAGACTACGGCCTAAAGGCCTGTCCGGCTCAACCTTCTATCTCTGTTGTCATCTGTGTGCATGCATTCATGGATGTAGCTGCTCAGCTTGTGTCCGAATGCCCCTGTGAGTCCAGTGAGGCTCCCAGTAGTGGGATGTCCTCGGAGGCCTTGAGGTTTCTCATATTCTGGAGGTGTGTGGCCAAAGGAATGGACACAGTTTCCCAGGAGAGAGCAGGCACGGTCCTGTGGTATGGCTCCAGAGGACCCAGCCTAGAGGCTCTGTTTGCCAGGGCTGTGGGGACAGATGTCTGAAAAAGCAAACTTGGCTCAGCTAGGGGCCAATGTAATGGCAGGCCTGATCTCTAGTCCGTGAGGGGAGATCCTCTGGAAATCAAAGTAGGGCAAGTGGGAGGCAGTCACTCAGGATTTTGTCTCTGGGTGTTGCGTTTACAGTGTCCGGTCAGGGTAGGGGTTGTCTCAGAGGCCGAGGAAGAGCCTTCCTCTCAGGGGATTGTCCAAGCTCCCAAGTGTTTGTGTTCATTCTGTGGGAATGAAGAGTACTGTTTTCTGCCACAGGGGACCCCCCAGGAGAGGGACTCTAGAGCACAGCAGTGGGTTCCCTCAACTGGAATACACACCATCTAGTTAGTCCTGGGTGCCTATGGGCATGGCAAGCCACATATGCGGGCTCTTGGTCCAGTCACTGAGAGGCGTTACTTGAATAAGGTACTCACGCTGAGGGTCACAATGTGTGTTTGTGCCCAAGGCGGCCCTCACGCTTGGGCGTGGCCTCATGGGCCATGCCGTTTTCTCCTACACGGAAGGTTTGACTCACTGCCAGCAGCAAGGTTTCTTGCCATGGGGAAGGAGGGGTTCTGACTTGTGCATCAGGTTCCCCCCTGTGCAGGGATTGGAGATAAGGTCTAGGTTCCGATGACTGAAAACCCAGGTTGGGAATGGATGGTGGCCTAAGGCAGTGGCGGGTCCAATGTGCTGGGTGTGCAGCCAGCTGTGTCGGTGTCTGTTGGAAGGTCTGGGCTCAGGCTATTTGCGACAGAGCATCACTGTTTAAGGTAGCCTATGCAATTGGGGTGTTGCCGAGGGCCAAGCAGTTTGATCCTCATTTGGGGTTTCTGGGCAGCGCCATAGACAAGGTTTTTCTCCTGGGAGGCAGGCACAGTGCTTCATTGTGGCCCCAGAATTCCCAGTAGGGAGGGTTTGTGGGCCAGGAGTGTGAGGACGGAAGTCTGAAAACACAAGCTAGTGTGAGGATTGGAACCAAGGGCAGAGCAGGCCCACTCTGCAGAGGCTGAATCAAAATCTCCTGCATCTGAAGTCAGGCTGAGGATCAGACGTTGGCTGAGGCTGGAGTATGTGTCCATGATGGCACCTTCATGAAGTGGGGGCCTCATGAGGCCAAGGAAGTTTTCCCACGCTGAGTTTGGAGGTTGCCCCAAACCACAAGGTTTCCTTCTGCGGGACATTCGAGTCCTGTTGCATGGCTCCAGGACATACCATACGGAAGGACTGGAGAGCAGGGTTCGAAGGATGGATCCCTGTACAGCATGCCTCGCATTCCCATTGGCTATTAGCGACAAGATATGTTTGATCTGCTGCCTCTGGAACACGCGACCCAGGGGGCTGAGTTGAAATGGCCTCTCCTGAGGATGCGTCATAATGTGCGTTTGGGTCCATGGAGACCTTGGAATGTGCTGGTTGTTCAGTGGCCCTGCGGAACTCTCCTACCTGAAGTGTTTGATACATCCCAGTAAGAAAGCTGCCCATGTGGAGATGAGAGAGGTTTGGTTTGGTGCCTCAGAAAAGCCCCATGTGCTGGTCTACGAAAACAGTCCTCTGAGAACGGAAACATGGAAACCAAAGCTAAGGTTCAGATTAGGGCCTGGGGGCCTGTCCATTTCAACCTTCTGTCTCTGGGGACACTGTCTGAGAGTCTAAGTGGAGATAGTTGCTCCGCTGGTGTCAGAGAGCCCCTCTTAGTCCAGGGGGGCCTACACTATTGATGGCCTCAGGGGCCTTGGAGCTTTTCCCTAACCTGTAGTGCTGTGGTCAATGGACTGGGCACACTTTCCTTGGAGAGGGCAGGCACAATCTTTCGCTGTGGCCCTAGAGGCCCTAGCCTGGAGGTGTGTGGGTCCAGGCTGTGGGCACAGAAGTCTGAATACACAAACTCAGCTTATGAGTGGCGCCTAGGGTATGGCAGGCCGGATGTACAGCCCGAGAGGGAGCTCCTGGGCCTCTGAAACAAGGGCGAGTGGGAGGCGTTCCTTCAGGCTTTTGTCTCTGGATGTTGTGTCCGGGATAGCCGTGGATTGGAGCGGTGGCCTCAGGTACTGTGGACGAGTATCCCTCTCTGGGGATTTGTCCCAGCTCCCAAGAGTTTGGGGTCATTTTGTGGGAAGGGTGGAGTCGTGTTCTCTGGCTCATGGGTCTCTCCAAGAAAGGGATTCCAGAGCAGAGCTCCAGGTACGGGCGGGGCGACTGGAAAATTCAAACCGTGGTGAGGATTGGGTGCATAGGGGCTTGGCAAGCCCCATATGTGGGCTCTTGGTCCAGGCCCTGACAGGCCTTTCTTTGACATGGGGCTCATGCTGAGGATCACAGTGTGAATTTGTGCCCAAGCAGCACTCAAGTTTGGGCGTGGCATCAGGGGCCATGAAGGTTTCTCCCACCCTGAAGGTGTGACTCCATGCCAAGAGCAAGCTTGACAGCCATGGGGAAGGAGGAGTTCTGTTTTGTGCTTGCTATACCCAGCTGTGTGGAGAATTGATATAATGTCTAGGTTCAGATATCTGAAAACCAAGGTTAGGATGAGGTGACGGCATAAGACCATGGCGTGTCCGAAGTGCTGGGTGTGCGGCCAGCTGTCTCCTTGTCTGTCTGGACGTCTGGCTTCAGACTGTGTCAGGCAGAGCATGAGTGCCCAGAGCAGCCTATCCAGTTCGGGTACCGTCGAGGCCCGAGCAGGTTGATCCTCATCTGGGTTTTCTGGAGAGCCCCACAGGGAAACGTTTTTCTTCCGTTGGGCAGACACTGGGCTGGGTTTTGGTTCTGGAGTTCCTAGTCCGGAGGGCTTGTTTGCCAGGAGTGTGAGGAAGGAAGTCTGAAAACACAAGCTAGCGTGAGGTTTGGGACCGAGGTCACGGCATGCCCACTCTGCAGAGGCTGAATCGGGATCTCCTGCACTGAGGTCATGTCAACTATGAGACGTGCCTCAGGCTAGAGTTCTTGTCCAGCATGGCCTCTTCCTGAAGGGTGTGGGGGCTTCATGAGGCCAGAAAGTTTTGCCTACGATGGGATTTGTGAACTGCTCCAAAACTGAAGGTTACCTTCTGCACGACAGTCGAGTCCTATTGGATGGTTCCAAGAGGCCCCATATGGAAAGACTTGAGAGCAGGTGTCTAAGCATGGATGCCTGGGAACGCCACCTCATATTCCCACTCTTTAGTCAGGACAAGGCAGGCTCAATCTGCGGGCTCCTGGGTGAGCTACCCAGAGGGGAGAGTTGAAATGGACTCTCCTGAAGATGAGTCCTACTGTGGCTTGGTGGCCTGGGAGACCTTGGAATGTGGAGGTGGCTCAGGGACTCTGCAGGATTCTCCAACATGAGGTGTTTGACACGGCTCCAACAAGGAAACTTCCCATGTGGAGACGAGAGGAGTTCTGTTCCGTGCCTCAGGAAAGCCCCATACCCTGTTCTTCGAACCAAAGCCTCTGAGGAGTGACACCTGGAAACCAAAGTAAGAGTTGAGACTACGGCCTAAAGGCCTGTCCGGCTCAACCTTCTATCTCTGTTGTCATCTGTGTGCATGCATTCATGGATGTAGCTGCTCAGCTTGTGTCCGAATGCCCCTGTGAGTCCAGTGAGGCTCCCAGTAGTGGGATGTCCTCGGAGGCCTTGAGGTTTCTCATATTCTGGAGGTGTGTGGCCAAAGGAATGGACACAGTTTCCCAGGAGAGAGCAGGCACGGTCCTGTGGTATGGCTCCAGAGGACCCAGCCTAGAGGCTCTGTTTGCCAGGGCTGTGGGGACAGATGTCTGAAAAAGCAAACTTGGCTCAGCTAGGGGCCAATGTAATGGCAGGCCTGATCTCTAGTCCGTGAGGGGAGATCCTCTGGAAATCAAAGTAGGGCAAGTGGGAGGCAGTCACTCAGGATTTTGTCTCTGGGTGTTGCGTTTACAGTGTCCGGTCAGGGTAGGGGTTGTCTCAGAGGCCGAGGAAGAGCCTTCCTTTCAGGGGATTGTCCAAGCTCCCAAGTGTTTGTGTTCATTCTGTGGGAATGAAGAGTACTGTTTCCTGCCACAGGGGAACCCCCAGGAGAGGGACTCTAGAGCACAGCAGTGGGTTCCCTCAACTGGAATACACACCATCTAGTTAGTCCTGGGTGCCTATGGGCATGGCAAGCCACATATGCGGGCTCTTGGTCCAGTCACTGAGAGGCGTTACTTGAATAAGGTACTCACGCTGAGGGTCACAATGTGTGTTTGTGCCCAAGGCGGCCCTCACGCTTGGGCGTGGCCTCATGGGCCATGCCGTTTTCTCCTACACGGAAGGTTTGACTCACTGCCAGCAGCAAGGTTTCTTGCCATGGGGAAGGAGGGGTTCTGACTTGTGCATCAGGTTCCCCCCTGTGCAGGGATTGGAGATAAGGTCTAGGTTCCGATGACTGAAAACCCAGGTTGGGAATGGATGGTGGCCTAAGGCAGTGGCGGGTCCAATGTGCTGGGTGTGCAGCCAGCTGTGTCGGTGTCTGTTGGAAGGTCTGGGCTCAGGCTATTTGCGACAGAGCATCACTGTTTAAGGTAGCCTATGCAATTGGGGTGTTGCCGAGGGCCAAGCAGTTTGATCCTCATTTGGGGTTTCTGGGCAGCGCCATAGACAAGGTTTTTCTCCTGGGAGGCAGGCACAGTGCTTCATTGTGGCCCCAGAATTCCCAGTAGGGAGGGTTTGTGGGCCAGGAGTGTGAGGACGGAAGTCTGAAAACACAAGCTAGTGTGAGGATTGGAACCAAGGGCAGAGCAGGCCCACTCTGCAGAGGCTGAATCAAAATCTCCTGCATCTGAAGTCAGGCTGAGGATCAGACGTTGGCTGAGGCTGGAGTATGTGTCCATGATGGCACCTTCATGAAGTGGGGGCCTCATGAGGCCAAGGAAGTTTTCCCACGCTGAGTTTGGAGGTTGCCCCAAACCACAAGGTTTCCTTCTGCGGGACATTCGAGTCCTGTTGCATGGCTCCAGGACATACCATACGGAAGGACTGGAGAGCAGGGTTCGAAGGATGGATCCCTGTACAGCATGCCTCGCATTCCCATTGGCTATTAGCGACAAGATATGTTTGATCTGCTGCCTCTGGAACACGCGACCCAGGGGGCTGAGTTGAAATGGCCTCTCCTGAGGATGCGTCATAATGTGCGTTTGGGTCCATGGAGACCTTGGAATGTGCTGGTTGTTCAGTGGCCCTGCGGAACTCTCCTACCTGAAGTGTTTGATACATCCCAGTAAGAAAGCTGCCCATGTGGAGATGAGAGATGTTTGGTTTGGTGCCTCAGAAAAGCCCCATGTGCTGGTCTACGAAAACAGTCCTCTGAGAACGGAAACATGGAAACCAAAGCTAAGGTTCAGATTAGGGCCTGGGGGCCTGTCCATTTCAACCTTCTGTCTCTGGGGACACTGTCTGAGAGTCTAAGTGGAGATAGTTGCTCCGCTGGTGTCAGAGAGCCCCTCTTAGTCCAGGGGGGCCTACACTATTGATGGCCTCAGGGGCCTTGGAGCTTTTCCCTAACCTGTAGTGTTGTGGTCAATGGACTGGGCACACTTTCCTTGGAGAGGGCAGGCACAATCTTTCGCTGTGGCCCTAGAGGCCCTAGCCTGGAGGTGTGTGGGTCCAGGCTGTGGGCACAGAAGTCTGAATACACAAACTCAGCTTATGAGTGGCGCCTAGGGTATGGCAGGCCGGATGTACAGCCCGAGAGGGAGCTCCTGGGCCTCTGAAACAAGGGCGAGTGGGAGGCGTTCCTTCAGGCTTTTGTCTCTGGATGTTGTGTCCGGGATAGCCGTGGATTGGAGCGGTGGCCTCAGGTACTGTGGACGAGTATCCCTCTCTGGGGATTTGTCCCAGCTCCCAAGAGTTTGGGGTCATTTTGTGGGAAGGGTGGAGTCGTGTTGTCTGGCTCATGGGTCTCTCCAAGAAAGGGATTCCAGAGCAGAGCTCCAGGTACGGGCGGGGCGACTGGAAAATTCAAACCGTGGTGAGGATTGGGTGCATAGGGGCTTGGCAAGCCCCATATGTGGGCTCTTGGTCCAGGCCCTGACAGGCCTTTCTTTGACATGGGGCTCATGCTGAGGATCACAGTGTGAATTTGTGCCCAAGCAGCACTCAAGTTTGGGCGTGGCATCAGGGGCCATGAAGGTTTCTCCCACCCTGAAGGTGTGACTCCATGCCAAGAGCAAGCTTGACAGCCATGGGGAAGAGGGAGTTCTGTTTTGTGCTTGCTATACCCAGCTGTGTGGAGAATTGATATAATGTCTAGGTTCAGATATCTGAAAACCAAGGTTAGGATGAGGTGACGGCATAAGACCATGGCGTGTCCGAAGTGCTGGGTGTGCGGCCAGCTGTCTCCTTGTCTGTCTGGACGTCTGGCTTCAGGCTGTGTCAGGCAGAGCATGAGTGCCCAGAGCAGCCTATCCAGTTCGGGTACCGTCGAGGCCCGAGCAGGTTGATCCTCATCTGGGTTTTCTGGAGAGCCCCACAGGGAAACGTTTTTCTTCCGTTGGGCAGACACTGGGCTGGGTTTTGGTTCTGGAGTTCCTAGTCCGGAGGGCTTGTTTGCCAGGAGTGTGAGGAAGGAAGTCTGAAAACACAAGCTAGCGTGAGGTTTGGGACCGAGGTCACGGCATGCCCACTCTGCAGAGGCTGAATCGGGATCTCCTGCACTGAGGTCATGTCAACTATGAGACGTGCCTCAGGCTAGAGTTCTTGTCCAGCATGGCCTCTTCCTGAAGGGTGTGGGGGCTTCATGAGGCCAGAAAGTTTTGCCTACGATGGGATTTGTGAACTGCTCCAAAACTGAAGGTTACCTTCTGCACGACAGTCGAGTCCTATTGGATGGTTCCAAGAGGCCCCATATGGAAAGACTCGAGAGCAGGTGTCTAAGCATGGATGCCTGGGAACGCCACCTCATATTCCCACTCTTTAGTCAGGACAAGGCAGGCTCAATCTGCGGGCTCCTGGGTGAGCTACCCAGAGGGGAGAGTTGAAATGGACTCTCCTGAAGATGAGTCCTACTGTGGCTTGGTGGCCTGGGAGACCTTGGAATGTGGAGGTGGCTCAGGGACTCTGCAGGATTCTCCAACATGAGGTGTTTGACACGGCTCCAACAAGGAAACTTCCCATGTGGAGACGAGAGGAGTTCTGTTCCGTGCCTCAGGAAAGCCCCATACCCTGTTCTTCGAACCAAAGCCTCTGAGGAGTGACACCTGGAAACCAAAGTAAGAGTTGAGACTACGGCCTAAAGGCCTGTCCGGCTCAACCTTCTATCTCTGTTGTCATCTGTGTGCATGCATTCATGGATGTAGCTGCTCAGCTTGTGTCCGAATGCCCCTGTGAGTCCAGTGAGGCTCCCAGTAGTGGGATGTCCTCGGAGGCCTTGAGGTTTCTCATATTCTGGAGGTGTGTGGCCAAAGGAATGGACACAGTTTCCCAGGAGAGAGCAGGCACGGTCCTGTGGTATGGCTCCAGAGGACCCAGCCTAGAGGCTCTGTTTGCCAGGGCTGTGGGGACAGATGTCTGAAAAAGCAAACTTGGCTCAGCTAGGGGCCAATGTAATGGCAGGCCTGATCTCTAGTCCGTGAGGGGAGATCCTCTGGAAATCAAAGTAGGGCAAGTGGGAGGCAGTCACTCAGGATTTTGTCTCTGGGTGTTGCGTTTACAGTGTCCGGTCAGGGTAGGGGTTGTCTCAGAGGCCGAGGAAGAGCCTTCCTCTCAGGGGATTGTCCAAGCTCCCAAGTGTTTGTGTTCATTCTGTGGGAATGAAGAGTACTGTTTCCTGCCACAGGGGAACCCCCAGGAGAGGGACTCTAGAGCACAGCAGTGGGTTCCCTCAACTGGAATACACACCATCTAGTTAGTCCTAGGTGCCTATGGGCATGGCAAGCCACATATGCGGGCTCTTGGTCCAGTCACTGAGAGGCGTTACTTGAATAAGGTACTCACGCTGAGGGTCACAATGTGTGTTTGTGCCCAAGGCGGCCCTCACGCTTGGGCGTGGCCTCATGGGCCATGCCATTTTCTCCTACACTGAAGGTTTGACTCACTGCCAGCAGCAAGGTTTCTTGCCAGGGGGAAGGAGGGGTTCTGACTTGTGCATCAGGTTCCCCCCTGTGCAGGGATTGGAGATAAGGTCTAGGTTCCGATGACTGAAAACCCAGGTTGGGAATGGATGGTGGCCTAAGGCAGTGGCGGGTCCAATGTGCTGGGTGTGCAGCCAGCTGTGTCGGTGTCTGTTGGAAGGTCTGGGCTCAGGCTATTTGCGACAGAGCATCACTGTTTAAGGTAGCCAATGCAATTGGGGTGTTGCCGAGGGCCAAGCAGTTTGATCCTCATTTGGGGTTTCTGGGCAGCGCCATAGACAAGGTTTTTCTCCTGGGAGGCAGGCACAGTGCTTCATTGTGGCCCCAGAATGAAGCACTAGGGAGGGTTTGTGGGCCAGGAGTGTGAGGACGGAAGTCTGAAAACACAAGCTAGTGTGAGGATTGGAACCAAGGGCAGAGCAGGCCCACTCTGCAGAGGCTGAATCAAAATCTCCTGCATCTGAAGTCAGGCTGAGGATCAGACGTTGGCTGAGGCTGGAGTATGTGTCCATGATGGCACCTTCATGAAGTGGGGGCCTCATGAGGCCAAGGAAGTTTTCCCACGCTGAGTTTGGAGGTTGCCCCAAACCACAAGGTTTCCTTCTGCGGGACATTCGAGTCCTGTTGCATGGCTCCAGGACATACCATACGGAAGGACTGGAGAGCAGGGTTCGAAGGATGGATCCCTGTACAGCATGCCTCGCATTCCCATTGGCTATTAGCGACAAGATATGTTTGATCTGCTGCCTCTGGAACACGCGACCCAGGGGGCTGAGTTGAAATGGCCTCTCCTGAGGATGCGTCATAATGTGCGTTTGGGACCATGGAGACCTTGGAATGTGCTGGTTGTTCAGTGGCCCTGCGGACTCTCCTACCTGAAGTGTTTGATACATCCCAGTAAGAATGCTGCCCATGTGGAGATGAGAGATGTTTGGTTTGGTGCCTCAGAAAAGCCCCATGTGCTGGTCTACGAAAACAGTCCTCTGAGAACGGAAACATGGAAACCAAAGCTAAGGTTCAGATTAGGGCCTGGGGGCCTGTCCATTTCAACCTTCTGTCTCTGGGGACACTGTCTGAGAGTCTAAGTGGAGATAGTTGCTCCGCTGGTGTCAGAGAGCCCCTCTTAGTCCAGGGTGGCCTACACAATTGATGGCCTCAGGGGCCTTGGAGCTTTTCCCTAACCTGTAGTGTTGTGGTCAATGAACTGGGCACACTTTCCTTGGAGAGGGCAGGCACAATCTTTCGCTGTGGCCCTAGAGGCCCTAGCCTGGAGGTGTGTGGGTCCAGGCTGTGGGCACAGAAGTCTGAATACACAAACTCAGCTTATGAGTGGCGCCTAGGGTATGGCAGGCCGGATGTACAGCCCGAGAGGGAGCTCCTGGGCCTCTGAAACAAGGGCGAGTGGGAGGCGTTCCTTCAGGCTTTTGTCTCTGGATGTTGTGCCCGGGATAGCCGTGGATTGGAGCGGTGGCCTCAGGTACTGTGGACGAGTATCCCTCTCTGGGGATTTGTCCCAGCTCCCAAGAGTTTGGGGTCATTTTGTGGGAAGGGTGGAGTCGTGTTGTCTGGCTCATGGGTCTCTCCAAGAAAGGGATTCCAGAGCAGAGCTCCAGGTACGGGCGGGGCGACTGGAAAATTCAAACCGTGGTGAGGATTGGGTGCATAGGGGCTTGGCAAGCCCCATATGTGGGCTCTTGGTCCAGGCCCTGACAGGCCTTTCTTTGACATGGGGCTCATGCTGAGGATCACAGTGTGAATTTGTGCCCAAGCAGCACTCAAGTTTGGGCGTGGCATCAGGGGCCATGAAGGTTTCTCCCACCCTGAAGGTGTGACTCCATGCCAAGAGCAAGCTTGACAGCCATGGGGAAGAGGGAGTTCTGTTTTGTGCTTGCTATACCCAGCTGTGTGGAGAATTGATATAATGTCTAGGTTCAGATATCTGAAAACCAAGGTTAGGATGAGGTGACGGCATAAGACCATGGCGTGTCCGAAGTGCTGGGTGTGCGGCCAGCTGTCTCCTTGTCTGTCTGGACGTCTGGCTTCAGGCTGTGTCAGGCAGAGCATGAGTGCCCAGAGCAGCCTATCCAGTTCGGGTACCGTCGAGGCCCGAGCAGGTTGATCCTCATCTGGGTTTTCTGGAGAGCCCCACAGGGAAACGTTTTTCTTCCGTTGGGCAGACACTGGGCTGGGTTTTGGTTCTGGAGTTCCTAGTCCGGAGGGCTTGTTTGCCAGGAGTGTGAGGAAGGAAGTCTGAAAACACAAGCTAGCGTGAGGTTTGGGACCGAGGTCACGGCATGCCCACTCTGCAGAGGCTGAATCAGGATCTCCTGCACTGAGGTCATGTCAACTATGAGACGTGCCTCAGGCTAGAGTTCTTGTCCAGCATGGCCTCTTCCTGAAGGGTGTGGGGGCTTCATGAGGCCAGAAAGTTTTGCCTACGATGGGATTTGTGAACTGCTCCAAAACTGAATGTTACCTTCTGCACGACAGTCGAGTCCTATTGGATGGTTCCAAGAGGCCCCATATGGAAAGACTCGAGAGCAGGTGTCTAAGCATGGATGCCTGGGAACGCCACCTCATATTCCCACTCTTTAGTCAGGACAAGGCAGGCTCAATCTGCGGGCTCCTGAGTGAGCTACCCAGAGGGGAGAGTTGAAATGGACTCTCCTGAAGATGAGTCCTACTGTGGCTTGGTGGCCTGGGAGACCTTGGAATGTGGAGGTGGCTCAGGGACTCTGCAGGATTCTCCAACATGAGGTGTTTGACACGGCTCCAACAAGGAAACTTCCCATGTGGAGACGAGAGGAGTTCTGTTCCGTGCCTCAGGAAAGCCCCATACCCTGTTCTTCGAACCAAAGCCTCTGAGGAGTGACACCTGGAAACCAAAGTAAGAGTTGAGACTACGGCCTAAAGGCCTGTCCGGCTCAAACTTCTATCTCTGTTGTCATCTGTGTGCATGCATTCATGGATGTAGCTGCTCAGCTTGTGTCCGAATGCCCCTGTGAGTCCAGTGAGGCTCCCAGTAGTGGGATGTCCTCGGAGGCCTTGAGGTTTCTCATATTCTGGAGGTGTGTGGCCAAAGGAATGGACACAGTTTCCCAGGAGAGAGCAGGCACGGTCCTGTGGTATGGCTCCAGAGGACCCAGCCTAGAGGCTCTGTTTGCCAGGGCTGTGGGGACAGATGTCTGAAAAAGCAAACTTGGCTCAGCTAGGGGCCAATGTAATGGCAGGCCTGATCTCTAGTCCGTGAGGGGAGATCCTCTGGAAATCAAAGTAGGGCAAGTGGGAGGCAGTCACTCAGGATTTTGTCTCTGGGTGTTGCGTTTACAGTGTCCGGTCAGGGTAGGGGTTGTCTCAGAGGCCGAGGAAGAGCCTTCCTCTCAGGGGATTGTCCAAGCTCCCAAGTGTTTGTGTTCATTCTGTGGGAATGAAGAGTACTGTTTCCTGCCACAGGGGAACCCCCAGGAGAGGGACTCTAGAGCACAGCAGTGGGTTCCCTCAACTGGAATACACACCATCTAGTTAGTCCTGGGTGCCTATGGGCATGGCAAGCCACATATGCGGGCTCTTGGTCCAGTCACTGAGAGGCGTTACTTGAATAAGGTACTCACGCAGAGGGTCACAATGTGTGTTTGTGCCCAAGGCGGCCCTCACGCTTGGGCGTGGCCTCATGGGCGATGCCATTTTCTCCTACACTGAAGGTTTGACTCACTGCCAGCAGCAAGGTTTCTTGCCAGGGGGAATGAGGGGTTCTGACTTGTGCATCAGGTTCCCCCCTGTGCAGGGATTGGAGATAAGGTCTAGGTTCCGATGACTGAAAACCCAGGTTGGGAATGGATGGTGGCCTAAGGCAGTGGCGGGTCCAATGTGCTGGGTGTGCAGCCAGCTGTGTCGGTGTCTGTTGGAAGGTCTGGGCTCAGGCTATTTGCGACAGAGCATCACTGTTTATGGTAGCCAATGCAATTGGGGTGTTGCCGAGGGCCAAGCAGTTTGATCCTCATTTGGGGTTTCTGGGCAGCGCCATAGACAAGGTTTTTCTCTTGGGAGGCAGGCACAGTGCTTCATTGTGGCCCCAGAATGAAGCACTAGGGAGGGTTTGTGGGCCAGGAGTGTGAGGACGGAAGTCTGAAAACACAAGCTAGTGTGAGGATTGGAACCAAGGGCAGAGCAGGCCCACTCTGCAGAGGCTGAATCAAAATCTCCTGCATCTGAAGTCAGGCTGAGGATCAGACGTTGGCTGAGGCTGGAGTATGTGTCCATGATGGCACCTTCATGAAGTGGGGGCCTCATGAGGCCAAGGAAGTTTTCCCACGCTGAGTTTGGAGGTTGCCCCAAACCACAAGGTTTCCTTCTGCGGGACATTCGAGTCCTGTTGCATGGCTCCAGGACATACCATACGGAAGGACTGGAGAGCAGGGTTCGAAGGATGGATCCCTGTACAGCATGCCTCGCATTCCCATTGGCTATTAGCGACAAGATATGTTTGATCTGCTGCCTCTGGAACACGCGACCCAGGGGGCTGAGTTGAAATGGCCTCTCCTGAGGATGCGTCATAATGTGCGTTTGGGTCCATGGAGACCTTGGAATGTGCTGGTTGTTCAGTGGCCCTGCGGAACTCTCCTACCTGAAGTGTTTGATACATCCCAGTAAGAAAGCTGCCCATGTGGAGATGAGAGAGGTTTGGTTTGGTGCCTCAGAAAAGCCCCATGTGCTGGTCTACGAAAACAGTCCTCTGAGAACGGAAACATGGAAACCAAAGCTAAGGTTCAGATTAGGGCCTGGGGGCCTGTCCATTTCAACCTTCTGTCTCTGGGGACACTGTCTGAGAGTCTAAGTGGAGATAGTTGCTCCGCTGGTGTCAGAGAGCCCCTCTTAGTCCAGGGGGGCCTACACTATTGATGGCCTCAGGGGCCTTGGAGCTTTTCCCTAACCTGTAGTGCTGTGGTCAATGGACTGGGCACACTTTCCTTGGAGAGGGCAGGCACAATCTTTCGCTGTGGCCCTAGAGGCCCTAGCCTGGAGGTGTGTGGGTCCAGGCTGTGGGCACAGAAGTCTGAATACACAAACTCAGCTTATGAGTGGCGCCTAGGGTATGGCAGGCCGGATGTACAGCCCGAGAGGGAGCTCCTGGGCCTCTGAAACAAGGGCGAGTGGGAGGCGTTCCTTCAGGCTTTTGTCTCTGGATGTTGTGTCCGGGATAGCCGTGGATTGGAGCGGTGGCCTCAGGTACTGTGGACGAGTATCCCTCTCTGGGGATTTGTCCCAGCTCCCAAGAGTTTGGGGTCATTTTGTGGGAAGGGTGGAGTCGTGTTCTCTGGCTCATGGGTCTCTCCAAGAAAGGGATTCCAGAGCAGAGCTCCAGGTACGGGCGGGGCGACTGGAAAATTCAAACCGTGGTGAGGATTGGGTGCATAGGGGCTTGGCAAGCCCCATATGTGGGCTCTTGGTCCAGGCCCTGACAGGCCTTTCTTTGACATGGGGCTCATGCTGAGGATCACAGTGTGAATTTGTGCCCAAGCAGCACTCAAGTTTGGGCGTGGCATCAGGGGCCATGAAGGTTTCTCCCACCCTGAAGGTGTGACTCCATGCCAAGAGCAAGCTTGACAGCCATGGGGAAGGAGGAGTTCTGTTTTGTGCTTGCTATACCCAGCTGTGTGGAGAATTGATATAATGTCTAGGTTCAGATATCTGAAAACCAAGGTTAGGATGAGGTGACGGCATAAGACCATGGCGTGTCCGAAGTGCTGGGTGTGCGGCCAGCTGTCTCCTTGTCTGTCTGGACGTCTGGCTTCAGACTGTGTCAGGCAGAGCATGAGTGCCCAGAGCAGCCTATCCAGTTCGGGTACCGTCGAGGCCCGAGCAGGTTGATCCTCATCTGGGTTTTCTGGAGAGCCCCACAGGGAAACGTTTTTCTTCCGTTGGGCAGACACTGGGCTGGGTTTTGGTTCTGGAGTTCCTAGTCCGGAGGGCTTGTTTGCCAGGAGTGTGAGGAAGGAAGTCTGAAAACACAAGCTAGCGTGAGGTTTGGGACCGAGGTCACGGCATGCCCACTCTGCAGAGGCTGAATCGGGATCTCCTGCACTGAGGTCATGTCAACTATGAGACGTGCCTCAGGCTAGAGTTCTTGTCCAGCATGGCCTCTTCCTGAAGGGTGTGGGGGCTTCATGAGGCCAGAAAGTTTTGCCTACGATGGGATTTGTGAACTGCTCCAAAACTGAAGGTTACCTTCTGCACGACAGTCGAGTCCTATTGGATGGTTCCAAGAGGCCCCATATGGAAAGACTTGAGAGCAGGTGTCTAAGCATGGATGCCTGGGAACGCCACCTCATATTCCCACTCTTTAGTCAGGACAAGGCAGGCTCAATCTGCGGGCTCCTGGGTGAGCTACCCAGAGGGGAGAGTTGAAATGGACTCTCCTGAAGATGAGTCCTACTGTGGCTTGGTGGCCTGGGAGACCTTGGAATGTGGAGGTGGCTCAGGGACTCTGCAGGATTCTCCAACATGAGGTGTTTGACACGGCTCCAACAAGGAAACTTCCCATGTGGAGACGAGAGGAGTTCTGTTCCGTGCCTCAGGAAAGCCCCATACCCTGTTCTTCGAACCAAAGCCTCTGAGGAGTGACACCTGGAAACCAAAGTAAGAGTTGAGACTACGGCCTAAAGGCCTGTCCGGCTCAACCTTCTATCTCTGTTGTCATCTGTGTGCATGCATTCATGGATGTAGCTGCTCAGCTTGTGTCCGAATGCCCCTGTGAGTCCAGTGAGGCTCCCAGTAGTGGGATGTCCTCGGAGGCCTTGAGGTTTCTCATATTCTGGAGGTGTGTGGCCAAAGGAATGGACACAGTTTCCCAGGAGAGAGCAGGCACGGTCCTGTGGTATGGCTCCAGAGGACCCAGCCTAGAGGCTCTGTTTGCCAGGGCTGTGGGGACAGATGTCTGAAAAAGCAAACTTGGCTCAGCTAGGGGCCAATGTAATGGCAGGCCTGATCTCTAGTCCGTGAGGGGAGATCCTCTGGAAATCAAAGTAGGGCAAGTGGGAGGCAGTCACTCAGGATTTTGTCTCTGGGTGTTGCGTTTACAGTGTCCGGTCAGGGTAGGGGTTGTCTCAGAGGCCGAGGAAGAGCCTTCCTTTCAGGGGATTGTCCAAGCTCCCAAGTGTTTGTGTTCATTCTGTGGGAATGAAGAGTACTGTTTCCTGCCACAGGGGAACCCCCAGGAGAGGGACTCTAGAGCACAGCAGTGGGTTCCCTCAACTGGAATACACACCATCTAGTTAGTCCTGGGTGCCTATGGGCATGGCAAGCCACATATGCGGGCTCTTGGTCCAGTCACTGAGAGGCGTTACTTGAATAAGGTACTCACGCTGAGGGTCACAATGTGTGTTTGTGCCCAAGGCGGCCCTCACGCTTGGGCGTGGCCTCATGGGCCATGCCGTTTTCTCCTACACGGAAGGTTTGACTCACTGCCAGCAGCAAGGTTTCTTGCCATGGGGAAGGAGGGGTTCTGACTTGTGCATCAGGTTCCCCCCTGTGCAGGGATTGGAGATAAGGTCTAGGTTCCGATGACTGAAAACCCAGGTTGGGAATGGATGGTGGCCTAAGGCAGTGGCGGGTCCAATGTGCTGGGTGTGCAGCCAGCTGTGTCGGTGTCTGTTGGAAGGTCTGGGCTCAGGCTATTTGCGACAGAGCATCACTGTTTAAGGTAGCCTATGCAATTGGGGTGTTGCCGAGGGCCAAGCAGTTTGATCCTCATTTGGGGTTTCTGGGCAGCGCCATAGACAAGGTTTTTCTCCTGGGAGGCAGGCACAGTGCTTCATTGTGGCCCCAGAATTCCCAGTAGGGAGGGTTTGTGGGCCAGGAGTGTGAGGACGGAAGTCTGAAAACACAAGCTAGTGTGAGGATTGGAACCAAGGGCAGAGCAGGCCCACTCTGCAGAGGCTGAATCAAAATCTCCTGCATCTGAAGTCAGGCTGAGGATCAGACGTTGGCTGAGGCTGGAGTATGTGTCCATGATGGCACCTTCATGAAGTGGGGGCCTCATGAGGCCAAGGAAGTTTTCCCACGCTGAGTTTGGAGGTTGCCCCAAACCACAAGGTTTCCTTCTGCGGGACATTCGAGTCCTGTTGCATGGCTCCAGGACATACCATACGGAAGGACTGGAGAGCAGGGTTCGAAGGATGGATCCCTGTACAGCATGCCTCGCATTCCCATTGGCTATTAGCGACAAGATATGTTTGATCTGCTGCCTCTGGAACACGCGACCCAGGGGGCTGAGTTGAAATGGCCTCGCCTGAGGATGCGTCATAATGTGCGTTTGGGTCCATGGAGACCTTGGAATGTGCTGGTTGTTCAGTGGCCCTGCGGAACTCTCCTACCTGAAGTGTTTGATACATCCCAGTAAGAAAGCTGCCCATGTGGAGATGAGAGATGTTTGGTTTGGTGCCTCAGAAAAGCCCCATGTGCTGGTCTACGAAAACAGTCCTCTGAGAACGGAAACATGGAAACCAAAGCTAAGGTTCAGATTAGGGCCTGGGGGCCTGTCCATTTCAACCTTCTGTCTCTGGGGACACTGTCTGAGAGTCTAAGTGGAGATAGTTGCTCCGCTGGTGTCAGAGAGCCCCTCTTAGTCCAGGGGGGCCTACACTATTGATGGCCTCAGGGGCCTTGGAGCTTTTCCCTAACCTGTAGTGTTGTGGTCAATGGACTGGGCACACTTTCCTTGGAGAGGGCAGGCACAATCTTTCGCTGTGGCCCTAGAGGCCCTAGCCTGGAGGTGTGTGGGTCCAGGCTGTGGGCACAGAAGTCTGAATACACAAACTCAGCTTATGAGTGGCGCCTAGGGTATGGCAGGCCGGATGTACAGCCCGAGAGGGAGCTCCTGGGCCTCTGAAACAAGGGCGAGTGGGAGGCGTTCCTTCAGGCTTTTGTCTCTGGATGTTGTGTCCGGGATAGCCGTGGATTGGAGCGGTGGCCTCAGGTACTGTGGACGAGTATCCCTCTCTGGGGATTTGTCCCAGCTCCCAAGAGTTTGGGGTCATTTTGTGGGAAGGGTGGAGTCGTGTTGTCTGGCTCATGGGTCTCTCCAAGAAAGGGATTCCAGAGCAGAGCTCCAGGTACGGGCGGGGCGACTGGAAAATTCAAACCGTGGTGAGGATTGGGTGCATAGGGGCTTGGCAAGCCCCATATGTGGGCTCTTGGTCCAGGCCCTGACAGGCCTTTCTTTGACATGGGGCTCATGCTGAGGATCACAGTGTGAATTTGTGCCCAAGCAGCACTCAAGTTTGGGCGTGGCATCAGGGGCCATGAAGGTTTCTCCCACCCTGAAGGTGTGACTCCATGCCAAGAGCAAGCTTGACAGCCATGGGGAAGAGGGAGTTCTGTTTTGTGCTTGCTATACCCAGCTGTGTGGAGAATTGATATAATGTCTAGGTTCAGATATCTGAAAACCAAGGTTAGGATGAGGTGACGGCATAAGACCATGGCGTGTCCGAAGTGCTGGGTGTGCGGCCAGCTGTCTCCTTGTCTGTCTGGACGTCTGGCTTCAGGCTGTGTCAGGCAGAGCATGAGTGCCCAGAGCAGCCTATCCAGTTCGGGTACCGTCGAGGCCCGAGCAGGTTGATCCTCATCTGGGTTTTCTGGAGAGCCCCACAGGGAAACGTTTTTCTTCCGTTGGGCAGACACTGGGCTGGGTTTTGGTTCTGGAGTTCCTAGTCCGGAGGGCTTGTTTGCCAGGAGTGTGAGGAAGGAAGTCTGAAAACACAAGCTAGCGTGAGGTTTGGGACCGAGGTCACGGCATGCCCACTCTGCAGAGGCTGAATCGGGATCTCCTGCACTGAGGTCATGTCAACTATGAGACGTGCCTCAGGCTAGAGTTCTTGTCCAGCATGGCCTCTTCCTGAAGGGTGTGGGGGCTTCATGAGGCCAGAAAGTTTTGCCTACGATGGGATTTGTGAACTGCTCCAAAACTGAAGGTTAACTTCTGCACGACAGTCGAGTCCTATTGGATGGTTCCAAGAGGCCCCATATGGAAAGACTCGAGAGCAGGTGTCTAAGCATGGATGCCTGGGAACGCCACCTCATATTCCCACTCTTTAGTCAGGACAAGGCAGGCTCAATCTGCGGGCTCCTGGGTGAGCTACCCAGAGGGGAGAGTTGAAATGGACTCTCCTGAAGATGAGTCCTACTGTGGCTTGGTGGCCTGGGAGACCTTGGAATGTGGAGGTGGCTCAGGGACTCTGCAGGATTCTCCAACATGAGGTGTTTGACACGGCTCCAACAAGGAAACTTCCCATGTGGAGACGAGAGGAGTTCTGTTCCGTGCCTCAGGAAAGCCCCATACCCTGTTCTTCGAACCAAAGCCTCTGAGGAGTGACACCTGGAAACCAAAGTAAGAGTTGAGACTACGGCCTAAAGGCCTGTCCGGCTCAACCTTCTATCTCTGTTGTCATCTGTGTGCATGCATTCATGGATGTAGCTGCTCAGCTTGTGTCCGAATGCCCCTGTGAGTCCAGTGAGGCTCCCAGTAGTGGGATGTCCTCGGAGGCCTTGAGGTTTCTCATATTCTGGAGGTGTGTGGCCAAAGGAATGGACACAGTTTCCCAGGAGAGAGCAGGCACGGTCCTGTGGTATGGCTCCAGAGGACCCAGCCTAGAGGCTCTGTTTGCCAGGGCTGTGGGGACAGATGTCTGAAAAAGCAAACTTGGCTCAGCTAGGGGCCAATGTAATGGCAGGCCTGATCTCTAGTCCGTGAGGGGAGATCCTCTGGAAATCAAAGTAGGGCAAGTGGGAGGCAGTCACTCAGGATTTTGTCTCTGGGTGTTGCGTTTACAGTGTCCGGTCAGGGTAGGGGTTGTCTCAGAGGCCGAGGAAGAGCCTTCCTTTCAGGGGATTGTCCAAGCTCCCAAGTGTTTGTGTTCATTCTGTGGGAATGAAGAGTACTGTTTCCTGCCACAGGGGAACCCCCAGGAGAGGGACTCTAGAGCACAGCAGTGGGTTCCCTCAACTGGAATACACACCATCTAGTTAGTCCTGGGTGCCTATGGGCATGGCAAGCCACATATGCGGGCTCTTGGTCCAGTCACTGAGAGGCGTTACTTGAATAAGGTACTCACGCTGAGGGTCACAATGTGTGTTTGTGCCCAAGGCGGCCCTCACGCTTGGGCGTGGCCTCATGGGCCATGCCATTTTCTCCTACACTGAAGGTTTGACTCACTGCCAGCAGCAAGGTTTCTTGCCAGGGGGAAGGAGGGGTTCTGACTTGTGCATCAGGTTCCCCCCTGTGCAGGGATTGGAGATAAGGTCTAGGTTCCGATGACTGAAAACCCAGGTTGGGAATGGATGGTGGCCTAAGGCAGTGGCGGGTCCAATGTGCTGGGTGTGCAGCCAGCTGTGTCGGTGTCTGTTGGAAGGTCTGGGCTCAGGCTATTTGCGACAGAGCATCACTGTTTAAGGTAGCCAATGCAATTGGGGTGTTGCCGAGGGCCAAGCAGTTTGATCCTCATTTGGGGTTTCTGGGCAGCGCCATAGACAAGGTTTTTCTCCTGGGAGGCAGGCACAGTGCTTCATTGTGGCCCCAGAATGAAGCACTAGGGAGGGTTTGTGGGCCAGGAGTGTGAGGACGGAAGTCTGAAAACACAAGCTAGTGTGAGGATTGGAACCAAGGGCAGAGCAGGCCCACTCTGCAGAGGCTGAATCAAAATCTCCTGCATCTGAAGTCAGGCTGAGGATCAGACGTTGGCTGAGGCTGGAGTATGTGTCCATGATGGCACCTTCATGAAGTGGGGGCCTCATGAGGCCAAGGAAGTTTTCCCACGCTGAGTTTGGAGGTTGCCCCAAACCACAAGGTTTCCTTCTGCGGGACATTCGAGTCCTGTTGCATGGCTCCAGGACATACCATATACAAGGACTGGAGAGCAGGGTTCGAAGGATGGATCCCTGTACAGCATGCCTCGCATTCCCATTGGCTATTAGCGACAAGATATGTTTGATCTGCTGCCTCTGGAACACGCGACCCAGGGGGCTGAGTTGAAATGGCCTCTCCTGAGGATGCGTCATAATGTGCGTTTGGGACCATGGAGACCTTGGAATGTGCTGGTTGTTCAGTGGCCCTGCGGAACTCTCCTACCTGAAGTGTTTGATACATCCCAGTAAGAATGCTGCCCATGTGGAGATGAGAGATGTTTGGTTTGGTGCCTCAGAAAAGCCCCATGTGCTGGTCTACGAAAACAGTCCTCTGAGAACGGAAACATGGAAACCAAAGCTAAGGTTCAGATTAGGGCCTGGGGGCCTGTCCATTTCAACCTTCTGTCTCTGGGGACACTGTCTGAGAGTCTAAGTGGAGATAGTTGCTCCGCTGGTGTCAGAGAGCCCCTCTTAGTCCAGGGTGGCCTACACAATTGATGGCCTCAGGGGCCTTGGAGCTTTTCCCTAACCTGTAGTGTTGTGGTCAATGAACTGGGCACACTTTCCTTGGAGAGGGCAGGCACAATCTTTCGCTGTGGCCCTAGAGGCCCTAGCCTGGAGGTGTGTGGGTCCAGGCTGTGGGCACAGAAGTCTGAATACACAAACTCAGCTTATGAGTGGCGCCTAGGGTATGGCAGGCCGGATGTACAGCCCGAGAGGGAGCTCCTGGGCCTCTGAAACAAGGGCGAGTGGGAGGCGTTCCTTCAGGCTTTTGTCTCTGGATGTTGTGCCCGGGATAGCCGTGGATTGGAGCGGTGGCCTCAGGTACTGTGGACGAGTATCCCTCTCTGGGGATTTGTCCCAGCTCCCAAGAGTTTGGGGTCATTTTGTGGGAAGGGTGGAGTCGTGTTGTCTGGCTCATGGGTCTCTCCAAGAAAGGGATTCCAGAGCAGAGCTCCAGGTACGGGCGGGGCGACTGGAAAATTCAAACCGTGGTGAGGATTGGGTGCATAGGGGCTTGGCAAGCCCCATATGTGGGCTCTTGGTCCAGGCCCTGACAGGCCTTTCTTTGACATGGGGCTCATGCTGAGGATCACAGTGTGAATTTGTGCCCAAGCAGCACTCAAGTTTGGGCGTGGCATCAGGGGCCATGAAGGTTTCTCCCACCCTGAAGGTGTGACTCCATGCCAAGAGCAAGCTTGACAGCCATGGGGAAGAGGGAGTTCTGTTTTGTGCTTGCTATACCCAGCTGTGTGGAGAATTGATATAATGTCTAGGTTCAGATATCTGAAAACCAAGGTTAGGATGAGGTGACGGCATAAGACCATGGCGTGTCCGAAGTGCTGGGTGTGCGGCCAGCTGTCTCCTTGTCTGTCTGGACGTCTGGCTTCAGGCTGTGTCAGGCAGAGCATGAGTGCCCAGAGCAGCCTATCCAGTTCGGGTACCGTCGAGGCCCGAGCAGGTTGATCCTCATCTGGGTTTTCTGGAGAGCCCCACAGGGAAACGTTTTTCTTCCGTTGGGCAGACACTGGGCTGGGTTTTGGTTCTGGAGTTCCTAGTCCGGAGGGCTTGTTTGCCAGGAGTGTGAGGAAGGAAGTCTGAAAACACAAGCTAGCGTGAGGTTTGGGACCGAGGTCACGGCATGCCCACTCTGCAGAGGCTGAATCAGGATCTCCTGCACTGAGGTCATGTCAACTATGAGACGTGCCTCAGGCTAGAGTTCTTGTCCAGCATGGCCTCTTCCTGAAGGGTGTGGGGGCTTCATGAGGCCAGAAAGTTTTGCCTACGATGGGATTTGTGAACTGCTCCAAAACTGAAGGTTACCTTCTGCACGACAGTCGAGTCCTATTGGATGGTTCCAAGAGGCCCCATATGGAAAGACTCGAGAGCAGGTGTCTAAGCATGGATGCCTGGGAACGCCACCTCATATTCCCACTCTTTAGTCAGGACAAGGCAGGCTCAATCTGCGGGCTCCTGAGTGAGCTACCCAGAGGGGAGAGTTGAAATGGACTCTCCTGAAGATGAGTCCTACTGTGGCTTGGTGGCCTGGGAGACCTTGGAATGTGGAGGTGGCTCAGGGACTCTGCAGGATTCTCCAACATGAGGTGTTTGACACGGCTCCAACAAGGAAACTTCCCATGTGGAGACGAGAGGAGTTCTGTTCCGTGCCTCAGGAAAGCCCCATACCCTGTTCTTCGAACCAAAGCCTCTGAGGAGTGACACCTGGAAACCAAAGTAAGAGTTGAGACTACGGCCTAAAGGCCTGTCCGGCTCAAACTTCTATCTCTGTTGTCATCTGTGTGCATGCATTCATGGATGTAGCTGCTCAGCTTGTGTCCGAATGCCCCTGTGAGTCCAGTGAGGCTCCCAGTAGTGGGATGTCCTCGGAGGCCTTGAGGTTTCTCATATTCTGGAGGTGTGTGGCCAAAGGAATGGACACAGTTTCCCAGGAGAGAGCAGGCACGGTCCTGTGGTATGGCTCCAGAGGACCCAGCCTAGAGGCTCTGTTTGCCAGGGCTGTGGGGACAGATGTCTGAAAAAGCAAACTTGGCTCAGCTAGGGGCCAATGTAATGGCAGGCCTGATCTCTAGTCCGTGAGGGGAGATCCTCTGGAAATCAAAGTAGGGCAAGTGGGAGGCAGTCACTCAGGATTTTGTCTCTGGGTGTTGCGTTTACAGTGTCCGGTCAGGGTAGGGGTTGTCTCAGAGGCCGAGGAAGAGCCTTCCTCTCAGGGGATTGTCCAAGCTCCCAAGTGTTTGTGTTCATTCTGTGGGAATGAAGAGTACTGTTTCCTGCCACAGGGGAACCCCCAGGAGAGGGACTCTAGAGCACAGCAGTGGGTTCCCTCAACTGGAATACACACCATCTAGTTAGTCCTGGGTGCCTATGGGCATGGCAAGCCACATATGCGGGCTCTTGGTCCAGTCACTGAGAGGCGTTACTTGAATAAGGTACTCACGCAGAGGGTCACAATGTGTGTTTGTGCCCAAGGCGGCCCTCACGCTTGGGCGTGGCCTCATGGGCGATGCCATTTTCTCCTACACTGAAGGTTTGACTCACTGCCAGCAGCAAGGTTTCTTGCCAGGGGGAATGAGGGGTTCTGACTTGTGCATCAGGTTCCCCCCTGTGCAGGGATTGGAGATAAGGTCTAGGTTCCGATGACTGAAAACCCAGGTTGGGAATGGATGGTGGCCTAAGGCAGTGGCGGGTCCAATGTGCTGGGTGTGCAGCCAGCTGTGTCGGTGTCTGTTGGAAGGTCTGGGCTCAGGCTATTTGCGACAGAGCATCACTGTTTAAGGTAGCCAATGCAATTGGGGTGTTGCCGAGGGCCAAGCAGTTTGATCCTCATTTGGGGTTTCTGGGCAGCGCCATAGACAAGGTTTTTCTCTTGGGAGGCAGGCACAGTGCTTCATTGTGGCCCCAGAATGAAGCACTAGGGAGGGTTTGTGGGCCAGGAGTGTGAGGACGGAAGTCTGAAAACACAAGCTAGTGTGAGGATTGGAACCAAGGGCAGAGCAGGCCCACTCTGCAGAGGCTGAATCAAAATCTCCTGCATCTGAAGTCAGGCTGAGGATCAGACGTTGGCTGAGGCTGGAGTATGTGTCCATGATGGCACCTTCATGAAGTGGGGGCCTCATGAGGCCAAGGAAGTTTTCCCACGCTGAGTTTGGAGGTTGCCCCAAACCACAAGGTTTCCTTCTGCGGGACATTCGAGTCCTGTTGCATGGCTCCAGGACATACCATACGGAAGGACTGGAGAGCAGGGTTCGAAGGATGGATCCCTGTACAGCATGCCTCGCATTCCCATTGGCTATTAGCGACAAGATATGTTTGATCTGCTGCCTCTGGAACACGCGACCCAGGGGGCTGAGTTGAAATGGCCTCTCCTGAGGATGCGTCATAATGTGCGTTTGGGTCCATGGAGACCTTGGAATGTGCTGGTTGTTCAGTGGCCCTGCGGAACTCTCCTACCTGAAGTGTTTGATACATCCCAGTAAGAAAGCTGCCCATGTGGAGATGAGAGAGGTTTGGTTTGGTGCCTCAGAAAAGCCCCATGTGCTGGTCTACGAAAACAGTCCTCTGAGAACGGAAACATGGAAACCAAAGCTAAGGTTCAGATTAGGGCCTGGGGGCCTGTCCATTTCAACCTTCTGTCTCTGGGGACACTGTCTGAGAGTCTAAGTGGAGATAGTTGCTCCGCTGGTGTCAGAGAGCCCCTCTTAGTCCAGGGGGGCCTACACTATTGATGGCCTCAGGGGCCTTGGAGCTTTTCCCTAACCTGTAGTGTTGTGGTCAATGGACTGGGCACACTTTCCTTGGAGAGGGCAGGCACAATCTTTCGCTGTGGCCCTAGAGCCCTAGCCTGGAGGTGTGTGGGTCCAGGCTGTGGGCACAGAAGTCTGAATACACAAACTCAGCTTATGAGTGGCGCCTAGGGTATGGCAGGCCGGATGTACAGCCCGAGAGGGAGCTCCTGGGCCTCTGAAACAAGGGCGAGTGGGAGGCGTTCCTTGAGGCTTTTGTCTCTGGATGTTGTGTCCGGGATAGCCGTGGATTGGAGCGGTGGCCTCAGGTACTGTGGACGAGTATCCCTCTCTGGGGATTTGTCCCAGTTCCCAAGAGTTTGGGGTCATTTTGTGGGAAGGGTGGAGTCGTGTTGTCTGGCTCATGGGTCTCTCCAAGAAAGGGATTCCAGAGCAGAGCTCCAGGTACGGGCGGGGCGACTGGAAAATTCAAACCGTGGTGAGGATTGGGTGCATAGGGGCTTGGCAAGCCCCATATGTGGGCTCTTGGTCCAGGCCCTGACAGGCCTTTCTTTGACATGGGGCTCATGCTGAGGATCACAGTGTGAATTTGTGCCCAAGCAGCACTCAAGTTTGGGCGTGGCATCAGGGGCCATGAAGTTTTCTCCCACCCTGAAGGTGTGACTCCATGCCAAGAGCAAGCTTGACAGCCATGGGGAAGAGGGAGTTCTGTTTTGTGCTTGCTATACCCAGCTGTGTGGAGAATTGATATAATGTCTAGGTTCAGATATCTGAAAACCAAGGTTAGGATGAGGTGACGGCATAAGACCATGGCGTGTCCGAAGTGCTGGGTGTGCGGCCAGCTGTCTCCTTGTCTGTCTGGACGTCTGGCTTCAGGCTGTGTCAGGCAGAGCATGAGTGCCCAGAGCAGCCTATCCAGTTCGGGTACCGTCGAGGCCCGAGCAGGTTGATCCTCATCTGGGTTTTCTGGAGAGCCCCACAGGGAAACGTTTTTCTTCCGTTGGGCAGACACTGGGCTGGGTTTTGGTTCCGGAGTTCCTAGTCCGGAGGGCTTGTTTGCCAGGAGTGTGAGGAAGGAAGTCTGAAAACACAAGCTAGCGTGAGGTTTGGGACCGAGGTCACGGCATG
This sequence comes from Mustela nivalis, assembly GCF_964662115.1. NCBI lineage: Eukaryota > Metazoa > Chordata > Mammalia > Carnivora > Mustelidae > Mustela > Mustela nivalis. The sequence goes on along the minus strand of NW_028135985.1, from coordinate 352,072 downwards.
CCCACTCTGCAGAGGCTGAATCGGGATCTCCTGCACTGAGGTCATGTCAACTATGAGACGTGCCTCAGGCTAGAGTTCTTGTCCAGCATGGCCTCTTCCTGAAGGGTGTGGGGGCTTCATGAGGCCAGAAAGTTTTGCCTACGATGGGATTTGTGAACTGCTCCAAAACTGAAGGTTACTTTCTGCACGACAGTCGAGTCCTATTGGATGGTTCCAAGAGGCCCCATATGGAAAGACTCGAGAGCAGGTGTCTAAGCATGGATGCCTGGGAACGCCACCTCATATTCCCACTCTTTAGTCAGGACAAGGCAGGCTCAATCTGCGGGCTCCTGGGTGAGCTACCCAGAGGGGAGAGTTGAAATGGACTCTCCTAAAGATGAGTCCTACTGTGGCTTGGTGGCCTGGGAGACCTTGGAATGTGGAGGTGGCTCAGGGACTCTGCAGGATTGTCCAACATGAGGTGTTTGACACGGCTCCAACAAGGAAACTTCCCATGTGGAGACGAGAGGAGTTCTGTTCCGTGCCTCAGGAAAGCCCCATACCCTGTTCTTCGAACCAAAGCCTCTGAGGAGTGACACCTGGAAACCAAAGTAAGAGTTGAGACTACGGCCTAAAGGCCTGTCCGGCTCAACCTTCTATCTCTGTTGTCATCTGTGTGCATGCATTCATGGATGTAGCTGCTCAGCTTGTGTCCGAATGCCCCTGTGAGTCCAGTGAGGCTCCCATTAGTGGGATGTCCTCGGAGGCCTTGAGGTTTCTCATATTCTGGAGGTGTGTGGCCAAAGGAATGGACACAGTTTCCCAGGAGAGAGCAGGCACGGTCCTGTGGTATGGCTCCAGAGGACCCAGCCTAGAGGCTCTGTTTGCCAGGGCTGTGGGGACAGATGTCTGAAAAAGCAAACTTGGCTCAGCTAGGGGCCAATGTAATGGCAGGCCTGATCTCTAGTCCGTGAGGGGAGATCCTCTGGAAATCAAAGTAGGGCAAGTGGGAGGCAGTCACTCAGGATTTTGTCTCTGGGTGTTGCGTTTACAGTGTCCGGTCAGGGTAGGGGTTGTCTCAGAGGCCGAGGAAGTGCCTTCCTCTCAGGGGATTGTCCAAGCTCCCAAGTGTTTGTGTTCATTCTGTGGGAATGAAGAGTACTGTTTCCTGCCACAGGGGAACCCCCAGGAGAGGGACTCTAGAGCACAGCAGTGGGTTCCCTCAACTGGAATACACACCATCTAGTTAGTCCTGGGTGCCTATGGGCATGGCAAGCCACATATGCGGGCTCTTGGTCCAGTCACTGAGAGGCGTTACTTGAATAAGGTACTCACGCTGAGGGTCACAATGTGTGTTTGTGCCCAAGGCGGCCCTCACGCTTGGGTGTGGCCTCATGGGCCATGCCGTTTTCTCCTACACTGAAGGTTTGACTCACTGCCAGCAGCAAGGTTTCTTGCCATGGGGAAGGAGGGGTTCTGACTTGTGCATCAGGTTCCCCCCTGTGCAGGGATTGGAGATAAGGTCTAGGTTCCGATGACTGAAAACCCAGGTTGGGAATGGATGGTGGCCTAAGGCAGTGGCGGGTCCAATGTGCTGGGTGTGCAGCCAGCTGTGTCGGTGTCTGTTGGAAGGTCTGGGCTCAGGCTATTTGCGACAGAGCATCACTGTTTAAGGTAGCCTATGCAATTGGGGAGTTGCCGAGGGCCAAGCAGTTTGATCCTCATTTGGGGTTTCTGGGCAGCGCCATAGACAATGATTTCTCTTGGGAGGCAGGCACAGTGCTTCATTGTGGCCCCAGAATGAAGCACTAGGGAGGGTTTGTGGGCCAGGAGTGTGAGGACGGAAGTCTGAAAACACAAGCTAGTGTGAGGATTGGAACCAAGGGCAGAGCAGGCCCACTCTGCAGAGGCTGAATCAAAATCTCCTGCATCTGAAGTCAGGCTGAGGATCAGACGTTGGCTGAGGCTGGAGTATGTGTCCATGATGGCACCTTCATGAAGTGGGGGCCTCATGAGGCCAAGGAAGTTTTCCCACGCTGAGTTTGGAGGTTGCCCCAAACCACAAGGTTTCCTTCTGCGGGACATTCGAGTCCTGTTGCATGGCTCCAGGACATACCATATACAAGGACTGGAGAGCAGGGTTCGAAGGATGGATCCCTGTACAGCATGCCTCGCATTCCCATTGGCTATTAGCGACAAGATATGTTTGATCTGCTGCCTCTGGAACACGCGACCCAGGGGGCTGAGTTGAAATGGCCTCTCCTGAGGATGCGTCATAATGTGCGTTTGGGTCCATGGAGACCTTGGAATGTGCTGGTTGTTCAGTGGCCCTGCGGAAATCTCCTACCTGAAGTGTTTGATACATCCCAGTAAGAAAGCTGCCCATGTGGAGATGAGAGAGGTTTGGTTTGGTGCCTCAGAAAAGCCCCATGTGCTGGTCTACGAAAACAGTCCTCTGAGAACGGAAACATGGAAACCAAAGCTAAGGTTCAGATTAGGGCCTGGGGGCCTGTCCATTTCAACCTTCTGTCTCTGGGGACACTGTCTGAGAGTCTAAGTGGAGATAGTTGCTCCGCTGGTGTCAGAGAGCCCCTCTTAGTCCAGGGGGGCCTACACTATTGATGGCCTCAGGGGCCTTGGAGCTTTTCCCTAACCTGTAGTGTTGTGGTCAATGGACTGGGCACACTTTCCTTGGAGAGGGCAGGCACAATCTTTCGCTGTGGCCCTAGAGGCCCTAGCCTGGAGGTGTGTGGGTCCAGGCTGTGGGCACAGAAGTCTGAATACACAAACTCAGCTTATGAGTGGCGCCTAGGGTATGGCAGGCCGGATGTACAGCCCGAGAGGGAGCTCCTGGGCCTCTGAAACAAGGGCGAGTGGGAGGCGTTCCTTCAGGCTTTTGTCTCTGGATGTTGTGTCCGGGATAGCCGTGGATTGGAGCGGTGGCCTCAGGTACTGTGGACGAGTATCCCTCTCTGGGGATTTGTCCCAGCTCCCAAAAGTTTGGGGTCATTTTGTGGGAAGGGTGGAGTCGTGTTGTCTGGCTCATGGGTCTCTCCAAGAAAGGGATTCCAGAGCAGAGCTCCAGGTACGGGCGGGGCGACTGGAAAATTCAAACCGTGGTGAGGATTGGGTGCATAGGGGCTTGGCAAGCCCCATATGTGGGCTCTTGGTCCAGGCCCTGACAGGCCTTTCTTTGACATGGGGCTCATGCTGAGGATCACAGTGTGAATTTGTGCCCAAGCAGCAATCAAGTTTGGGCGTGGCATCAGGGGCCATGAAGGTTTCTCCCACCCTGAAGGTGTGACTCCATGCCAAGAGCAAGCTTGACAGCCATGGGGAAGGAGGAGTTCTGTTTTGTGCTTGCTATACCCAGCTGTGTGGAGAATTGATATAATGTCTAAGTTCAGATATCTGAAAACCAAGGTTAGGATGAGGTGACGGCATAAGACCATGGCGTGTCCGAAGTGCTGGGTGTGCGGCCAGCTGTCTCCTTGTCTGTCTGGACGCCTGGCTTCAGGCTGTGTCAGGCAGAGCATGAGTGCCCAGAGCAGCCTATCCAGTTCGGGTACCGTCGAGGCCCGAGCAGGTTGATCCTCATCTGGGTTTTCTGGAGAGCCCCACAGGGAAACGTTTTTCTTCCGTTGGGCAGACACTGGGCTGGGTTTTGGTTCTGGAGTTCCTAGTCCGGAGGGCTTGTTTGCCAGGAGTGTGAGGAAGGAAGTCTGAAAACACAAGCTAGCGTGAGGTTTGGGACCGAGGTCACGGCATGCCCACTCTGCAGAGGCTGAATCGGGATCTCCTGCACTGAGGTCATGTCAACTATGAGACGTGCCTCAGGCTAGAGTTCTTGTCCAGCATGGCCTCTTCCTGAAGGGTGTGGGGGCTTCATGAGGCCAGAAAGTTTTGCCTAGGATGGGATTTGTGAACTGCTCCAAAACTGAAGGTTACCTTCTGCACGACAGTCGAGTCCTATTGGATGGTTCCAAGAGGCCCCATATGGAAAGACTCGAGAGCAGGTGTCTAAGCATGGATGCCTGGGAACGCCACCTCATATTCCCACTCTTTAGTCAGGACAAGGCAGGCTCAATCTGCGGGCTCCTGGGTGAGCTACCCAGAGGGGAGAGTTGAAATGGACTCTCCTGAAGATGAGTCCTACTGTGGCTTGGTGGACTGGGAGACCTTGGAATGTGGAGGTGGCTCAGGGACTCTGCAGGATTCTCCAACATGAGGTGTTTGACACGGCTCCAACAAGGAAACTTCCCATGTGGAGACGAGAGGAGTTCTGTTCCGTGCCTCAGGAAAGCCCCATACCCTGTTCTTCGAACCAAAGCCTCTGAGGAGTGACACCTGGAAACCAAAGTAAGAGTTGAGACTACGGCCTAAAGGCCTGTCCGGCTCAACCTTCTATCTCTGTTGTCATCTGTGTGCATGCATTCATGGATGTAGCTGCTCAGCTTGTGTCCGAATGCCCCTGTGAGTCCAGTGAGGCTCCCAGTAGTGGGATGTCCTCGGAGGCCTTGAGGTTTCTCATATTCTGGAGGTGTGTGGCCAAAGGAATGGACACAGTTTCCCAGGAGAGAGCAGGCACGGTCCTGTGGTATGGCTCCAGAGGACCCAGCCTAGAGGCTCTGTTTGCCAGGGCTGTGGGGACAGATGTCTGAAAAAGCAAACTTGGCTCAGCTAGGGGCCAATGTAATGGCAGGCCTGATCTCTAGTCCGTGAGGGGAGATCCTCTGGAAATCAAAGTAGGGCAAGTGGGAGGCAGTCACTCAGGATTTTGTCTCTGGGTGTTGCGTTTACAGTGTCCGGTCAGGGTAGGGGTTGTCTCAGAGGCCGAGGAAGAGCCTTCCTCTCAGGGGATTGTCCAAGCTCCCAAGTGTTTGTGTTCATTCTGTGGGAATGAAGAGTACTGTTTCCTGCCACAGGGGAACCCCCAGGAGAGGGACTCTAGAGCACAGCAGTGGGTTCCCTCAACTGGAATACACACCATCTAGTTAGTCCTGGGTGCCTATGGGCATGGCAAGCCACATATGCGGGCTCTTGGTCCAGTCACTGAGAGGCGTTACTTGAATAAGGTACTCACGCTGAGGGTCACAATGTGTGTTTGTGCCCAAGGCGGCCCTCACGCTTGGGCGTGGCCTCATGGGCCATGCCATTTTCTCCTACACTGAAGGTTTGACTCACTGCCAGCAGCAAGGTTTCTTGCCAGGGGGAAGGAGGGGTTCTGACTTGTGCATCAGGTTCCCCCCTGTGCAGGGATTGGAGATAAGGTCTAGGTTCCGATGACTGAAAACCCAGGTTGGGAATGGATGGTGGCCTAAGGCAGTGGCGGGTCCAATGTGCTGGGTGTGCAGCCAGCTGTGTCGGTGTCTGTTGGAAGGTCTGGGCTCAGGCTATTTGCGACAGAGCATCACTGTTTAAGGTAGCCAATGCAATTGGGGTGTTGCCGAGGGCCAAGCAGTTTGATCCTCATTTGGGGTTTCTGGGCAGCGCCATAGACAAGGTTTTTCTCCTGGGAGGCAGGCACAGTGCTTCATTGTGGCCCCAGAATGAAGCACTAGGGAGGGTTTGTGGGCCAGGAGTGTGAGGACGGAAGTCTGAAAACACAAGCTAGTGTGAGGATTGGAACCAAGGGCAGAGCAGGCCCACTCTGCAGAGGCTGAATCAAAATCTCCTGCATCTGAAGTCAGGCTGAGGATCAGACGTTGGCTGAGGCTGGAGTATGTGTCCATGATGGCACCTTCATGAAGTGGGGGCCTCATGAGGCCAAGGAAGTTTTCCCACGCTGAGTTTGGAGGTTGCCCCAAACCACAAGGTTTCCTTCTGCGGGACATTCGAGTCCTGTTGCATGGCTCCAGGACATACCATATACAAGGACTGGAGAGCAGGGTTCGAAGGATGGATCCCTGTACAGCATGCCTCGCATTCCCATTGGCTATTAGCGACAAGATATGTTTGATCTGCTGCCTCTGGAACACGCGACCCAGGGGGCTGAGTTGAAATGGCCTCTCCTGAGGATGCGTCATAATGTGCGTTTGGGTCCATGGAGACCTTGGAATGTGCTGGTTGTTCAGTGGCCCTGCGGAACTCTCCTACCTGAAGTGTTTGATACATCCCAGTAAGAATGCTGCCCATGTGGAGATGAGAGATGTTTGGTTTGGTGCCTCAGAAAAGCCCCATGTGCTGGTCTACGAAAACAGTCCTCTGAGAACGGAAACATGGAAACCAAAGCTAAGGTTCAGATTAGGGCCTGGGGGCCTGTCCATTTCAACCTTCTGTCTCTGGGGACACTGTCTGAGAGTCTAAGTGGAGATAGTTGCTCCGCTGGTGTCAGAGAGCCCCTCTTAGTCCAGGGGGGCCTACACTATTGATGGCCTCAGGGGCCTTGGAGCTTTTCCCTAACCTGTAGTGTTGTGGTCAATGGACTGGGCACACTTTCCTTGGAGAGGGCAGGCACAATCTTTCGCTGTGGCCCTAGAGGCCCTAGCCTGGAGGTGTGTGGGTCCAGGCTGTGGGCACAGAAGTCTGAATACACAAACTCAGCTTATGAGTGGCGCCTAGGGTATGGCAGGCCGGATGTACAGCCCGAGAGGGAGCTCCTGGGCCTCTGAAACAAGGGCGAGTGGGAGGCGTTCCTTCAGGCTTTTGTCTCTGGATGTTGTGTCCGGGATAGCCGTGGATTGGAGCGGTGGCCTCAGGTACTGTGGACGAGTATCCCTCTCTGGGGATTTGTCCCAGCTCCCAAGAGTTTGGGGTCATTTTGTGGGAAGGGTGGAGTCGTGTTGTCTGGCTCATGGGTCTGTCCAAGAAAGGGATTCCAGAGCAGAGCTCCAGGTACGGGCGGGGCGACTGGAAAATTGAAACCGTGGTGAGGATTGGGTGCATAGGGGCTTGGCAAGCCCCATATGTGGGCTCTTGGTCCAGGCCCTGACAGGCCTTTCTTTGACATGGGGCTCATGCTGAGGATCACAGTGTGAATTTGTGCCCAAGCAGCACTCAAGTTTGGGCGTGGCATCAGGGGCCATGAAGGTTTCTCCCACCCTGAAGGTGTGACTCCATGCCAAGAGCAAGCTTGACAGCCATGGGGAAGGGGGAGTTCTGTTTTGTGCTTGCTATACCCAGCTGTGTGGAGAATTGATATAATGTCTAGGTTCAGATATCTGAAAACCAAGGTTAGGATGAGGTGACGGCATAAGACCATGGCGTGTCCGAAGTGCTGGGTGTGCGGCCAGCTGTCTCCTTGTCTGTCTGGACGTCTGGCTTCAGGCTGTGTCAGGCAAAGCATGAGTTCCCAGAGCAGCCTATCCAGTTCGGGTACCGTCGAGGCCCGAGCAGGTTGATCCTCATCTGGGTTTTCTGGAGAGCCCCACAGGGAAACGTTGTTCTTCCGTTGGGCAGACACTGGGCTGGGTTTTGGTTCTGGAGTTCCTAATCCGGAGGGCTTGTTTGCCAGGAGTGTGAGGAAGGAAGTCTGAAAACACAAGCTAGCGTGAGGTTTGGGACCGATGTCACGGCATGCCCACTCTGCAGAGGCTGAATCGGGATCTCCTGCACTGAGGTCATGTCAACTATGAGACGTGCCTCAGGCTAGAGTTCTTGTCCAGCATGGCCTCTTCCTGAAGGGTGTGGGGGCTTCATGAGGCCAGAAAGTTTTGCCTACGATGGGATTTGTGAACTGCTCCAAAACTGAAGGTTACCTTCTGCACGACAGTCGAGACCTATTGGATGGTTCCAAGAGGCCCCATATGGAAAGACTCGAGAGCAGGTGTCTAAGCATAGATGCCTGGGAACGCCACCTCATATTCCCACTCTTTAGTCAGGACATGGCAGGCTCAATCTGCGGGCTCCTGGGTGAGCTACCCAGAGGGGAGAGTTGAAATGCACTCTCCTGAAGATGTGTCCTACTGTGGCTTGGTTGCCTGGGAGACCTTGGAATGTGGAGGTGGCTAAGGGACTCTGCAGGATTCTCCAACATGAGGTGTTTGACACGGCTCCAACAAGGAAACTTCCCATGTGGAGACGAGAGGAGTTCTGTTCCGTGCCTCAGGAAAGCCCCATACCCTGTTCTTCGAACCAAAGCCTCTGAGGAGTGACACCTGGAAACCAAAGTAAGAGTTGAGACTACGGCCTAAAGGCCTGTCCGGCTCAACCTTCTATCTCTGTTGTCATCTGTGTGCATGCATTCATGGATGTAGCTGCTCAGCTTGTGTCCGAATGCCCCTGTGAGTCCAGTGAGGCTCCCAGTAGTGGGATGTCCTCGGAGGCCTTGAGGTTTCTCATATTCTGGAGGTGTGTGGCCAAAGGAATGGACACAGTTTCCCAGGAGAGAGCAGGCACGGTCCTGTGGTATGGCTCCAGAGGACCCAGCCTAGAGGCTCTGTTTGCCAGGGCTGTGGGGACAGATGTCTGAAAAAGCAAACTTGGCTCAGCTAGGGGCCAATGTAATGGCAGGCCTGATCTCTAGTCCGTGAGGGGAGATCCTCTGGAAATCAAAGTAGGGCAAGTGGGAGGCAGTCACTCAGGATTTTGTCTCTGGGTGTTGCGTTTACAGTGTCCGGTCAGGGTAGGGGTTGTCTCAGAGGCCGAGGAAGAGCCTTCCTCTCAGGGGATTGTCCAAGCTCCCAAGTGTTTGTGTTCATTCTGTGGGAATGAAGAGTACTGTTTCCTGCCACAGGGGAACCCCCAGGAGAGGGACTCTAGAGCACAGCAGTGGGTTCCCTCAACTGGAATACACACCATCTAGTTAGTCCTGGGTGCCTATGGGCATGGCAAGCCACATATGCGGGCTCTTGGTCCAGTCACTGAGAGGCGTTACTTGAATAAGGTACTCACGCTGAGGGTCACAATGTGTGTTTGTGCCCAAGGCGGCCCTCACGCTTGGGCGTGGCCTCATGGGCCATGCCGTTTTCTCCTACACGGAAGGTTTGACTCACTGCCAGCAGCAAGGTTTCTTGCCATGGGGAAGGAGGGGTTCTGACTTGTGCATCAGGTTCCCCCCTGTGCAGGGATTGGAGATAAGGTCTAGGTTCCGATGACTGAAAACCCAGGTTGGGAATGGATGGTGGCCTAAGGCAGTGGCGGGTCCAATGTGCTGGGTGTGCAGCCAGCTGTGTCGGTGTCTGTTGGAAGGTCTGGGCTCAGGCTATTTGCGACAGAGCATCACTGTTTAAGGTAGCCTATGCAATTGGGGTGTTGCCGAGGGCCAAGCAGTTTGATCCTCATTTGGGGTTTCTGGGCAGCGCCATAGACAATGATTTCTCTTGGGAGGCAGGCACAGTGCTTCATTGTGGCCCCAGAATGAAGCACTAGGGAGGGTTTGTTGGCCAGGAGTGTGAGGACGGAAGTCTGAAAACACAAGCTAGTGTGAGGATTGGAACCAAGGGCAGAGCAGGCCCACTCTGCAGAGCCTGAATCAAAATCTCCTGCATCTGAAGTCAGGCTGAGGATCAGACGTTGGCTGAGGCTGGAGTATGTGTCCATGATGGCACCTTCATGAAGTGGGGGCCTCATGAGGCCAAGGAAGTTTTCCCACGCTGAATTTGGAGGTTGCCCCAAACCACAAGGTTTCCTTCTGCGGGACATTCGAGTCCTGTTGCATGGCTCCAGGACATACCATACGGAAGGACTGGAGAGCAGGGTTCGAAGGATGGATCCCTGTACAGCATGCCTCGCATTCCCATTGGCTATTAGCGACAAGATATGTTTGATCTGCTGCCTCTGGAACACGCGACCCAGGGGGCTGAGTTGAAATGGCCTCTCCTGAGGATGCGTCATAATGTGCGTTTGGGTCCATGGAGACCTTGGAATGTGCTGGTTGTTCAGTGGCCCTGCGGAACTCTTCTACCTGAAGTGTTTGATACATCCCAGTAAGAAAGCTGCCCATGTGGAGATGAGAGCTGTTTGGTTTGGTGCCTCAGAAAAGCCCCATGTGCTGGTCTACGAAAACAGTCCTCTGAGAACGGAAACATGGAAACCAAAGCTAAGGTTCAGATTAGGGCCTGGGGGCCTGTCCATTTCAACCTTCTGTCTCTGGGGACACTGTCTGAGAGTCTAAGTGGAGATAGTTGCTCCGCTGGTGTCAGAGAGCCCCTCTTAGTCCAGGGGGGCCTACACTATTGATGGCCTCAGGGGCCTTGGAGCTTTTCCCTAACCTGTAGTGTTGTGGTCAATGGACTGGGCACACTTTCCTTGGAGAGGGCAGGCACAATCTTTCGCTGTGGCCCTAGAGGCCCTAGCCTGGAGGTGTGTGGGTCCAGGCTGTGGGCACAGAAGTCTGAATACACAAACTCAGCTTATGAGTGGCGCCTAGGGTATGGCAGGCCGGATGTACAGCCCGAGAGGGAGCTCCTGGGCCTCTGAAACAAGGGCGAGTGGGAGGCGTTCCTTCAGGCTTTTGTCTCTGGATGTTGTGTCCGGGATAGCCGTGGATTGGAGCGGTGGCCTCAGGTACTGTGGACGAGTATCCCTCTCTGGGGATTTGTCCCAGCTTCCAAGAGTTTGGGGTCAATTTGTGGGAAGGGTGGAGTCGTGTTGTCTGGCTCATGGGTCTCTCCAAGAAAGGGATTCCAGAGCAGAGCTCCAGGTACGGGCGGGGCGACTGGAAAATTCAAACCGTGGTGAGGATTGGGTGCATAGGGGCTTGGCAAGCCCCATATGTGGGCTCTTGGTCCAGGCCCTGACAGGCCTTTCTTTGACATGGGGCTCATGCTGAGGATCACAGTGTGAATTTGTGCCCAAGCAGCACTCAAGTTTGGGCGTGGCATCAGGGGCCATGAAGGTTTCTCCCACCCTGAAGGTGTGACTCCATGCCAAGAGCAAGCTTGACAGCCATGGGGAAGGAGGAGTTCTGTTTTGTGCTTGCTATACCCAGCTGTGTGGAGAATTGATATAATGTCTAGGTTTAGATATCTGAAAACCAAGGTTAGGATGAGGTGACGGCATAAGACCATGGCGTGTCTGAAGTGCTGGGTGTGCGGCCAGCTGTCTCCTTGTCTGTCTGGACGTCTGGCTTCAGGCTGTGTCAGGCAGAGCATGAGTGCCCAGAGCAGCCTATCCAGTTCGGGTACCGTCGAGGCCCGAGCAGGTTGATCCTCATCTGGGTTTTCTGGAGAGCCCCACAGGGAAACGGTTTTCTTCCGTTGGGCAGACACTGGGCTGGGTTTTGGTTCTGGAGTTCCTAGTCCGGAGGGCTTGTTTGCCAGGAGTGTGAGGAAGGAAGTCTGAAAACACAAGCTAGCGTGAGGTTTGGGACCGAGGTCACGGCATGCCCACTCTGCAGAGGCTGAATCGGGATCTCCTGCACTGAGGTCATGTCAACTATGAGACGTGCCTCAGGCTAGAGTTCTTGTCCAGCATGGCCTCTTCCTGAAGGGTGTGGGGGCTTCATGAGGCCAGAAAGTTTTGCCTACGATGGGATTTGTGAACTGCTCCAAAACTGAAGGTTACCTTCTGCACGACAGTCGAGTCCTATTGGATGGTTCCCAGAGGCCCCATATGGAATGACTCGAGAGCAGGTGTCTAAGCATGGATGCCTGGGAACGCCACCTCCTATTCCCACTCTTTAGTCAGGACAAGGCAGGCTCAATCTGCGGGCTCCTGGGTGAGCTACCCAGAGGGGAGAGTTGAAATGGACTCTCCTGAAGATGAGTCCTACTGTGGCTTGGTGGCCTGGGAGACCTTGGAATGTGGAGGTGGCTCAGGGACTCTGCAGGATTCTCCAACATGAGGTGTTTGACACGGCTCCAACAAGGAAACTTCCCATGTGGAGACGAGAGGAGTTCTGTTCCGTGCCTCAGGAAAGCCCCATACCCTGTTCTTCGAACCAAAGCCTCTGAGGAGTGACACCTGGAAACCAAAGTAAGAGTTGAGACTACGGCCTAAAGGCCTGTCCGGCTCAACCTTCTATCTCTGTTGTCATCTGTGTGCATGCATTCATGGATGTAGCTGCTCAGCTTGTGTCCGAATGCCCCTGTGAGTCCAGTGAGGCTCCCAGTAGTGGGATGTCCTCGGAGGCCTTGTGGTTTCTCATATTCTGGAGGTGTGTGGCCAAAGGAATGGACACAGTTTCCCAGGAGAGAGCAGGCACGGTCCTGTGGTATGGCTCCAGAGGACCCAGCCTAGAGGCTCTGTTTGCCAGGGCTGTGGGGACAGATGTCTGAAAAAGCAAACTTGGCTCAGCTAGGGGCCAATGTAATGGCAGGCCTGATCTCTAGTCCGTGAGGGGAGATCCTCTGGAAATCAAAGTAGGGCAAGTGGGAGGCAGTCACTCAGGATTTTGTCTCTGGGTGTTGCGTTTACAGTGTCCGGTCAGGGTAGGGGTTGTCTCAGAGGCCGAGGAAGAGCCTTCCTCTCAGGGGATTGTCCAAGCTCCCAAGTGTTTGTGTTCATTCTGTGGGAATGAAGAGTACTGTTTCCTGCCACAGGGGACCCCCCAAGAGAGGGACTCTAGAGCACAGCAGTGGGTTCCCTCAACTGGAATACACACCATCTAGTTAGTCCTGGGTGCCTATGGGCATGGCAAGCCACATATGCGGGCTCTTGGTCCAGTCACTGAGAGGCATTACTTGAATAAGGTACTCACGCTGAGGGTCACAATGTGTGTTTGTGCCCAAGGCGGCCCTCACGCTTGGGCGTGGCCTCATGGGCCATGCCGTTTTCTCCTACACTGAAGGTTTGACTCACTGCCAGCAGCAAGGTTTCTTGCCATGGGGAAGGAGGGGTTCTGACTTGTGCATCAGGTTCCCCCCTGTGCAGGGATTGGAGATAAGGTCTAGGTTCCGATGACTGAAAACCCAGGTTGGGAATGGATGGTGGCCTAAGGCAGTGGCGGGTCCAATGTGCTGGGTGTGCAGCCAGCTGTGTCGGTGTCTGTTGGAAGGTCTGGGCTCAGGCTATTTGCGACAGAGCATCACTGTTTAAGGTAGCCTATGCAATTGGGGTGTTGCCGAGGGCCAAGCAGTTTGATCCTCACTTGGGGTTTCTGGGCAGCGCCATAGACAATGATTTCTCTTGGGAGGCAGGCACAGTGCTTCATTGTGGCCCCAGAATGAAGCACTAGGGAGGGTTTGTGGGCCAGGAGTGTGAGGACGGAAGTCTGAAAACACAAGCTAGTGTGAGGATTGGAACCAAGGGCAGAGCAGGCCCACTCTGCAGAGGCTGAATCAAAATCTCCTGCATCTGAAGTCAGGCTGAGGATCAGACGTTGGCTGAGGCTGGAGTATGTGTCCATGATGGCACCTTCATGAAGTGGGGGCCTCATGAGGCCAAGGAAGTTTTCCCACGCTGAGTTTGGAGGTTGCCCCAAACCACAAGGTTTCCTTCTGCGGGACATTCGAGTCCTATTGCATGGCTCCAGGACATACCATACGGAAGGACTGGAGAGCAGGGTTCGAAGGATGGATCCCTGTACAGCATGCCTCGCATTCCCATTGGCTATTAGCAACAAGATATGTTTGATCTGCTGCCTCTGGAACACGCGACCCAGGGGGCTGAGTTGAAATGGCCTCTCCTGAGGATGCGTCATAATGTGCGTTTGGGTCCATGGAGACCTTGGAATGTGCTGGTTGTTCAGTGGCCCTGCGGAACTCTCCTACCTGAAGTGTTTGATATATCCCAGTAAGAAAGCTGCCCATGTGGAGATGAGAGCTGTTTGGTTTGGTGCCTCAGAAAAGCCCCATGTGCTGGTCTACGAAAACAGTCCTCTGAGAACGGAAACATGGAAACCAAAGCTAAGGTTCAGATTAGGGCCTGGGGGCCTGTCCATTTCAACCTTCTGTCTCTGGGGACACTGTCTGAGAGTCTAAGTGGAGATAGTTGCTCCGCTGGTGTCAGAGAGCCCCTCTTAGTCCAGGGGGGCCTACACTATTGATGGCCTCAGGGGCCTTGGAGCTTTTCCCTAACCTGTAGTGTTGTGGTCAATGGACTTGGCACACTTTCCTTGGAGAGGGCAGGCACAATCTTTCGCTGTGGCCCTAGAGGCCCTAGACTGGAGGTGTGTGGGTCCAGGCTGTGGGCACAGAAGTCTGAATACACAAACTCAGCTTATGAGTGGCGCCTAGGGTATGGCAGGCCGGATGTACAGCCCGAGAGGGAGCTCCTGGGCCTCTGAAACAAGGGCGAGTGGGAGGCGTTCCTTCAGGCTTTTGTCTCTGGATGTTGTGTCCGGGATAGCCGTGGATTGGAGCGGTGGCCTCAGGTACTGTGGACGAGTATCCCTCTCTGGGGATTTGTCCCAGCTCCCAAGAGTTTGGGGTCATTTTGTGGGAAGGGTGGAGTCGTGTTGTCTGGCTCATGGGTCTCTCCAAGAAAGGGATTCAAGAGCAGAGCTCCAGGTACGGGCGGGGCAACTGGAAAATTCAAACCGTGGTGAGGATTGGGTGCATAGGGGCTTGGCAAGCCCCATATGTGGGCTCTGGGTCCAGGCCCTGACAGGCATTTCTTTGACATGGGGCTCATGCTGAGGATCACAGTGTGAATTTGTGCCCAAGCAGCACTCAAGTTTGGGCGTGGCATCAGGGGCCATGAAGGTTTCTCCCACCCTGAAGGTGTGACTCCATGCCAAGAGCAAGCTTGACAGCCATGGGGAAGGAGGAGTTCTGTTTTGTGCTTGCTATACCCAGCTGTGTGGAGAATTGATATAATGTCTAGGTTCAGATATCTGAAAACCAAGGTTAGGATGAGGTGACGGCATAAGACCATGGCGTGTCCGAAGTGCTGAGTGTGCGGCCAGCTGTCTCCTTGTCTGTCTGGACGTCTGGCTTCAGGCTGTGTCAGGCAGAGCATGAGTGCCCAGAGCAGCCTATCCAGTTCGGGTACCGTCGAGGCCCGAGCAGGTTGATCCTCATCTGGGTTTTCTGGAGAGCCCCACAGGGAAACGTTTTTCTTCCGTTGGGCAGACACTGGGCTGGGTTTTGGTTCCGGAGATCCTAGTTCGGAGGGCTTGTTTGCCAGGAGTGTGAGGAAGGAAGTCTGAAAACACAAGCTAGCGTGAGGTTTGGGACCGAGGTCACGGCATGCCCACTCTGCAGAGGCTGAATCGGGATCTCCTGCACTGAGGTCATGTCAACTATGAGACGTGCCTCAGGCTAGAGTTCTTGTCCAGCATGGCCTCTTCCTGAAGGGTGTGGGGGCTTCATGAGGCCAGAAAGTTTTGCCTACGATGGGATTTGTGAACTGCTCCAAAACTGAAGGTTACCTTCTGCACGACAGTCGAGTCCTATTGGATGGTTCCAAGAGGCCCAATATGGAAAGACTCGAGAGCAGGTGTCTAAGCATGGATGCCTGGGAACGCCACCTCCTATTCCCACTCTTTAGTCAGGACAAGGCAGGCTCAATCTGCGGGCTCCTGGGTGAGCTACCCAGAGGGGAGAGTTGAAATGGACTCTCCTGAAGATGAGTCCTACTGTGGCTTGGTGGCCTGGGAGACCTTGGAATGTGGAGGTGGCTCAGGGACTCTGCAGGATTCTCCAACATGAGGTGTTTGACACGGCTCCAACAAGGAAACTTCCCATGTGGAGAGGAGAGGAGTTCTGTTCCATGCCTCAGGAAAGCCCCATACCCTGTTCTTCGAACCAAAGCCTCTGAGGAGTGACACCTGGAAACCAAAGTAAGAGTTGAGACTACGGCCTAAAGGCCTGTCCGGCTCAACCTTCTATCTCTGTTGTCATCTGTGTGCATGCATTCATGGATGTAGCTGCTCAGCTTGTGTCCGAATGCCCCTGTGAGTCCAGTGAGGCTCCCAGTAGTGGGATGTCCTCGGAGGCCTTGAGGTTTCTCATATTCTGGAGGTGTGTGGCCAAAGGAATGGACACAGTTTCCCAGGAGAGAGCAGGCACGGTCCTGTGGTATGGCTCCAGAGGACCCAGCCTAGAGGCTCTGTTTGCCAGGGCTGTGGGGACAGATGTCTGAAAAAGCAAACTTGGCTCAGCTAGGGGCCAATGTAATGGCAGGCCTGATCTCTAGTCCATGAGGGGAGATCCTCTGGAAATCAAAGTAGGGCAAGTGGGAGGCAGTCACTCAGGATTTTGTCTCTGGGTGTTGCGTTTACAGTGTCCGGTCAGGGTAGGGGTTGTCTCAGAGGCCGAGGAAGAGCCTTCCTCTCAGGGGATTGTCCAAGCTCCCAAGTTTTGTGTTCATTCTGTGGGAATGAAGAGTACTGTTTCCTGCCACAGGGGAACCCCCAGGAGAGGGACTCTAGAGCACAGCAGTGGGTTCCCTCAACTGGAATACACACCATCTAGTTAGTCCTGGGTGCCTATGGGCATGGCAAGCCACATATGCGGGCTCTTGGTCCAGTCACTGAGAGGCATTACTTGAATAAGGTACTCACGCTGAGGGTCACAATGTGTGTTTTTGCCCAAGGCGGCCCTCACGCTTGGGCGTGGCCTCATGGGCCATGCCGTTTTCTCCTACACGGAAGGTTTGACTCACTGCCAGCAGCAAGGTTTCTTGCCATGGGGAAGGAGGGGTTCTGACTTGTGCATCAGGTTCCCCCCTGTGCAGGGATTGGAGATAAGGTCTAGGTTCCGATGACTGAAAACCCAGGTTGGGAATGGATGGTGGCCTAAGGCAGTGGCGGGTCCAATGTGCTGGGTGTGCAGCCAGCTGTGTCGGTGTCTGTTGGAAGGTCTGGGCTCAGGCTATTTGCGACAGAGCATCACTGTTTAAGGTAGCCTATGCAATTGGGGTGTTGCCGAGGGCCAAGCAGTTTGATCCTCATTTGGGGTTTCTGGGCAGCGCCATAGACAATGTTTTTCTCTTGGGAGGCAGGCACAGTGCTTCATTGTGGCCCCAGAATTCCCAGTAGGGAGGGTTTGTGGGCCAGGAGTGTGAGGACGGAAGTCTGAAAACACAAGCTAGTGTGAGGATTGGAACCAAGGGCAGAGCAGGCCCACTCTGCAGAGGCTGAATCAAAATCTCCTGCATCTGAAGTCAGGCTGAGGATCAGACGTTGGCTGAGGCTGGAGTATGTGTCCATGATGGCACCTTCATGAAGTGGGGGCCTCATGAGGCCAAGGAAGTTTTCCCACGCTGAGTTTGGAGGTTGCCCCAAACCACAAGGTTTCCTTCTGCGGGACATTCGAGTCCTGTTGCATGGCTCCAGGACATACCATACGGAAGGACTGGAGAGCAGGGTTCGAAGGATGGATCCCTGTACAGCATGCCTCGCATTCCCATTGGCTATTAGCGACAAGATATGTTTGATCTGCTGCCTCTGGAACACGCGACCCAGGGGGCTGAGTTGAAATGGCCTCTCCTGAGGATGCGTCATAATGTGCGTTTGGGTCCATGGAGACCTTGGAATGTGCTGGTTGTTCAGTGGCCCTGCGGAACTCTCCTACCTGAAGTGTTTGATACATCCCAGTAAGAAAGCTGCCCATGTGGAGATGAGAGATGTTTGGTTTGGTGCCTCAGAAAAGCCCCATGTGCTGGTCTACGAAAACAGTCCTCTGAGAACGGAAACATGGAAACCAAAGCTAAGGTTCAGATTAGGGCCTGGGGGCCTGTCCATTTCAACCTTCTGTCTCTGGGGACACTGTCTGAGAGTCTAAGTGGAGATAGTTGCTCCGCTGGTGTCAGAGAGCCCCTCTTAGTCCAGGGGGGCCTACACTATTGATGGCCTCAGGGGCCTTGGAGCTTTTCCCTAACCTGTAGTGTTGTGGTCAATGGACTGGGCACACTTTCCTTGGAGAGGGCAGGCACAATCTTTCGCTGTGGCCCTAGAGGCCCTAGCCTGGAGGTGTGTGGGTCCAGGCTGTGGGCACAGAAGTCTGAATACACAAACTCAGCTTATGAGTGGCGCCTAGGGTATGGCAGGCCGGATGTACAGCCCGAGAGGGAGCTCCTGGGCCTCTGAAACAAGGGCGAGTGGGAGGCGTTCCTTCAGGCTTTTGTCTCTGGATGTTGTGTCCGGGATAGCCGTGGATTGGAGCGGTGGCCTCAGGTACTGTGGACGAGTATCCCTCTCTGGGGATTTGTCCCAGCTCCCAAGAGTTTGGGGTCATTTTGTGGGAAGGGTGGAGTCGTGTTGTCTGGCTCATGGGTCTCTCCAAGAAAGGGATTCCAGAGCAGAGCTCCAGGTACGGGCGGGGCGACTGGAAAATTCAAACCGTGGTGAGGATTGGGTGCATAGGGGCTTGGCAAGCCCCATATGTGGGCTCTTGGTCCAGGCCCTGACAGGCCTTTCTTTGACATGGGGCTCATGCTGAGGATCACAGTGTGAATTTGTGCCCAAGCAGCACTCAAGTTTGGGCGTGGCATCAGGGGCCATGAAGGTTTCTCCCACCCTGAAGGTGTGACTCCATGCCAAGAGCAAGCTTGACAGCCATGGGGAAGGGGGAGTTCTGTTTTGTGCTTGCTATACCCAGCTGTGTGGAGAATTGATATAATGTCTAGGTTCAGATATCTGAAAACCAAGGTTAGGATGAGGTGACGGCATAAGACCATGGCGTGTCCGAAGTGCTGGGTGTGCGGCCAGCTGTCTCCTTGTCTGTCTGGACGTCTGGCTTCAGGCTGTGTCAGGCAGAGCATGAGTGCCCAGAGCAGCCTATCCAGTTCGGGTACCGTCGAGGCCCGAGCAGGTTGATCCTCATCTGGGTTTTCTGGAGAGCCCCACAGGGAAACGTTTTTCTTCCGTTGGGCAGACACTGGGCTGGGTTTTGGTTCCGGAGTTCCTAGTCCGGAGGGCTTGTTTGCCAGGAGTGTGAGGAAGGAAGTCTGAAAACACAAGCTAGCGTGAGGTTTGGGACCGAGGTCACGGCATGCCCACTCTGCAGAGGCTGAATCGGGATCTCCTGCACTGAGGTCATGTCAACTATGAGACGTGCCTCAGGCTAGAGTTCTTGTCCAGCATGGCCTCTTCCTGAAGGGTGTGGGGGCTTCATGAGGCCAGAAAGTTTTGCCTACGATGGGATTTGTGAACTGCTCCAAAACTGAAGGTTACCTTCTGCACGACAGTCGAGTCCTATTGGATGGTTCCAAGAGGCCCCATATGGAAAGACTCGAGAGCAGGTGTCTAAGCATGGATGCCTGGGAACGCCACCTCCTATTCCCACTCTTTAGTCAGGACAAGGCAGGCTCAATCTGCGGGCTCCTGGGTGAGCTACCCAGAGGGGAGAGTTGAAATGGACTCTCCTGAAGATGAGTCCTACTGTGGCTTGGTGGCCTGGGAGACCTTGGAATGTGGAGGTGGCTCAGGGACTCTGCAGGATTCTCCAACATGAGGTGTTTGACACGGCTCCAACAAGGAAACTTCCCATGTGGAGACGAGAGGAGTTCTGTTCCGTGCCTCAGGAAAGCCCCATATCTGTTCTTCGAACCAAAGCCTCTGAGGAGTGACACCTGGAAACCAAAGTAAGAGTTGAGACTACGGCCTAAAGGCCTGTCCGGCTCAACCTTCTATCTCTGTTGTCATCTGTGTGCATGCATTCATGGATGTAGCTGCTCAGCTTGTGTCCGAATGCCCCTGTGAGTCCAGTGAGGCTCCCAGTAGTGGGATGTCCTCGGAGGCCTTGAGGTTTCTCATATTCTGGAGGTGTGTGGCCAAAGGAATGGACACAGTTTCCCAGGAGAGAGCAGGCACGGTCCTGTGGTATGGCTCCAGAGGACCCAGCCTAGAGGCTCTGTTTGCCAGGGCTGTGGGGACAGATGTCTGAAAAAGCAAACTTGGCTCAGCTAGGGGCCAATGTAATGGCAGGCCTGATCTCTAGTCCGTGAGGGGAGATCCTCTGGAAATCAAAGTAGGGCAAGTGGGAGGCAGTCACTCAGGATTTTGTCTCTGGGTGTTGCGTTTACAGTGTCCGGTCAGGGTAGGGGTTGTCTCAGAGGCCGAGGAAGAGCCTTCCTCTCAGGGGATTGTCCAAGCTCCCAAGTGTTTGTGTTCATTCTGTGGGAATGAAGAGTACTGTTTCCTGCCACAGGGGAACCCCCAGGAGAGGGACTCTAGAGCACAGCAGTGGGTTCCCTCAACTGGAATACACACCATCTAGTTAGTCCTGGGTGCCTATGGGCATGGCAAGCCACATATGCGGGCTCTTGGTCCAGTCACTGAGAGGCGTTACTTGAATAAGGTACTCACGCTGAGGGTCACAATGTGTGTTTGTGCCCAAGGCGGCCCTCACGCTTGGGCGTGGCCTCATGGGCCATGCCGTTTTCTCCTACACTGAAGGTTTGACTCACTGCCAGCAGCAAGGTTTCTTGCCAGGGGGAAGGAGGGGTTCTGACTTGTGCATCAGGTTCCCCCCTGTGCAGGGATTGGAGATAAGGTCTAGGTTCCGATGACTGAAAACCCAGGTTGGGAATGGATGGTGGCCTAAGGCAGTGGCGGGTCCAATGTGCTGGGTGTGCAGCCAGCTGTGTCGGTGTCTGTTGGAAGGTCTGGGCTCAGGCTATTTGCGACAGAGCATCACTGTTTAAGGTAGCCTATGCAATTGGGGTGTTGCCGAGGGCCAAGCAGTTTGATCCTCATTTGGGGTTTCTGGGCAGCGCCATAGACAATGTTTTTCTCTTGGGAGGCAGGCACAGTGCTTCATTGTGGCCCCAGAATTCCCAGTAGGGAGGGTTTGTGGGCCAGGAGTGTGAGGACGGAAGTCTGAAAACACAAGCTAGTGTGAGGATTGGAACCAAGGGCAGAGCAGGCCCACTCTGCAGAGGCTGAATCAAAATCTCCTGCATCTGAAGTCAGGCTGAGGATCAGACGTTGGCTGAGGCTGGAGTATGTGTCCATGATGGCACCTTCATGAGTGGGGGCCTCATGAGGCCAAGGAAGTTTTCCCACGCTGAGTTTGGAGGTTGCCCCAAACCACAAGGTTTCCTTCTGCGGGACATTCGAGTCCTGTTGCATGGCTCCAGGACATACCATACGGAAGGACTGGAGAGCAGGGTTCGAAGGATGGATCCCTGTACAGCATGCCTCGCATTCCCATTGGCTATTAGCGACAAGATATGTTTGATCTGCTGCCTCTGGAACACGCGACCCAGGGGGCTGAGTTGAAATGGCCTCTCCTGAGGATGCGTCATAATGTGCGTTTGGGTCCATGGAGACCTTGGAATGTGCTGGTTGTTCAGTGGCCCTGCGGAACTCTCCTACCTGAAGTGTTTGATACATCCCAGTAAGAAAGCTGCCCATGTGGAGATGAGAGAGGTTTGGTTTGGTGCCTCAGAAAAGCCCCATGTGCTGGTCTACGAAAACAGTCCTCTGAGAACGGAAACATGGAAACCAAAGCTAAGGTTCAGATTAGGGCCTGGGGGCCTGTCCATTTCAACCTTCTGTCTCTGGGGACACTGTCTGAGAGTCTAAGTGGAGATAGTTGCTCCGCTGGTGTCAGAGAGCCCCTCTTAGTCCAGGGGGGCCTACACTATTGATGGCCTCAGGGGCCTTGGAGCTTTTCCCTAACCTGTAGTGTTGTGGTCAATGGACTGGGCACACTTTCCTTGGAGAGGGCAGGCACAATCTTTCGCTGTGGCCCTAGAGGCCCTAGCCTGGAGGTGTGTGGGTCCAGGCTGTGGGCACAGAAGTCTGAATACACAAACTCAGCTTATGAGTGGCGCCTAGGGTATGGCAGGCCGGATGTACAGCCCGAGAGGGAGCTCCTGGGCCTCTGAAACAAGGGCAAGTGGGAGACGTTCCTTCAGGCTTTTGTCTCTGGATGTTGTGTCCGGGATAGCCGTGGAATGGAGCGGTGGCCTCAGGTACTGTGGACGAGTATCCCTCTCTGGGGATTTGTCCCAGCTCCTAAGAGTTTGGGGTCATTTTGTGGGAAGGGTGGAGTCGTGTTGTCTGGCTCATGGGTCTCTCCAAGAAAGGGATTCCAGAGCAGAGCTCCAGGTACGGGCGGGGCGACTGGAAAATTCAAACCGTGGTGAGGATTGGGTGCATAGGGGCTTGGCAAGCCCCATATGTGGGCTCTTGGTCCAGGCCCTGACAGGCCTTTCTTTGACATGGGGCTCATGCTGAGGATCACAGTGTGAATTTGTGCCCAAGCAGCACTCAAGTTTGGGCGTGGCATCAGGGGCCATGAAGGTTTCTCCCACCCTGAAGGTGTGACTCCATGCCAAGAGCAAGCTTGACAGCCATGGGGAAGGGGGAGTTCTGTTTTGTGCTTGCTATACCCAGCTGTGTGGAGAATTGATATAATGTCTAGGTTCAGATATCTGAAAACCAAGGTTAGGATGAGGTGACGGCATAAGACCATGGCGTGTCCGAAGTGCTGGGTGTGCGGCCAGCTGTCTCCTTGTCTGTCTGGACGTCTGGCTTCAGGCTGTGTCAGGCAGAGCATGAGTGCCCAGAGCAGCCTATCCAGTTCGGGTACCGTCGAGGCCCGAGCAGGTTGATCCTCATCTGGGTTTTCCGGAGAGCCCCACAGGGAAACGTTTTTCTTCCGTTGGGCAGACACTGGGCTGGGTTTTGGTTCCGGAGTTCCTAGTCCGGAGGGCTTGTTTGCCAGGAGTGTGAGGAAGGAAGTCTGAAACACAAGCTAGCGTGAGGTTTGGGACCGAGGTCACGGCATGCCCACTCTGCAGAGGCTGAATCGGGATCTCCTGCACTGAGGTCATGTCAACTATGAGACGTGCCTCAGGCTAGAGTTCTTGTCCAGCATGGCCTCTTCCTGAAGGGTGTGGGGGCTTCATGAGGCCAGAAAGTTTTGCCTACG
This sequence comes from Mustela nivalis, assembly GCF_964662115.1. Classification (NCBI taxonomy): domain Eukaryota; kingdom Metazoa; phylum Chordata; class Mammalia; order Carnivora; family Mustelidae; genus Mustela; species Mustela nivalis. Next base: position 329,444 of record NW_028135985.1, on the reverse strand, counting down.
ATGGGATTTGTGAACTGCTCCAAAACTGAAGGTTACCTTCTGCACGACAGTCGAGTCCTATTGGATGGTTCCAAGAGGCCCCATATGGAAAGACTCGAGAGCAGGTGTCTAAGCATGGATGCCTGGGAACGCCACCTCCTATTCCCACTCTTTAGTCAGGACAAGGCAGGCTCAATCTGCGGGCTCCTGGGTGAGCTACCCAGAGGGGAGAGTTGAAATGGACTCTCCTGAAGATGAGTCCTACTGTGGCTTGGTGGCCTGGGAGACCTTGGAATGTGGAGGTGGCTCAGGGACTCTGCAGGATTCTCCAACATGAGGTGTTTGACACGGCTCCAACAAGGAAACTTCCCATGTGGAGACGAGAGGAGTTCTGTTCCGTGCCTCAGGAAAGCCCCATACCCTGTTCTTCGAACCAAAGCCTCTGAGGAGTGACACCTGGAAACCAAAGTAAGAGTTGAGACTACGGCCTAAAGGCCTGTCCGGCTCAACCTTCTATCTCTGTTGTCATCTGTGTGCATGCATTCATGGATGTAGCTGCTCAGCTTGTGTCCGAATGCCCCTGTGAGTCCAGTGAGGCTCCCAGTAGTGGGATGTCCTCGGAGGCCTTGTGGTTTCTCATATTCTGGAGGTGTGTGGCCAAAGGAATGGACACAGTTTCCCAGGAGAGAGCAGGCACGGTCCTGTGGTATGGCTCCAGAGGACCCAGCCTAGAGGCTCTGTTTGCCAGGGCTGTGGGGACAGATGTCTGAAAAAGCAAACTTGGCTCAGCTAGGGGCCAATGTAATGGCAGGCCTGATCTCTAGTCCGTGAGGGGAGATCCTCTGGAAATCAAAGTAGGGCAAGTGGGAGGCAGTCACTCAGGATTTTGTCTCTGGGTGTTGCGTTTACAGTGTCCGGTCAGGGTAGGGGTTGTCTCAGAGGCCGAGGAAGAGCCTTCCTCTCAGGGGATTGTCCAAGCTCCCAAGTGTTTGTGTTCATTCTGTGGGAATGAAGAGTACTGTTTCCTGCCACAGGGGACCCCCCAAGAGAGGGACTCTAGAGCACAGCAGTGGGTTCCCTCAACTGGAATACACACCATCTAGTTAGTCCTGGGTGCCTATGGGCATGGCAAGCCACATATGCGGGCTCTTGGTCCAGTCACTGAGAGGCATTACTTGAATAAGGTACTCACGCTGAGGGTCACAATGTGTGTTTGTGCCCAAGGCGGCCCTCACGCTTGGGCGTGGCCTCATGGGCCATGCCGTTTTCTCCTACACTGAAGGTTTGACTCACTGCCAGCAGCAAGGTTTCTTGCCATGGGGAAGGAGGGGTTCTGACTTGTGCATCAGGTTCCCCCCTGTGCAGGGATTGGAGATAAGGTCTAGGTTCCGATGACTGAAAACCCAGGTTGGGAATGGATGGTGGCCTAAGGCAGTGGCGGGTCCAATGTGCTGGGTGTGCAGCCAGCTGTGTCGGTGTCTGTTGGAAGGTCTGGGCTCAGGCTATTTGCGACAGAGCATCACTGTTTAAGGTAGCCTATGCAATTGGGGTGTTGCCGAGGGCCAAGCAGTTTGATCCTCACTTGGGGTTTCTGGGCAGCGCCATAGACAATGATTTCTCTTGGGAGGCAGGCACAGTGCTTCATTGTGGCCCCAGAATGAAGCACTAGGGAGGGTTTGTGGGCCAGGAGTGTGAGGACGGAAGTCTGAAAACACAAGCTAGTGTGAGGATTGGAACCAAGGGCAGAGCAGGCCCACTCTGCAGAGGCTGAATCAAAATCTCCTGCATCTGAAGTCAGGCTGAGGATCAGACGTTGGCTGAGGCTGGAGTATGTGTCCATGATGGCACCTTCATGAAGTGGGGGCCTCATGAGGCCAAGGAAGTTTTCCCACGCTGAGTTTGGAGGTTGCCCCAAACCACAAGGTTTCCTTCTGCGGGACATTCGAGTCCTATTGCATGGCTCCAGGACATACCATACGGAAGGACTGGAGAGCAGGGTTCGAAGGATGGATCCCTGTACAGCATGCCTCGCATTCCCATTGGCTATTAGCAACAAGATATGTTTGATCTGCTGCCTCTGGAACACGCGACCCAGGGGGCTGAGTTGAAATGGCCTCTCCTGAGGATGCGTCATAATGTGCGTTTGGGTCCATGGAGACCTTGGAATGTGCTGGTTGTTCAGTGGCCCTGCGGAACTCTCCTACCTGAAGTGTTTGATATATCCCAGTAAGAAAGCTGCCCATGTGGAGATGAGAGAGGTTTGGTTTGGTGCCTCAGAAAAGCCCCATGTGCTGGTCTACGAAAACAGTCCTCTGAGAACGGAAACATGGAAACCAAAGCTAAGGTTCAGATTAGGGCCTGGGGGCCTGTCCATTTCAACCTTCTGTCTCTGGGGACACTGTCTGAGAGTCTAAGTGGAGATAGTTGCTCCGCTGGTGTCAGAGAGCCCCTCTTAGTCCAGGGGGGCCTACACTATTGATGGCCTCAGGGGCCTTGGAGCTTTTCCCTAACCTGTAGTGTTGTGGTCAATGGACTGGGCACACTTTCCTTGGAGAGGGCAGGCACAATCTTTCGCTGTGGCCCTAGAGGCCCTAGCCTGGAGGTGTGTGGGTCCAGGCTGTGGGCACAGAAGTCTGAATACACAAACTCAGCTTATGAGTGGCGCCTAGGGTATGGCAGGCCGGATGTACAGCCCGAGAGGGAGCTCCTGGGCCTCTGAAACAAGGGCGAGTGGGAGGCGTTCCTTCAGGCTTTTGTCTCTGGATGTTGTGTCCGGGATAGCCGTGGATTGGAGCGGTGGCCTCAGGTACTGTGGACGAGTATCCCTCTCTGGGGATTTGTCCCAGCTCCCAAGAGTTTGGGGTCATTTTGTGGGAAGGGTGGAGTCGTGTTGTCTGGCTCATGGGTCTCTCCAAGAAAGGGATTCCAGAGCAGAGCTCCAGGTACGGGCGGGGCGACTGGAAAATTCAAACCGTGGTGAGGATTGGGTGCATAGGGGCTTGGCAAGCCCCATATGTGGGCTCTTGGTCCAGGCCCTGACAGGCCTTTCTTTGACATGGGGCTCATGCTGAGGATCACAGTGTGAATTTGTGCCCAAGCAGCACTCAAGTTTGGGCGTGGCATCAGGGGCCATGAAGGTTTCTCCCACCCTGAAGGTGTGACTCCATGCCAAGAGCAAGCTTGACAGCCATGGGGAAGGAGGAGTTCTGTTTTGTGCTTGCTATACCCAGCTGTGTGGAGAATTGATATAATGTCTAGGTTCAGATATCTGAAAACCAAGGTTAGGATGAGGTGACGGCATAAGACCATGGCGTGTCCGAAGTGCTGAGTGTGCGGCCAGCTGTCTCCTTGTCTGTCTGGACGTCTGGCTTCAGGCTGTGTCAGGCAGAGCATGAGTGCCCAGAGCAGCCTATCCAGTTCGGGTACCGTCGAGGCCCGAGCAGGTTGATCCTCATCTGGGTTTTCTGGAGAGCCCCACAGGGAAACGTTTTTCTTCCGTTGGGCAGACACTGGGCTGGGTTTTGGTTCCGGAGATCCTAGTTCGGAGGGCTTGTTTGCCAGGAGTGTGAGGAAGGAAGTCTGAAAACACAAGCTAGCGTGAGGTTTGGGACCGAGGTCACGGCATGCCCACTCTGCAGAGGCTGAATCGGGATCTCCTGCACTGAGGTCATGTCAACTATGAGACGTGCCTCAGGCTAGAGTTCTTGTCCAGCATGGCCTCTTCCTGAAGGGTGTGGGGGCTTCATGAGGCCAGAAAGTTTTGCCTACGATGGGATTTGTGAACTGCTCCAAAACTGAAGGTTACCTTCTGCACGACAGTCGAGTCCTATTGGATGGTTCCAAGAGGCCCCATATGGAAAGACTCGAGAGCAGGTGTCTAAGCATGGATGCCTGGGAACGCCACCTCCTATTCCCACTCTTTAGTCAGGACAAGGCAGGCTCAATCTGCGGGCTCCTGGGTGAGCTACCCAGAGGGGAGAGTTGAAATGGACTCTCCTGAAGATGAGTCCTACTGTGGCTTGGTGGCCTGGGAGACCTTGGAATGTGGAGGTGGCTCAGGGACTCTGCAGGATTCTCCAACATGAGGTGTTTGACACGGCTCCAACAAGGAAACTTCCCATGTGGAGAGGAGAGGAGTTCTGTTCCATGCCTCAGGAAAGCCCCATACCCTGTTCTTCGAACCAAAGCCTCTGAGGAGTGACACCTGGAAACCAAAGTAAGAGTTGAGACTACGGCCTAAAGGCCTGTCCGGCTCAACCTTCTATCTCTGTTGTCATCTGTGTGCATGCATTCATGGATGTAGCTGCTCAGCTTGTGTCCGAATGCCCCTGTGAGTCCAGTGAGGCTCCCAGTAGTGGGATGTCCTCGGAGGCCTTGAGGTTTCTCATATTCTGGAGGTGTGTGGCCAAAGGAATGGACACAGTTTCCCAGGAGAGAGCAGGCACGGTCCTGTGGTATGGCTCCAGAGGACCCAGCCTAGAGGCTCTGTTTGCCAGGGCTGTGGGGACAGATGTCTGAAAAAGCAAACTTGGCTCAGCTAGGGGCCAATGTAATGGCAGGCCTGATCTCTAGTCCATGAGGGGAGATCCTCTGGAAATCAAAGTAGGGCAAGTGGGAGGCAGTCACTCAGGATTTTGTCTCTGGGTGTTGCGTTTACAGTGTCCGGTCAGGGTAGGGGTTGTCTCAGAGGCCGAGGAAGAGCCTTCCTCTCAGGGGATTGTCCAAGCTCCCAAGTTTTGTGTTCATTCTGTGGGAATGAAGAGTACTGTTTCCTGCCACAGGGGAACCCCCAGGAGAGGGACTCTAGAGCACAGCAGTGGGTTCCCTCAACTGGAATACACACCATCTAGTTAGTCCTGGGTGCCTATGGGCATGGCAAGCCACATATGCGGGCTCTTGGTCCAGTCACTGAGAGGCATTACTTGAATAAGGTACTCACGCTGAGGGTCACAATGTGTGTTTTTGCCCAAGGCGGCCCTCACGCTTGGGCGTGGCCTCATGGGCCATGCCGTTTTCTCCTACACGGAAGGTTTGACTCACTGCCAGCAGCAAGGTTTCTTGCCATGGGGAAGGAGGGGTTCTGACTTGTGCATCAGGTTCCCCCCTGTGCAGGGATTGGAGATAAGGTCTAGGTTCCGATGACTGAAAACCCAGGTTGGGAATGGATGGTGGCCTAAGGCAGTGGCGGGTCCAATGTGCTGGGTGTGCAGCCAGCTGTGTCGGTGTCTGTTGGAAGGTCTGGGCTCAGGCTATTTGCGACAGAGCATCACTGTTTAAGGTAGCCTATGCAATTGGGGTGTTGCCGAGGGCCAAGCAGTTTGATCCTCATTTGGGGTTTCTGGGCAGCGCCATAGACAATGTTTTTCTCTTGGGAGGCAGGCACAGTGCTTCATTGTGGCCCCAGAATTCCCAGTAGGGAGGGTTTGTGGGCCAGGAGTGTGAGGACGGAAGTCTGAAAACACAAGCTAGTGTGAGGATTGGAACCAAGGGCAGAGCAGGCCCACTCTGCAGAGGCTGAATCAAAATCTCCTGCATCTGAAGTCAGGCTGAGGATCAGACGTTGGCTGAGGCTGGAGTATGTGTCCATGATGGCACCTTCATGAAGTGGGGGCCTCATGAGGCCAAGGAAGTTTTCCCACGCTGAGTTTGGAGGTTGCCCCAAACCACAAGGTTTCCTTCTGCGGGACATTCGAGTCCTGTTGCATGGCTCCAGGACATACCATACGGAAGGACTGGAGAGCAGGGTTCGAAGGATGGATCCCTGTACAGCATGCCTCGCATTCCCATTGGCTATTAGCGACAAGATATGTTTGATCTGCTGCCTCTGGAACACGCGACCCAGGGGGCTGAGTTGAAATGGCCTCTCCTGAGGATGCGTCATAATGTGCGTTTGGGTCCATGGAGACCTTGGAATGTGCTGGTTGTTCAGTGGCCCTGCGGAACTCTCCTACCTGAAGTGTTTGATACATCCCAGTAAGAAAGCTGCCCATGTGGAGATGAGAGATGTTTGGTTTGGTGCCTCAGAAAAGCCCCATGTGCTGGTCTACGAAAACAGTCCTCTGAGAACGGAAACATGGAAACCAAAGCTAAGGTTCAGATTAGGGCCTGGGGGCCTGTCCATTTCAACCTTCTGTCTCTGGGGACACTGTCTGAGAGTCTAAGTGGAGATAGTTGCTCCGCTGGTGTCAGAGAGCCCCTCTTAGTCCAGGGGGGCCTACACTATTGATGGCCTCAGGGGCCTTGGAGCTTTTCCCTAACCTGTAGTGTTGTGGTCAATGGACTGGGCACACTTTCCTTGGAGAGGGCAGGCACAATCTTTCGCTGTGGCCCTAGAGGCCCTAGCCTGGAGGTGTGTGGGTCCAGGCTGTGGGCACAGAAGTCTGAATACACAAACTCAGCTTATGAGTGGCGCCTAGGGTATGGCAGGCCGGATGTACAGCCCGAGAGGGAGCTCCTGGGCCTCTGAAACAAGGGCGAGTGGGAGGCGTTCCTTCAGGCTTTTGTCTCTGGATGTTGTGTCCGGGATAGCCGTGGATTGGAGCGGTGGCCTCAGGTACTGTGGACGAGTATCCCTCTCTGGGGATTTGTCCCAGCTCCCAAGAGTTTGGGGTCATTTTGTGGGAAGGGTGGAGTCGTGTTGTCTGGCTCATGGGTCTCTCCAAGAAAGGGATTCCAGAGCAGAGCTCCAGGTACGGGCGGGGCGACTGGAAAATTCAAACCGTGGTGAGGATTGGGTGCATAGGGGCTTGGCAAGCCCCATATGTGGGCTCTTGGTCCAGGCCCTGACAGGCCTTTCTTTGACATGGGGCTCATGCTGAGGATCACAGTGTGAATTTGTGCCCAAGCAGCACTCAAGTTTGGGCGTGGCATCAGGGGCCATGAAGGTTTCTCCCACCCTGAAGGTGTGACTCCATGCCAAGAGCAAGCTTGACAGCCATGGGGAAGGGGGAGTTCTGTTTTGTGCTTGCTATACCCAGCTGTGTGGAGAATTGATATAATGTCTAGGTTCAGATATCTGAAAACCAAGGTTAGGATGAGGTGACGGCATAAGACCATGGCGTGTCCGAAGTGCTGGGTGTGCGGCCAGCTGTCTCCTTGTCTGTCTGGACGTCTGGCTTCAGGCTGTGTCAGGCAGAGCATGAGTGCCCAGAGCAGCCTATCCAGTTCGGGTACCGTCGAGGCCCGAGCAGGTTGATCCTCATCTGGGTTTTCTGGAGAGCCCCACAGGGAAACGTTTTTCTTCCGTTGGGCAGACACTGGGCTGGGTTTTGGTTCCGGAGTTCCTAGTCCGGAGGGCTTGTTTGCCAGGAGTGTGAGGAAGGAAGTCTGAAAACACAAGCTAGCGTGAGGTTTGGGACCGAGGTCACGGCATGCCCACTCTGCAGAGGCTGAATCGGGATCTCCTGCACTGAGGTCATGTCAACTATGAGACGTGCCTCAGGCTAGAGTTCTTGTCCAGCATGGCCTCTTCCTGAAGGGTGTGGGGGCTTCATGAGGCCAGAAAGTTTTGCCTACGATGGGATTTGTGAACTGCTCCAAAACTGAAGGTTACCTTCTGCACGACAGTCGAGTCCTATTGGATGGTTCCAAGAGGCCCCATATGGAAAGACTCGAGAGCAGGTGTCTAAGCATGGATGCCTGGGAACGCCACCTCCTATTCCCACTCTTTAGTCAGGACAAGGCAGGCTCAATCTGCGGGCTCCTGGGTGAGCTACCCAGAGGGGAGAGTTGAAATGGACTCTCCTGAAGATGAGTCCTACTGTGGCTTGGTGGCCTGGGAGACCTTGGAATGTGGAGGTGGCTCAGGGACTCTGCAGGATTCTCCAACATGAGGTGTTTGACACGGCTCCAACAAGGAAACTTCCCATGTGGAGACGAGAGGAGTTCTGTTCCGTGCCTCAGGAAAGCCCCATACCCTGTTCTTCGAACCAAAGCCTCTGAGGAGTGACACCTGGAAACCAAAGTAAGAGTTGAGACTACGGCCTAAAGGCCTGTCCGGCTCAACCTTCTATCTCTGTTGTCATCTGTGTGCATGCATTCATGGATGTAGCTGCTCAGCTTGTGTCCGAATGCCCCTGTGAGTCCAGTGAGGCTCCCAGTAGTGGGATGTCCTCGGAGGCCTTGAGGTTTCTCATATTCTGGAGGTGTGTGGCCAAAGGAATGGACACAGTTTCCCAGGAGAGAGCAGGCACGGTCCTGTGGTATGGCTCCAGAGGACCCAGCCTAGAGGCTCTGTTTGCCAGGGCTGTGGGGACAGATGTCTGAAAAAGCAAACTTGGCTCAGCTAGGGGCCAATGTAATGGCAGGCCTGATCTCTAGTCCGTGAGGGGAGATCCTCTGGAAATCAAAGTAGGGCAAGTGGGAGGCAGTCACTCAGGATTTTGTCTCTGGGTGTTGCGTTTACAGTGTCCGGTCAGGGTAGGGGTTGTCTCAGAGGCCGAGGAAGAGCCTTCCTCTCAGGGGATTGTCCAAGCTCCCAAGTGTTTGTGTTCATTCTGTGGGAATGAAGAGTACTGTTTCCTGCCACAGGGGAACCCCCAGGAGAGGGACTCTAGAGCACAGCAGTGGGTTCCCTCAACTGGAATACACACCATCTAGTTAGTCCTGGGTGCCTATGGGCATGGCAAGCCACATATGCGGGCTCTTGGTCCAGTCACTGAGAGGCGTTACTTGAATAAGGTACTCACGCTGAGGGTCACAATGTGTGTTTGTGCCCAAGGCGGCCCTCACGCTTGGGCGTGGCCTCATGGGCCATGCCGTTTTCTCCTACACTGAAGGTTTGACTCACTGCCAGCAGCAAGGTTTCTTGCCAGGGGGAAGGAGGGGTTCTGACTTGTGCATCAGGTTCCCCCCTGTGCAGGGATTGGAGATAAGGTCTAGGTTCCGATGACTGAAAACCCAGGTTGGGAATGGATGGTGGCCTAAGGCAGTGGCGGGTCCAATGTGCTGGGTGTGCAGCCAGCTGTGTCGGTGTCTGTTGGAAGGTCTGGGCTCAGGCTATTTGCGACAGAGCATCACTGTTTAAGGTAGCCTATGCAATTGGGGTGTTGCCGAGGGCCAAGCAGTTTGATCCTCATTTGGGGTTTCTGGGCAGCGCCATAGACAATGTTTTTCTCTTGGGAGGCAGGCACAGTGCTTCATTGTGGCCCCAGAATTCCCAGTAGGGAGGGTTTGTGGGCCAGGAGTGTGAGGACGGAAGTCTGAAAACACAAGCTAGTGTGAGGATTGGAACCAAGGGCAGAGCAGGCCCACTCTGCAGAGGCTGAATCAAAATCTCCTGCATCTGAAGTCAGGCTGAGGATCAGACGTTGGCTGAGGCTGGAGTATGTGTCCATGATGGCACCTTCATGAAGTGGGGGCCTCATGAGGCCAAGGAAGTTTTCCCACGCTGAGTTTGGAGGTTGCCCCAAACCACAAGGTTTCCTTCTGCGGGACATTCGAGCCCTGTTGCATGGCTCCAGGACATACCATATGGAAGGACTGGAGAGCAGGGTTCGAAGGATGGATCCCTGTACAGCATGCCTCGCATTCCCATTGGCTATTAGCGACAAGATATGTTTGATCTGCTGCCTCTGGAACACGCGACCCAGGGGGCTGAGTTGAAATGGCCTCTCCTGAGGATGCGTCATAATGTGCGTTTGGGTCCATGGAGACCTTGGAATGTGCTGGTTGTTCAGTGGCCCTGCGGAACTCTCCTACCTGAAGTGTTTGATACATCCCAGTAAGAAAGCTGCCCATGTGGAGATGAGAGATGTTTGGTTTGGTGCCTCAGAAAAGCCCCATGTGCTGGTCTACGAAAACAGTCCTCTGAGAACGGAAACATGGAAACCAAAGCTAAGGTTCAGATTAGGGCCTGGGGGCCTGTCCATTTCAACCTTCTGTCTCTGGGGACACTGTCTGAGAGTCTAAGTGGAGATAGTTGCTCCGCTGGTGTCAGAGAGCCCCTCTTAGTCCAGGGGGGCCTACACTATTGATGGCCTCAGGGGCCTTGGAGCTTTTCCCTAACCTGTAGTGTTGTGGTCAATGGACTGGGCACACTTTCCTTGGAGAGGGCAGGCACAATCTTTCGCTGTGGCCCTAGAGGCCCTAGCCTGGAGGTGTGTGGGTCCAGGCTGTGGGCACAGAAGTCTGAATACACAAACTCAGCTTATGAGTGGCGCCTAGGGTATGGCAGGCCGGATGTACAGCCGAGAGGGAGCTCCTGGGCCTCTGAAACAAGGGCGAGTGGGAGGCGTTCCTTCAGGCTTTTGTCTCTGGATGTTGTGTCCGGGATAGCCGTGGATTGGAGCGGTGGCCTCAGGTTCTGTGGACGAGTATCCCTCTCTGGGGATTTGTCCCAGCTCCCAAGAGTTTGGGGTCATTTTGTGGGAAGGGTGGAGTCGTGTTGTCTGGCTCATGGGTCTCTCCAAGAAAGGGATTCCAGAGCAGAGCTCCAGGTACGGGCGGGGCGACTGGAAAATTCAAACCGTGGTGAGGATTGGGTGCATAGGGGCTTGGCAAGCCCCATATGTGGGCTCTTGGTCCAGGCCCTGACAGGCCTTTCTTTGACATGGGGCTCATGCTGAGGATCACAGTGTGAATTTGTGCCCAAGCAGCACTCAAGTTTGGGCGTGGCATCAGGGGCCATGAAGGTTTCTCCCACCCTGAAGGTGTGACTCCATGCCAAGAGCAAGCTTGACAGCCATGGGGAAGGGGGAGTTCTGTTTTGTGCTTGCTATACCCAGCTGTGTGGAGAATTGATATAATGTCTAGGTTCAGATATCTGAAAACCAAGGTTAGGATGAGGTGACGGCATAAGACCATGGCGTGTCCGAAGTGCTGGGTGTGCGGCCAGCTGTCTCCTTGTCTGTCTGGACGTCTGGCTTCAGGCTGTGTCAGGCAGAGCATGAGTGCCCAGAGCAGCCTATCCAGTTCGGGTACCGTCGAGGCCCGAGCAGGTTGATCCTCATCTGGGTTTTCTGGAGAGCCCCACAGGGAAACGTTTTTCTTCCGTTGGGCAGACACTGGGCTGGGTTTTGGTTCCGGAGTTCCTAGTCCGGAGGGCTTGTTTGCCAGGAGTGTGAGGAAGGAAGTCTGAAAACACAAGCTAGCGTGAGGTTTGGGACCGAGGTCACGGCATGCCCACTCTGCAGAGGCTGAATCGGGATCTCCTGCACTGAGGTCATGTCAACTATGAGACGTGCCTCAGGCTAGAGTTCTTGTCCAGCATGGCCTCTTCCTGAAGGGTGTGGGGGCTTCATGAGGCCAGAAAGTTTTGCCTACGATGGGATTTGTGAACTGCTACAAAACTGAAGGTTACCTTCTGCACGACAGTCGAGTCCTATTGGATGGTTCCAAGAGGCCCCATATGGAAAGACTCGAGAGCAGGTGTCTAAGCATGGATGCCTGGGAACGCCACCTCCTATTCCCACTCTTTAGTCAGGACAAGGCAGGCTCAATCTGCGGGCTCCTGGGTGAGCTACCCAGAGGGGGATTTGAAATGGACTCTCCTGAAGATGAGTCCTACTGTGGCTTGGTGGCCTGGGAGACCTTGGAATGTGGAGGTGGCTCAGGGACTCTGCAGGATTCTCCAACATGAGGTGTTTGACACGGCTCCAACAAGGAAACTTCCCATGTGGAGACGAGAGGAGTTCTGTTCCGTGCCTCAGAAAAGCCCCATACCCTGTTCTTCGAACCAAAGCCTCTGAGGAGTGACACCTGGAAACCAAAGTAAGAGTTGAGACTACGGCCTAAAGGCCTGTCCGGCTCAACCTTCTATCTCTGTTGTCATCTGTGTGCATGCATTCATGGATGTAGCTGCTCAGCTTGTGTCCGAATGCCCCTGTGAGTCCAGTGAGGCTCCCAGTAGTGGGATGTCCTCGGAGGCCTTGAGGTTTCTCATATTCTGGAGGTGTGTGGCCAAAGGAATGGACACAGTTTCCCAGGAGAGAGCAGGCACGGTCCTGTGGTATGGCTCCAGAGGACCCAGCCTAGAGGCTCTGTTTGCCAGGGCTGTGGGGACAGATGTCTGAAAAAGCAAACTTGGCTCAGCTAGGGGCCAATGTAATGGCAGGCCTGATCTCTAGTCCGTGAGGGGAGATCCTCTGGAAATAAAAGTAGGGCAAGTGGGAGGCAGTCACTCAGGATTTTGTCTCTGGGTGTTGCGTTTACAGTGTCCGGTCAGGGTAGGGGTTGTCTCAGGGGCCGAGGAAGAGCCTTCCTCTCAGGGGATTGTCCAAGCTCCCAAGTGTTTGTGTTCATTCTGTGGGAATGAAGAGTACTGTTTCCTGCCACAGGGGACCCCCCAGGAGAGGGACTCTAGAGCACAGCAGTGGGTTCCCTCAACTGGAATACACACCATCTAGTTAGTCCTGGGTGCCTATGGGCATGGCAAGCCACATATGCGGGCTCTTGGTCCAGTCACTGAGAGGCGTTACTTGAATAAGGTACTCACGCTGAGGGTCACAATGTGTGTTTGTGCCCAAGGCGGCCCTCACGCTTGGGCGTGGCCTCATGGGCCATGCCGTTTTCTCCTACACTGAAGGTTTGACTCACTGCCAGCAGCAAGGTTTCTTGCCAGGGGGAAGGAGGGGTTCTGACTTGTGCATCAGGTTCCCCCCTGTGCAGGGATTGGAGATAAGGTCTAGGTTCCGATGACTGAAAACCCAGGTTGGGAATGGATGGTGGCCTAAGGCAGTGGCGGGTCCAATGTGCTGGGTGTGCAGCCAGCTGTGTCGGTGTCTGTTGGAAGGTCTGGGCTCAGGCTATTTGCGACAGAGCATCACTGTTTAAGGTAGCCTATGCAATTGGGGTGTTGCCGAGGGCCAAGCAGTTTGATCCTCATTTGGGGTTTCTGGGCAGCGCCATAGACAATGTTTTTCTCTTGGGAGGCAGGCACAGTGCTTCATTGTGGCCCCAGAATTCCCAGTAGGGAGGGTTTGTGGGCCAGGAGTGTGAGGACGGAAGTCTGAAAACACAAGCTAGTGTGAGGATTGGAACCAAGGGCAGAGCAGGCCCACTCTGCAGAGGCTGAATCAAAATCTCCTGCATCTGAAGTCAGGCTGAGGATCAGACGTTGGCTGAGGCTGGAGTATGTGTCCATGATGGCACCTTCATGAGTGGGGGCCTCATGAGGCCAAGGAAGTTTTCCCACGCTGAGTTTGGAGGTTGCCCCAAACCACAAGGTTTCCTTCTGCGGGACATTCGAGTCCTGTTGCATGGCTCCAGGACATACCATATGGAAGGACTGGAGAGCAGGGTTCGAAGGATGGATCCCTGTACAGCATGCCTCGCATTCCCATTGGCTATTAGCGACAAGATATGTTTAATCTGCTGCCTCTGGAACACGCGACCCAGGGGGCTGAGTTGAAATGGCCTCTCCTGAGGATGCGTCATAATGTGCGTTTTGGTCCATGGAGACCTTGGAATGTGCTGGTTGTTCAGTGGCCCTGCGGAACTCTCCTACCTGAAGTGTTTGATACATCCCAGTAAGAAAGCTGCCCATGTGGAGATGAGAGATGTTTGGTTTGGTGCCTCAGAAAAGCCCCATGTGCTGGTCTACGAAAACAGTCCTCTGAGAACGGAAACATGGAAACCAAAGCTAAGGTTCAGATTAGGGCCTGGGGGCCTGTCCATTTCAACCTTCTGTCTCTGGGGACACTGTCTGAGAGTCTAAGTGGAGATAGTTGCTCCGCTGGTGTCAGAGAGCCCCTCTTAGTCCAGGGGGGCCTACACTATTGATGGCCTCAGGGGCCTTGGAGCTTTTCCCTAACCTGTAGTGTTGTGGTCAATGGACTGGGCACACTTTCCTTGGAGAAGGCAGGCACAATCTTTCGCTGTGGCCCTGAAGGCCCTAGCCTGGAGGTGTGTGGGTCCAGGCTGTGGGCACAGAAGTCTGAATACACAAACTCAGCTTATGAGTGGCGCCTAGGTTATGGCAGGCCGGATGTACAGCCCGAGAGGGAGCTCCTGGGCCTCTGAAACAAGGGCGAGTGGTAGGCGTTCCTTCAGGCTTTTGTCTCTGGATGTTGTGTCCGGGATAGCCGTGGATTGGAGCGGTGGCCTCAGGTACTGTGGACGAGTATCCCTCTCTGGGGATTTGTCCCAGCTCCCAAGAGTTTGGGGTCATTTTGTGGGAAGGGTGGAGTCGTGTTGTCTGGCTCATGGGTCTCTCCAAGAAAGGGATTCCAGAGCAGAGCTCCAGGTACGGGCGGGGCGACTGGAAAATTCAAACCGTGGTGAGGATTGGGTGCATAGGGGCTTGGCAAGCCCCATATGTGGGCTCTTGGTCCAGGCCCTGACAGGCCTTTCTTTGACAAGGGGCTCATGCTGAGGATCACAGTGTGAATTTGTGCCCAAGCAGCACTCAAGTTTGGGCGTGGCATCAGGGGCCATGAAGGTTTCTCCCACCCTGAAGGTGTGACTCCATGCCAAGAGCAAGCTTGACAGCCATGGGGAAGGGGGAGTTCTGTTTTGTGCTTGCTATACCCAGCTGTGTGGAGAATTGATATAATGTCTAGGTTCAGATATCTGAAAACCAAGGTTAGGATGAGGTGACGGCATAAGACCATGGCGTGTCCGAAGTGCTGGGTGTGCGGCCAGCTGTCTCCTTGTCTGTCTGGACGTCTGGCTTCAGGCTGTGTCAGGCAGAGCATGAGTGCCCAGAGCAGCCTATCCAGTTCGGGTACCGTCGAGGCCCGAGCAGGTTGATCCTCATCTGGGTTTTCCGGAGAGCCCCACAGGGAAACGTTTTTCTTCCGTTGGGCAGACACTGGGCTGGGTTTTGGTTCCGGAGTTCCTAGTCCGGAGGGCTTGTTTGCCAGGAGTGTGAGGAAGGAAGTCTGAAAACACAAGCTAGCGTGAGGTTTGGGACCGAGGTCACGGCATGCCCACTCTGCAGAGGCTGAATCGGGATCTCCTGCACTGAGGTCATGTCAACTATGAGACGTGCCTCAGGCTAGAGTTCTTGTCCAGCATGGCCTCTTCCTGAAGGGTGTGGGGGCTTCATGAGGCCAGAAAGTTTTGCCTACGATGGGATTTGTGAACTGCTCCAAAACTGAAGGTTACCTTCTGCACGACAGTCGAGTCCTATTGGATGGTTCCAAGAGGCCCCATATGGAAAGACTCGAGAGCAGGTGTCTAAGCATGGATGCCTGGGAACGCCACCTCCTATTCCCACTCTTTAATCAGGACAAGGCAGGCTCAATCTGCGGGCTCCTTGGTGAGCTACCCAGAGGGGAGAGTTGAAATGGACTCTCCTGAAGATGAGTCCTACTGTGGCTTGGTGGCCTGGGAGACCTTGGAATGTGGAGGTGGCTCAGGGACTCTGCAGGATTCTCCAACATGAGGTGTTTGACACGGCTCCAACAAGGAAACTTCCCATGTGGAGACAAGAGGAGTTCTGTTCCGTGCCTCAGGAAAGCCCCATACCCTGTTCTTCGAACCAAAGCCTCTGAGGAGTGACACCTGGAAACCAAAGTAAGAGTTGAGACTACGGCCTAAAGGCCTGTCCGGCTCAACCTTCTATCTCTGTTGTCATCTGTGTGCATGCATTCATGGATGTAGCTGCTCAGCTTGTGTCCGAATGCCCCTGTGAGTCCAGTGAGACTCCCAGTAGTGGGATGTCCTCGGAGGCCTTGAGGTTTCTCATATTCTGGAGGTGTGTGGCCAAAGGAATGGACACAGTTTCCCAGGAGAGAGCAGGCACGGTCCTGTGGTATGGCTCCAGAGGACCCAGCCTAGAGGCTCTGTTTGCCAGGGCTGTGGGGACAGATGTCTGAAAAAGCAAACTTGGCTCAGCTAGGGGCCAATGTAATGGCAGGCCTGATCTCTAGTCCGTGAGGGGAGATCCTCTGGAAATCAAAGTAGGGCAAGTGGGAGGCAGTCACTCAGGATTTTGTCTCTGGGTGTTGCGTTTACAGTGTCCGGTCAGGGTAGGGGTTGTCTCAGAGGCCGAGGAAGAGCCTTCCTCTCAGGGGATTGTCCAAGCTCCCAAGTATTTGTGTTCATTCTGTGGGAATGAAGAGTACTGTTTCCTGCCACAGGGGACCCCCCAGGAGAGGGACTCTAGAGCACAGCAGTGGGTTCCCTCAACTGGAATACACACCATCTAGTTAGTCCTGGGTGCCTATGGGCATGGCAAGCCACATATGCGGGCTCTTGGTCCAGTCACTGAGAGGCGTTACTTGAATAAGGTACTCACGCTGAGGGTCACAATGTGTGTTTGTGCCCAAGGCGGCCCTCACGCTTGGGCGTGGCCTCATGGGCCATGCCGTTTTCTCCTACACTGAAGGTTTGACTCACTGCCAGCAGCAAGGTTTCTTGCCAGGGGGAAGGAGGGGTTCTGACTTGTGCATCAGGTTCCCCCCTGTGCAGGGATTGGAGATAAGGTCTAGGTTCCGATGACTGAAAACCCAGGTTGGGAATGGATGGTGGCCTAAGGCAGTGGCGGGTCCAATGTGCTGGGTGTGCAGCCAGCTGTGTCGGTGTCTGTTGGAAGGTCTGGGCTCAGGCTATTTGCGACAGAGCATCACTGTTTAAGGTAGCCTATGCAATTGGGGTGTTGCCGAGGGCCAAGCAGTTTGATCCTCATTTGGGGTTTCTGGGCAGCGCCATAGACAATGTTTTTCTCTTGGGAGGCAGGCACAGTGCTTCATTGTGGCCCCAGAATTCCCAGTAGGGAGGGTTTGTGGGCCAGGAGTGTGAGGACGGAAGTCTGAAAACACAAGCTAGTGTGAGGATTGGAACCAAGGGCAGAGCAGGCCCACTCTGCAGAGGCTGAATCAAAATCTCCTGCATCTGAAGTCAGGCTGAGGATCAGACGTTGGCTGAGGCTGGAGTATGTGTCCATGATGGCACCTTCATGAATTGGGGGCCTCATGAGGCCAAGGAAGTTTTCCCACGCTGAGTTTGGAGGTTGCCCCAAACCACAAGGTTTCCTTCTGCGGGACATTCGAGTCCTGTTGCATGGCTCCAGGACATACCATATGGAAGGACTGGAGAGCAGGGTTCGAAGGATGGATCCCTGTACAGCATGCCTCGCATTCCCATTGGCTATTAGCGACAAGATATGTTTGATCTGCTGCCTCTGGGACACGCGACCCAGGGGGCTGAGTTGAAATGGCCTCTCCTGAGGATGCGTCATAATGTGCGTTTGGGTCCATGGAGACCTTGGAATGTGCTGGTTGTTCAGTGGCCCTGCGGAACTCTCCTACCTGAAGTGTTTGATACATCCCAGTAAGAAAGCTGCCCATGTGGAGATGAGAGATGTTTGGTTTGGTGCCTCAGAAAAGCCCCATGTGCTGGTCTACGAAAACAGTCCTCTGAGAACGGAAAAGGTGAAACCAAAGCTAAGGTTCAGATTAGGGCCTGGGGGCCTGTCCATTTCAACCTTCTGTCTCTGGGGAACACTGTCTGAGAGTCTAAGTGGAGATAGTTGCTCCGCTGGTGTCAGAGAGCCCCTCTTAGTCCAGGGGGGCCTACACTATTGATGGCCTCAGGGGCCTTGTAGCTTTTCCCTAACCTGTAGTGTTGTGGTCAATGGACTGGGCACACTTTCCTTGGAGAGGGCAGGCACAATCTTTCGCTGTGGCCCTAGAGGCCCTAGCCTGGAGGTGTGTGGGTCCAGGCTGTGGGCACAGAAGTCTGAATACACAAACTCAGCTTATGAGTGGCGCCTAGGGTATGGCAGGCCGGATGTACAGCCCGAGAGGGAGCTCCTGGGCCTCTGAAACAAGGGCGAGTGGGAGGCGTTCCTTCAGGCTTTTGTCTCTGGATGTTGTGTCCGGGATAGCCGTGGATTGGAGCGGTGGCCTCAGGTACTGTGGACGAGTATCCCTCTCTGGGGATTTGTCCCAGCTCCCAAGAGTTTGGTGTCATTTTGTGGGAAGGGTGGAGTCGTGTTGTCTGACTCATGGGTCTCTCCAAGAAAGGGATTCCAGAGCAGAGCTCCAGGTACGGGCGGGGCGACTGGAAAATTCAAACCGTGGTGAGGATTGGGTGCATAGGGGCTTGGCAAGCCCCATATGTGGGCTCTTGGTCCAGGCCCTGACAGGCCTTTCTTTGACATGGGGCTCATGCTGAGGATCACAGTGTGAATTTGTGCCCAAGCAGCACTCAAGTTTGGGCGTGGCATCAGGGGCCATGAAGGTTTCTCCCACCCTGAAGGTGTGACTCCATGCCAAGAGCAAGCTTGACAGCCATGGGGAAGGAGGAGTTCTGTTTTGTGCTTGCTATACCCAGCTGTGTGGAGAATTGATATAATGTCTAGGTTCAGATATCTGAAAACCAAGGTTAGGATGAGGTGACGGCATAAGACCATGGCGTGTCCGAAGTGCTGGGTGTGCGGCCAGCTGTCTCCTTGTCTGTCTGGACGTCTGGCTTCAGGCTGTGTCAGGCAGAGCATGAGTGCCCAGAGCAGCCTATCCAGTTCGGGTACCGTCGAGGCCCGAGCAGGTTGATCCTCATCTGGGTTTTCTGGAGAGCCCCACAGGGAAACGTTTTTCTTCCATTGGGCAGACACTGGGCTGGGTTTTGGTTCTGGAGTTCCTAGTCCGGAGGGCTTGTTTGCCAGGAGTGTGAGGAAGGAAGTCTGAAAACACAAGCTAGCGTGAGGTTTGGGACCGAGGTCACGGCAGGCCCACTCTGCAGAGGCTGAATCGGGATCTCCTGCACTGAGGTCATGTCAACTATGAGACGTGCCTCAGGCTAGAGTTCTTGTCCAGCATGGCCTCTTCCTGAAGGGTGTGGGGGCTTCATGAGGCCAGAAAGTTTTGCCTACGATGGGATTTGTGAACTGCTCCAAAACTGAAGGTTACCTTCTGCACGACAGTCGAGTCCTATTGGATGGTTCCAGGAGGCCCCATATGGAAAGACTCGAGAGCAGGTGTCTAAGCATGGATGCCTGGGAACGCCACCTCATATTCCCACTCTTTAGTCAGGACAAGGCAGGCTCAATCTGCGGGCTCCTGGGTGAGCTACCCAGAGGGGGAGTTGAAATGGACTCTCCTGAAGATGAGTCCTACTGTGGCTTGGTGGCCTGGGAGACCTTGGAATGTGGAGGTGGCTCAGGGACTCTGCAGGATTCTCCAACATGAGGTGTTTGACACGGCTCCAACAAGGAAACTTCCCATGTGGAGACGAGAGGAGTTCTGTTCCGTGCCTCAGGAAAGCCCCATACCCTGTTCTTCGAACCAAAGCCTCTGAGGAGTGACACCTGGAAACCAAAGTAAGAGTTGAGACTACGGCCTAAAGGCCTGTCCGGCTCAACCTTCTATCTCTGTTGTCATCTGTGTGCATGCATTCATGGATGTAGCTGCTCAGCTTGTGTCCGAATGCCCCTGTGAGTCCAGTGAGGCTCCCAGTAGTGGGATGTCCTCGGAGGCCTTGAGGTTTCTCATATTCTGGAGGTGTGTGGCCAAAGGAATGGACACAGTTTCCCAGGAGAGAGCAGGCACGGTCCTGTGGTATGGCTCCAGAGGACCCAGCCTAGAGGCTCTGTTTGCCAGGGCTGTGGGGACAGATGTCTGAAAAAGCAAACTTGGCTCAGCTAGGGGCCAATGTAATGGCAGGCCTGATCTCTAGTCCGTGAGGGGAGATCCTCTGGAAATCAAAGTAGGGCAAGTGGGAGGCAGTCACTCAGGATTTTGTCTCTGGGTGTTGCGTTTACAGTGTCCGGTCAGGGTAGGGGTTGTCTCAGAGGCCGAGGAAGAGCCTTCCTCTCAGGGGATTGTCCAAGCTCCCAAGTGTTTGTGTTCATTCTGTGGGAATGAAGAGTACTGTTTCCTGCCACAGGGGACCCCCCAGGAGAGGGACTCTAGAGCACAGCAGTGGGTTCCCTCAACTGGAATACACACCATCTAGTTAGTCCTGGGTGCCTATGGGCATGGCAAGCCACATATGCGGGCTCTTGGTCCAGTCACTGAGAGGCGTTACTTGAATACGGTACTCACGCTGAGGGTCACAATGTGTGTTTGTGCCCAAGGCGGCCCTCACGCTTGGGCGTGGCCTCATGGGCCATGCCGTTTTCTCCTACACTGAAGGTTTGACTCACTGCCAGCAGCAAGGTTTCTTGCCAGGGGGAAGGAGGGGTTCTGACTTGTGCATCAGGTTCCCCCCTGTGCAGGGATTGGAGATAAGGTCTAGGTTCCGATGACTGAAAACCCAGGTTGGGAATGGACGGTGGCCTAAGGCAGTGGCGGGTCCAATGTGCTGGGTGTGCAGCCAGCTGTGTCGGTGTCTGTTGGAAGGTCTGGGCTCAGGCTATTTGCGACAGAGCATCACTGTTTAAGGTAGCCTATGGAATTGGGGTGTTGCCGAGGGCCAAGCAGTTTGATCCTCATTTGGGGTTTCTGGGCAGCGCCATAGACAATGTTTTTCTCTTGGGAGGCAGGCACAGTGCTTCATTGTGGCCCCAGAATTCCCAGTAGGGAGGGTTTGTGGGCCAGGAGTGTGAGGACGGAAGTCTGAAAACACAAGCTAGTGTGAGGATTGGAACCAAGGGCAGAGCAGGCCCACTCTGCAGAGGCTGAATCAAAATCTCCTGCATCTGAAGTCAGGCTGAGGATCAGACGTTGGCTGAGGCTGGAGTATGTGTCCATGATGGCACCTTCATGAAGTGGGGGCCTCATGAGGCCAAGGAAGTTTTCCCACGCTGAGTTTGGAGGTTGCCCCAAACCACAAGGTTTCCTTCTGCGGGACATTCGAGTCCTGTTGCATGGCTCCAGGACATACCATATGGAAGGACTGGAGAGCAGGGTTCGAAGGATGGATCCCTGTACAGCATGCCTCGCATTCCCATTGGCTATTAGCGACAAGATATGTTTGATCTGCTGCCTCTGGGACACGCGACCCAGGGGGCTGAGTTGAAATGGCCTCTCCTGAGGATGCGTCATAATGTGCGTTTGGGTCCATGGAGACCTTGGAATGTGCTGGTTGTTCAGTGGCCCTGCGGAACTCTCCTACCTGAAGTGTTTGATACATCCCAGTAAGAAAGCTGCCCATGTGGAGATGAGAGATGTTTGGTTTGGTGCCTCAGAAAAGCCCCATGTGCTGGTCTACGAAAACAGTCCTCTGAGAACGGAAACATGGAAACCAAAGCTAAGGTTCAGATTAGGGCCTGGGGGCCTGTCCATTTCAACCTTCTGTCTCTGGGGACACTGTCTGAGAGTCTAAGTGGAGATAGTTGCTCCGCTGGTGTCAGAGAGCCCCTCTTAGTCCAGGGGGGCCTACACTATTGATGGCCTCAGGGGCCTTGTAGCTTTTCCCTAACCTGTAGTGTTGTGGTCAATGGACTGGGCACACTTTCCTTGGAGAGGGCAGGCACAATCTTTCGCTGTGGCCCTAGAGGCCCTAGCCTGGAGGTGTGTGGGTCCAGGCTGTGGGCACAGAAGTCTGAATACACAAACTCAGCTTATGAGTGGCGCCTAGGGTATGGCAGGCCGGATGTACAGCCCGAGAGGGAGCTCCTGGGCCTCTGAAACAAGGGCGAGTGGGAGGCGTTCCTTCAGGCTTTTGTCTCTGGATGTTGTGTCCGGGATAGCCGTGGATTGGAGCGGTGGCCTCAGGTACTGTGGACGAGTATCCCTCTCTGGGGATTTGTCCCAGCTCCCAAGAGTTTGGGGTCATTTTGTGGGAAGGGTGGAGTCGTGTTGTCTGGCTCATGGGTCTCTCCAAGAAAGGGATTCCAGAGCAGAGCTCCAGGTACGGGCGGGGCGACTGGAAAATTCAAACCGTGGTGAGGATTGGGTGCATAGGGGCTTGGCAAGCCCCATATGTGGGCTCTTGGTCCAGGCCCTGACAGGCCTTTCTTTGACATGGGGCTCATGCTGAGGATCACAGTGTGAATTTGTGCCCAAGCAGCACTCAAGTTTGGGCGTGGCATCAGGGGCCATGAAGGTTTCTCCCACCCTGAAGGTGTGACTCCATGCCAAGAGCAAGCTTGACAGCCATGGGGAAGGGGGAGTTCTGTTTTGTGCTTGCTATACCCAGCTGTGTGGAGAATTGATATAATGTCTAGGTTCAGATATCTGAAAACCAAGGTTAGGATGAGGTGACGGCATAAGACCATGGCGTGTCCGAAGTGCTGGGTGTGCGGCCAGCTGTCTCCTTGTCTGTCTGGACGTCTGGCTTCAGGCTGTGTCAGGCAGAGCATGAGTGCCCAGAGCAGCCTATCCAGTTCGGGTACCGTCGAGGCCCGAGCAGGTTGATCCTCATCTGGGTTTTCTGGAGAGCCCCACAGGGAAACGTTTTTCTTCCGTTGGGCAGACACTGGGCTGGGTTTTGGTTCTGGAGTTCCTAGTCCGGAGGGCTTGTTTGCCAGGAGTGTGAGGAAGGAAGTCTGAAAACACAAGCTAGCGTGAGGTTTGGGACCGAGGGCACGGCAGGCCCACTCTGCAGAGGCTGAATCGGGATCTCCTGCACTGAGGTCATGTCAACTATGAGACGTGCCTCAGGCTAGAGTTCTTGTCCAGCATGGCCTCTTCCTGAAGGGTGTGGGGGCTTCATGAGGCCAGAAAGTTTTGCCTACGATGGGATTTGTGAACTGCTCCAAAACTGAAGGTTACCTTCTGCACGACAGTCGAGTCCTATTGGATGGTTCCAAGAGGCCCCATATGGAAAGACTCGAGAGCAGGTGTCTAAGCATGGATGCCTGGGAACGCCACCTCCTATTCCCACTCTTTAGTCAGGACAAGGCAGGCTCAATCTGCGGGCTCCTGGGTGAGCTACCCAGAGGGGAGATTTGAAATGGACTCTCCTGAAGATGAGTCCTACTGTGGCTTGGTGGCCTGGGAGACCTTGGAATGTGGAGGTGGCTCAGGGACTCTGCAGGATTCTCCAACATGAGGTGTTTGACACGGCTCCAACAAGGAAACTTCCCATGTGGAGACGAGAGGAGTTCTGTTCCGTGCCTCAGTAAAGCCCCATACCCTGTTCTTCGAACCAAAGCCTCTGAGGAGTGACACCTGGAAACCAAAGTAAGAGTTGAGACTACGGCCTAAAGGCCTGTACGGCTCAACCTTCTATCTCTGTTGTCATCTGTGTGCATGCATTCATGGATGTAGCTGCTCAGCTTGTGTCCGAATTCCCCTGTGAGTCCAGTGAGGCTCCCAGTAGTGGGATGTCCTCGGAGGCCTTGAGGTTTCTCATATTCTGGAGGTGTGTGGCCAAAGGAATGGACACAGTTTCCCAGGAGAGAGCAGGCACGGTCCTGTGGTATGGCTCCAGAGGACCCAGCCTAGAGGCTCTGTTTGCCAGGGCTGTGGGGACAGATGTCTGAAAAAGCAAACTTGGCTCAGCTAGGGGCCAATGTAATGGCAGGCCTGATCTCTAGTCCGTGAGGGGAGATCCTCTGGAAATCAAAGTAGGGCAAGTGGGAGGCAGTCACTCAGGATTTTGTCTCTGGGTGTTGCGTTTACAGTGTCCGGTCAGGGTAGGGGTTGTCTCAGAGGCCGAGGAAGAGCCTTCCTCTCAGGGGATTGTCCAAGCTCCCAAGTGTTTGTGTTCATTCTGTGGGAATGAAGAGTACTGTTTCCTGCCACAGGGGAACCCCCAGGAGAGGGACTCTAGAGCACAGCAGTGGGTTCCCTCAACTGGAATACACACCATCTAGTTAGTCCTGGGTGCCTATGGGCATGGCAAGCCACATATGCGGGCTCTTGGTCCAGTCACTGAGAGGCGTTACTTGAATAAGGTACTCACGCTGAGGGTCACAATGTGTGTTTGTGCCCAAGGCGGCCCTCACGCTTGGGCGTGGCCTCATGGGCCATGCCGTTTTCTCCTACACGGAAGGTTTGACTCACTGCCAGCAGCAAGGTTTCTTGCCAGGGGGAAGGAGGGGTTCTGACTTGTGCATCAGGTTCCCCCCTGTGCAGGGATTGGAGATAAGGTCTAGGTTCCGATGACTGAAAACCCAGGTTGGGAATGGATGGTGGCCTAAGGCAGTGGCGGGTCCAATGTGCTGGGTGTGCAGCCAGCTGTGTCGGTGTCTGTTGGAAGGTCTGGGCTCAGGCTATTTGCGACAGAGCATCACTGTTTAAGGTAGCCTATGCAATTGGGGTGTTGCCGAGGGCCAAGCAGTTTGATCCTCATTTGGGGTTTCTGGGCAGCGCCATAGACAATGTTTTTCTCTTGGGAGGCAGGCACAGTGCTTCATTGTGGCCCCAGAATTCCCAGTAGGGAGGGTTTGTGGGCCAGGAGTGTGAGGACGGAAGTCTGAAAACACAAGCTAGTGTGAGGATTGGAACCAAGGGCAGAGCAGGCCCACTCTGCAGAGGCTGAATCAAAATCTCCTGCATCTGAAGTCAGGCTGAGGATCAGACGTTGGCTGAGGCTGGAGTATGTGTCCATGATGGCACCTTCATGAAGTGGGGGCCTCATGAGGCCAAGGAAGTTTTCCCACGCTGAGTTTGGAGGTTGCCCCAAACCACAAGGTTTCCTTCTGCGGGACATTCGAGTCCTGTTGCATGGCTCCAGGACATACCATACGGAAGGACTGGAGAGCAGGGTTCGAAGGATGGATCCCTGTACAGCATGCCTCGCATTCCCATTGGCTATTAGCGACAAGATATGTTTGATCTGCTGCCTCTGGAACACGCGACCCAGGGGGCTGAGTTGAAATGGCCTCTCCTGAGGATGCGTCATAATGTGCGTTTGGGTCCATGGAGACCTTGGAATGTGCTGGTTGTTCAGTGGCCCTGCGGAACTCTCCTACCTGAAGTGTTTGATACATCCCAGTAAGAAAGCTGCCCATGTGGAGATGAGAGAGGTTTGGTTTGGTGCCTCAGAAAAGCCCCATGTGCTGGTCTACGAAAACAGTCCTCTGAGAACGGAAACATGGAAACCAAAGCTAAGGTTCAGATTAGGGCCTGGGGGCCTGTCCATTTCAACCTTCTGTCTCTGGGGACACTGTCTGAGAGTCTAAGTGGAGATAGTTGCTCCGCTGGTGTCAGAGAGCCCCTCTTAGTCCAGGGGGGCCTACACTATTGATGGCCTCAGGGGCCTTGTAGCTTTTCCCTAACCTGTAGTGTTGTGGTCAATGGACTGGGCACACTTTCCTTGGAGAGGGCAGGCACAATCTTTCGCTGTGGCCCTAGAGGCCCTAGCCTGGAGGTGTGTGGGTCCAGGCTGTGGGCACAGAAGTCTGAATACACAAACTCAGCTTATGAGTGGCGCCTAGGGTATGGCAGGCCGGATGTACAGCCCGAGAGGGAGCTCCTGGGCCTCTGAAACAAGGGCGAGTGGGAGGCGTTCCTTCAGGCTTTTGTCTCTGGATGTTGTGTCCGGGATAGCCGTGGATTGGAGCGGTGGCCTCAGGTACTGTGGACGAGTATCCCTCTCTGGGGATTTGTCCCAGCTCCCAAGAGTTTGGGGTCATTTTGTGGGAAGGGTGGAGTCGTGTTGTCTGGCTCATGGGTCTCTCCAAGAAAGGGATTCCAGAGCAGAGCTCCAGGTACGGGCGGGGCGACTGGAAAATTCAAACCGTGGTGAGGATTGGGTGCATAGGGGCTTGGCAAGCCCCATATGTGGGCTCTTGGTCCAGGCCCTGACAGGCCTTTCTTTGACATGGGGCTCATGCTGAGGATCACAGTGTGAATTTGTGCCCAAGCAGCACTCAAGTTTGGGCGTGGCATCAGGGGCCATGAAGGTTTCTCCCACCCTGAAGGTGTGACTCCATGCCAAGAGCAAGCTTGACAGCCATGGGGAAGGGGGAGTTCTGTTTTGTGCTTGCTATACCCAGCTGTGTGGAGAATTGATATAATGTCTAGGTTCAGATATCTGAAAACCAAGGTTAGGATGAGGTGACGGCATAAGACCATGGCGTGTCCGAAGTGCTGGGTGTGCGGCCAGCTGTCTCCTTGTCTGTCTGGACGTCTGGCTTCAGGCTGTGTCAGGCAGAGCATGAGTGCCCAGAGCAGCCTATCCAGTTCGGGTACCGTCGAGGCCCGAGCAGGTTGATCCTCATCTGGGTTTTCTGGAGAGCCCCACAGGGAAACGTTTTTCTTCCGTTGGGCAGACACTGGGCTGGGTTTTGGTTCTGGAGTTCCTAGTCCGGAGGGCTTGTTTGCCAGGAGTGTGAGGAAGGAAGTCTGAAAACACAAGCTAGCGTGAGGTTTGGGACCGAGGTCACGGCATGCCCACTCTGCAGAGGCTGAATCGGGATCTCCTGCACTGAGGTCATGTCAACTATGAGACGTGCCTCAGGCTAGAGTTCTTGTCCAGCATGGCCTCTTCCTGAAGGGTGTGGGGGCTTCATGAGGCCAGAAAGTTTTGCCTACGATGGGATTTGTGAACTGCTCCAAAACTGAAGGTTACCTTCTGCACGACAGTCGAGTCCTATTGGATGGTTCCAAGAGGCCCCATATGGAAAGACTCGAGAGCAGGTGTCTAAGCATGGATGCCTGGGAACGCCACCTCATATTCCCACTCTTTAGTCAGGACAAGGCAGGCTCAATCTGCGGGCTCCTGGGTGAGCTACCCAGAGGGGAGAGTTGAAATGGACTCTCCTGAAGATGAGTCCTACTGTGGCTTGGTGGCCTGGGAGACCTTGGAATGTGGAGGTGGCTCAGGGACTCTGCAGGATTCTCCAACATGAGGTGTTTGACACGGCTCCAACAAGGAAACTTCCCATGTGGAGACGAGAGGAGTTCTGTTCCGTGCCTCAGGAAAGCCCCATACCCTGTTCTTCGAACCAAAGCCTCTGAGGAGTGACACCTGGAAACCAAAGTAAGAGTTGAGACTACGGCCTAAAGGCCTGTCTGGCTCAACCTTCTATCTCTGTTGTCATCTGTGTGCATGCATTCATGGATGTAGCTGCTCAGCTTGTGTCCGAATGCCCCTGTGAGTCCAGTGAGGCTCCCAGTAGTGGGATGTCCTCGGAGGCCTTGAGGTTTCTCATATTCTGGAGGTGTGTGGCCAAAGGAATGGACACAGTTTCCCAGGAGAGAGCAGGCACGGTCCTGTGGTATGGCTCCAGAGGACCCAGCCTAGAGGCTCTGTTTGCCAGGGCTGTGGGGACAGATGTCTGAAAAAGCAAACTTGGCTCAGCTAGGGGCCAATGTAATGGCAGGCCTGATCTCTAGTCCGTGAGGGGAGATCCTCTGGAAATCAAAGTAGGGCAAGTGGGAGGCAGTCACTCAGGATTTTGTCTCTGGGTGTTGCGTTTACAGTGTCCGGTCCGGGTAGGGGTTTTCTCAGAGGCCGAGGAAGAGCCTTCCTCTCAGGGGATTGTCCAAGCTCCCAAGTGTTTGTGTTCATTCTGTGGGAATGAAGAGTACTGTTTCCTGCCACAGGGGACCCCCCAGGAGAGGGACTCTAGAGCACAGCAGTGGGTTCCCTCAACTGGAATACACACCATCTAGTTAGTCCTGGGTGCCTATGGGCATGGCAAGCCACATATGCGGGCTCTTGGTCCAGTCACTGAGAGGCGTTACTTGAATACGGTCCGCACGCTGAGGGTCACAATGTGTGTTTGTGCCCAAGGCGGCCCTCACGCTTGGGCGTGGCCTCATGGGCCATGCCGTTTTCTCCTACACTGAAGGTTTGACTCACTGCCAGCAGCAAGGTTTCTTGCCAGGGGGAAGGAGGGGTTCTGACTTGTGCATCAGGTTCCCCCCTGTGCAGGGATTGGAGATAAGGTCTAGGTTCCGATGACTGAAAACCCAGGTTGGGAATGGACGGTGGCATAAGGCAGTGGCGTGTCCAATGTGCTGGGTGTGCAGCCAGCTGTGTCGGTGTCTGTTGGAAGGATGGGCTCAGGCTATTTGCGACAGAGCATCACTGTTTAAGGTAGCCTATGCAATTGGGGTGTTGCCGAGGGCCAAGCAGTTTGATCCTCATTTGGGGTTTCTGGGCAGCGCCATAGACAATGTTTTTCTCTTGGGAGGCAGGCACAGTGCTTCATTGTGGCCCCAGAATGAAGCACTAGGGAGGGTTTGTGGGCCAGGAGTGTGAGGACGGAAGTCTGAAAACACAAGCTAGTGTGAGGATTGGAACCAAGGGCAGAGCAGGCCCACTCTGCAGAGGCTGAATCAAAATCTCCTGCATCTGAAGTCAGGCTGAGGATCAGACGTTGGCTGAGGCTGGAGTATGTGTCCATGATGGCACCTTCATGAAGTGGGGGCCTCATGAGGCCAAGGAAGTTTTCCCACGCTGAGTTTGGAGGTTGCCCCAAACCACAAGGTTTCCTTCTGCGGGACATTCGAGTCCTGTTGCATGGCTCCAGGACATACCATATGGAAGGACTGGAGAGCAGGGTTCGAAGGATGGATCCCTGTACAGCATGCCTCGCATTCCCATTGGCTATTAGCGACAAGATATGTTTGATCTGCTGCCTCTGGAACACGCGACCCAGGGGGCTGAGTTGAAATGGCCTCTCCTGAGGATGCGTCATAATGTGCGTTTGGGTCCATGGAGACCTTGGAATGTGCTGGTTGTTCAGTGGCCCTGCGGAACTCTCCTACCTGAAGTGTTTGATACATCCCAGTAAGAAAGCTGCCCATGTGGAGATGAGAGATGTTTGGTTTGGTGCCTCAGAAAAGCCCCATGTGCTGGTCTACGAAAACAGTCCTCTGAGAACGGAAACATGGAAACCAAAGCTAAGGTTCAGATTAGGGCCTGGGGGCCTGTCCATTTCAACCTTCTGTCTCTGGGGACACTGTCTGAGAGTCTAAGTGGAGATAGTTGCTCCGCTGGTGTCAGAGAGCCCCTCTTAGTCCAGGGGGGCCTACACTATTGATGGCCTCAGGGGCCTTGGAGCTTTTCCCTAACCTGTAGTGTTGTGGTCAATGGACTGGGCACACTTTCCTTGGAGAGGGCAGGCACAATCTTTCGCTGTGGCCCTAGAGGCCCTAGCCTGGAGGTGTGTGGGTCCAGGCTGTGGGCACAGAAGTCTGAATACACAAACTCAGCTTATGAGTGTCGCCTAGGGTATGGCAGGCCGGATGTACAGCCCGAGAGGGAGCTCCTGGGCCTCTGAAACAAGGGCGAGTGGGAGGCGTTCCTTCAGGCTTTTGTCTCTGGATGTTGTGTCCGGGATAGCCGTGGATTGGAGCGGTGGCCTCAGGTACTGTGGACGAGTATCCCTCTCTGGGGATTTGTCCCAGCTCCCAAGAGTTTGGGGTCATTTTGTGGGAAGGGTGGAGTCGTGTTGTCTGGCTCATGGGTCTCTCCAAGAAAGGGATTCCAGAGCAGAGCTCCAGGTACGGGCGGGGCGACTGGAAAATTCAAACCGTGGTGAGGATTGGGTGCATAGGGGCTTGGCAAGCCCCATATGTGGGCTCTTGGTCCAGGCCCTGACAGGCCTTTCTTTGACATGGGGCTCATGCTGAGGATCACAGTGTGAATTTGTGCCCAAGCAGCACTCAAGTTTGGGCGTGGCATCAGGGGCCATGAATGTTTCTCCCACCCTGAAGGTGTGACTCCATGCCAAGAGCAAGCTTGACAGCATTGGGGAAGGGGGAGTTCTGTTTTGTGCTTGCTATACCCAGCTGTGTGGAGAATTGATATAATGTCTAGGTTCAGATATCTGAAAACCAAGGTTAGGATGAGGTGACGGCATAAGACCATGGCGTGTCCGAAGTGCTGGGTGTGCGGCCAGCTGTCTCCTTGTCTGTCTGGACGTCTGGCTTCAGGCTGTGTCAGGCAGAGCATGAGTGCCCAGAGCAGCCTATCCAGTTCGGGTACCGTCGAGGCCCGAGCAGGTTGATCCTCATCTGGGTTTTCTGGAGAGCCCCACAGGGAAACGTTTTTCTTCCGTTGGGCAGACACTGGGCTGGGTTTTGGTTCTGGAGTTCCTAGTCCGGAGGGCTTGTTTGCCAGGAGTGTGAGGAAGGAAGTCTGAAAACACAAGCTAGCGTGAGGTTTGGGACCGAGGGCACGGCAGGCCCACTCTGCAGAGGCTGAATCGGGATCTCCTGCACTGAGGTCATGTCAACTATGAGACGTGCCTCAGGCTAGAGTTCTTGTCCAGCATGGCCTCTTCCTGAAGGGTGTGGGGGCTTCATGAGGCCAGAAAGTTTTGCCTACGATGGGATTTGTGAACTGCTCCAAAACTGAAGGTTACCTTCTGCACGACAGTCGAGTCCTATTGGATGGTTCCAAGAGGCCCCATATGGAAAGACTCGAGAGCAGGTGTCTAAGCATGGATGCCTGGGAACGCCACCTCCTATTCCCATTCTTTAGTCAGGACAAGGCAGGCTCAATCTGCGGGCTCCTGGGTGAGCTACCCAGAGGGGAGAGTTGAAATGGACTCTCCTGAAGATGAGTCCTACTGTGGCTTGGTGGCCTGGGAGACCTTGGAATGTGGAGGTGGCTCAGGGACTCTGCAGGATTCTCCAACATGAGGTGTTTGACACGGCTCCAACAAGGAAACTTCCCATGTGGAGACGAGAGGAGTTCTGTTCCGTGCCTCAGGAAAGCCCCATACTCTGTTCTTCGAACCAAAGCCTCTGAGGAGTGACACCTGGAAACCAAAGTAAGAGTTGAGACTACGGCCTAAAGGCCTGTCCGGCTCAACCTTCTATCTCTGTTGTCATCTGTGTGCATGCATTCATGGATGTAGCTGCTCAGCTTGTGTCCGAATGCCCCTGTGAGTCCAGTGAGGCTCCCAGTAGTGGGATGTCCTCGGAGGCCTTGAGGTTTCTCATATTCTGGAGGTGTGTGGCCAAAGGAATGGACACAGTTTCCCAGGAGAGAGCAGGCACGGTCCTGTGGTATGGCTCCAGAGGACCCAGCCTAGAGGCTCTGTTTGCCAGGGCTGTGGGGACAGAAGTCTGAAAAAGCAAACTTGGCTCAGCTAGGGGCCAATGTAATGGCAGGCCTGATCTCTAGTCCGTGAGGGGAGATCCTCTGGAAATCAAAGTAGGGCAAGTGGGAGGCAGTCACTCAGGATTTTGTCTCTGGGTGTTGCGTTTACAGTGTCTGGTCCGGGTAGGGGTTGTCTCAGAGGCCGAGGAAGAGCCTTCCTCTCAGGGGATTGTCCAAGCTCCCAAGTGTTTGTGTTCATTCTGTGGGAATGAAGAGTACTGTTTCCTGCCACAGGGGACCCCCCAGGAGAGGGACTCTAGAGCACAGCAGTGGGTTCCCTCAACTGGAATACACACCATCTAGTTAGTCCTGGGTGCCTATGGGCATGGCAAGCCACATATGCGGGCTCTTGGTCCAGTCACTGAGAGGCGTTACTTGAATAAGGTACTCACGCTGAGGGTCACAATGTGTGTTTGTGCCCAAGGCGGCCCTCACGCTTGGGAGTGGCCTCATGGGCCGTGCCGTTTTCTCCTACACTGAAGGTTTGACTCACTGCCAGCAGCAAGGTTTCTTGCCAGGGGGAAGGAGGGGTTCTGACTTGTGCATCAGGTTCCCCCCTGTGCAGGGATTGGAGATAAGGTCTAGGTTCCGATGACTGAAAACCCAGGTTGGGAATGGATGGTGGCCTAAGGCAGTGGCGTGTCCAATGTGCTGGGTGTGCAGCCAGCTGTGTCGGTGTCTGTTGGATGGTCTGGGCTCAGGCTATTTGCGACAGAGCATCACTGTTTAAGGTAGCCTATGCAATTGGGGTGTTGCCGAGGGCCAAGCAGTTTGATCCTCATTTGGGGTTTCTGGGCAGCGCCATAGACAAGGTTTTTCTCCTGGGAGGCAGGCACAGTGCTTCATTGTGGCCCCAGAATTCCCAGTAGGGAGGGTTTGTGGGCCAGGAGTGTGAGGACGGAAGTCTGAAAACACAAGCTAGTGTGAGGATTGGAACCAAGGGCAGAGCAGGCCCACTCTGCAGAGGCTGAATCAAAATCTCCTGCATCTGAAGTCAGGCTGAGGATCAGACGTTGGCTGAGGCTGGAGTATGTGTCCATGATGGCACCTTCACGAAGTGGGGGCCTCATGAGGCCAAGGAAGTTTTCCCACGCTGAGTTTGGAGGTTGCCCCAAACCACAAGGTATCCTTCTGCGGGACATTCGAGTCCTGTTGCATGGCTCCAGGACATACCATACGGAAGGACTGGAGAGCAGGGTTTGAAGGATGGATCCCTGTACAGCATGCCTCGCATTCCCATTGGCTATTAGCGACAAGATATGTTTGATCTGCTGCCTCTGGAACACGCGACCCAGGGGGCTGAGTTGAAATGGCCTCTCCTGAGGATGCGTCATAATGTGCGTTTGGGTCCATGGAGACCTTGGAATGTGCTGGTTGTTCAGTGGCCCTGCGGAACTCTCCTACCTGAAGTGTTTGATACATCCCAGTAAGAAAGCTGCCCATGTGGAGATGAGAGATGTTTGGTTTGGTGCCTCAGAAAAGCCCCATGTGCTGGTCTACGAAAACAGTCCTCTGAGAACGGAAACATGGAAACCAAAGCTAAGGTTCAGATTAGGGCCTGGGGGCCTGTCCATTTCAACCTTCTGTCTCTGGGGACACTGTCTGAGAGTCTAAGTGGAGATAGTTGCTCCGCTGGTGTCAGAGAGCCCCTCTTAGTCCAGGGGGGCCTACACTATTGATGGCCTCAGGGGCCTTGGAGCTTTTCCCTAACCTGTAGTGTTGTGGTCAATGGACTGGGCACACTTTCCTTGGAGAGGGCAGGCACAATCTTTCGCTGTGGCCCTAGAGGCCCTAGCCTGGAGGTGTGTGGGTCCAGGCTGTGGGCACAGAAGTCTGAATACACAAACTCAGCTTATGAGTGTCGCCTAGGGTATGGCAGGCCGGATGTACAGCCCGAGAGGGAGCTCCTGGGCCTCTGAAACAAGGGCGAGTGGGAGGCGTTCCTTCAGGCTTTTGTCTCTGGATGTTGTGTCCGGGATAGCCGTGGATTGGAGCGGTGGCCTCAGGTACTGTGGACGAGTATCCCTCTCTGGGGATTTGTCCCAGCTCCCAAGAGTTTGGGGTCATTTTGTGGGAAGGGTGGAGTCGTGTTGTCTGGCTCATGGGTCTCTCCAAGAAAGGGATTCCAGAGCAGAGCTCCAGGTACGGGCGGGGCGACTGGAAAATTCAAACCGTGGTGAGGATTGGGTGCATAGGGGCTTGGCAAGCCCCATATGTGGGCTCTTGGTCCAGGCCCTGACAGGCCTTTCTTTGACATGGGGCTCATGCTGAGGATCACAGTGTGAATTTGTGCCCAAGCAGCACTCAAGTTTGGGCGTGGCATCAGGGGCCATGAATGTTTCTCCCACCCTGAAGGTGTGACTCCATGCCAAGAGCAAGCTTGACAGCATTGGGGAAGGGGGAGTTCTGTTTTGTGCTTGCTATACCCAGCTGTGTGGAGAATTGATATAATGTCTAGGTTCAGATATCTGAAAACCAAGGTTAGGATGAGGTGACGGCATAAGACCATGGCGTGTCCGAAGTGCTGGGTGTGCGGCCAGCTGTCTCCTTGTCTGTCTGGACGTCTGGCTTCAGGCTGTGTCAGGCAGAGCATGAGTGCCCAGAGCAGCCTATCCAGTTCGGGTACCGTCGAGGCCCGAGCAGGTTGATCCTCATCTGGGTTTTCTGGAGAGCCCCACAGGGAAACGTTTTTCTTCCGTTGGGCAGACACTGGGCTGGGTTTTGGTTCTGGAGTTCCTAGTCCGGAGGGCTTGTTTGCCAGGAGTGTGAGGAAGGAAGTCTGAAAACACAAGCTAGCGTGAGGTTTGGGACCGAGGGCACGGCAGGCCCACTCTGCAGAGGCTGAATCGGGATCTCCTGCACTGAGGTCATGTCAACTATGAGACGTGCCTCAGGCTAGAGTTCTTGTCCAGCATGGCCTCTTCCTGAAGGGTGTGGGGGCTTCATGAGGCCAGAAAGTTTTGCCTACGATGGGATTTGTGAACTGCTCCAAAACTGAAGGTTACCTTCTGCACGACAGTCGAGTCCTATTGGATGGTTCCAAGAGGCCCCATATGGAAAGACTCGAGAGCAGGTGTCTAAGCATGGATGCCTGGGAACGCCACCTCCTATTCCCATTCTTTAGTCAGGACAAGGCAGGCTCAATCTGCGGGCTCCTGGGTGAGCTACCCAGAGGGGAGAGTTGAAATGGACTCTCCTGAAGATGAGTCCTACTGTGGCTTGGTGGCCTGGGAGACCTTGGAATGTGGAGGTGGCTCAGGGACTCTGCAGGATTCTCCAACATGAGGTGTTTGACACGGCTCCAACAAGGAAACTTCCCATGTGGAGACGAGAGGAGTTCTGTTCCGTGCCTCAGGAAAGCCCCATACCCTGTTCTTCGAACCAAAGCCTCTGAGGAGTGACACCTGGAAACCAAAGTAAGAGTTGAGACTACGGCCTAAAGGCCTGTCCGGCTCAACCTTCTATCTCTGTTGTCATCTGTGTGCATGCATTCATGGATGTAGCTGCTCAGCTTGTGTCCGAATGCCCCTGTGAGTCCAGTGAGGCTCCCAGTAGTGGGATGTCCTCGGAGGCCTTGAGGTTTCTCATATTCTGGAGGTGTGTGGCCAAAGGAATGGACACAGTTTCCCAGGAGAGAGCAGGCACGGTCCTGTGGTATGGCTCCAGAGGACCCAGCCTAGAGGCTCTGTTTGCCAGGGCTGTGGGGACAGAAGTCTGAAAAAGCAAACTTGGCTCAGCTAGGGGCCAATGTAATGGCAGGCCTGATCTCTAGTCCGTGAGGGGAGATCCTCTGGAAATCAAAGTAGGGCAAGTGGGAGGCAGTCACTCAGGATTTTGTCTCTGGGTGTTGCGTTTACAGTGTCTGGTCCGGGTAGGGGTTGTCTCAGAGGCCGAGGAAGAGCCTTCCTCTCAGGGGATTGTCCAAGCTCCCAAGTGTTTGTGTTCATTCTGTGGGAATGAAGAGTACTGTTTCCTGCCACAGGGGACCCCCCAGGAGAGGGACTCTAGAGCACAGCAGTGGGTTCCCTCAACTGGAATACACACCATCTAGTTAGTCCTGGGTGCCTATGGGCATGGCAAGCCACATATGCGGGCTCTTGGTCCAGTCACTGAGAGGCGTTACTTGAATAAGGTACTCACGCTGAGGGTCACAATGTGTGTTTGTGCCCAAGGCGGCCCTCACGCTTGGGAGTGGCCTCATGGGCCGTGCCGTTTTCTCCTACACTGAAGGTTTGACTCACTGCCAGCAGCAAGGTTTCTTGCCAGGGGGAAGGAGGGGTTCTGACTTGTGCATCAGGTTCCCCCCTGTGCAGGGATTGG
This sequence comes from Mustela nivalis, assembly GCF_964662115.1. Lineage (NCBI taxonomy): Eukaryota > Metazoa > Chordata > Mammalia > Carnivora > Mustelidae > Mustela > Mustela nivalis. Next base: position 294,365 of record NW_028135985.1, on the reverse strand, counting down.
AGATAAGGTCTAGGTTCCGATGACTGAAAACCCAGCTTGGGAATGGATGGTGGCCTAAGGCAGTGGCGTGTCCAATGTGCTGGGTGTGCAGCCAGCTGTGTCGGTGTCTGTTGGATGGTCTGGGCTCAGGCTATTTGCGACAGAGCATCACTGTTTAAGGTAGCCTATGCAATTGGGGTGTTGCCGAGGGCCAAGCAGTTTGATCCTCATTTGGGGTTTCTGGGCAGCGCCATAGACAATGTTTTTCTCTTGGGAGGCAGGCACAGTGCTTCATTGTGGCCCCAGAATTCCCAGTAGGGAGGGTTTGTGGGCCAGGAGTGTGAGGACGGAAGTCTGAAAACACAAGCTAGTGTGAGGATTGGAACCAAGGGCAGAGCAGGCCCACTCTGCAGAGGCTGAATCAAAATCTCCTGCATCTGAAGTCAGGCTGAGGATCAGACGTTGGCTGAGGCTGGAGTATGTGTCCATGATGGCACCTTCATGAAGTGGGGGCCTCATGAGGCCAAGGAAGTTTTCCCACGCTGAGTTTGGAGGTTGCCCCAAACCACAAGGTTTCCTTCTGCGGGACATTCGAGTCCTGTTGCATGGCTCCAGGACATACCATACGGAAGGACTGGAGAGCAGGGTTCGAAGGATGGATCCCTGTACAGCATGCCTCGCATTCCCATTGGCTATTAGCGACAAGATATGTTTGATCTGCTGCCTCTGGAACACGCGACCCAGGGGGCTGAGTTGAAATGGCCTCTCCTGAGGATGCGTCATAATGTGCGTTTGGGTCCATGGAGACCTTGGAATGTGCTGGTTGTTCAGTGGCCCTGCGGAACTCTCCTACCTGAAGTGTTTGATACATCCCAGTAAGAAAGCTGCCCATGTGGAGATGAGAGATGTTTGGTTTGGTGCCTCAGAAAAGCCCCATGTGCTGGTCTACGAAAACAGTCCTCTGAGAACGGAAACATGGAAACCAAAGCTAAGGTTCAGACTAGGGCCTGGGGGCCTGTCCATTTCAACCTTCTGTCTCTGGGGACACTGTCTGAGAGTCTATGTGGAGATAGTTGCTCCGCTGGTGTCAGAGAGCCCCTCTTAGTCCAGGGGGGCCTACACTATTGATGGCCTCAGGGGCCTTGGAGCTTTTCCCTAACCTGTAGTGTTGTGGTCAATGGACTGGGCACACTTTCCTTGGAGAGGGCAGGCACAATCTTTCGCTGTGGCCCTAGAGGCCCTAGCCTGGAGGTGTGTGGGTCCAGGCTGTGGGCACAGAAGTCTGAATACACAAACTCAGCTTATGAGTGGCGCCTAGGGTATGGCAGGCCGGATGTACAGCCCGAGAGGGAGCTCCTGGGCCTCTGAAACAAGGGCGAGTGGGAGGCGTTCCTTCAGGCTTTTGTCTCTGGATGTTGTGTCCAGGATAGCCGTGGATTGGAGCGGTGGCCTCAGGTTCTGTGGACGAGTATCCCTCTCTGGGGATTTGTCCCAGCTCCCAAGAGTTTGGGGTCATTTTGTGGGAAGGGTGGAGTCGTGTTGTCTGGCTCATGGGTCTCTCCAAGAAAGGGATTCCAGATCAGAGCTCCAGGTACGGACGGGGCGACTGCAAAATTCAAACCGTGGTGAGGATTGGGTGCATAGGGGCTTGGCAAGCCCCATATGTGGGCTCTTGGTCCAGGCCCTGACAGGCCTTTCTTTGACATGGGGCTCATGCTGAGGGTCACAGTGTGAATTTGAGCCCAAGCAGCACTCAAGTTTGGGCGTGGCATCAGGGGCCATGAAGGTTTCTCCCACCCTGAAGGTGTGACTCCATGCCAAGAGCAAGCTTGACAGCCATGGGGAAGGAGGAGTTCTGTTTTGTGCTTGCTATACCCAGCTGTGTGGAGAATTGATATAATGTCTAGGTTCAGATATCTTCAAACCAAGGTTAGGATGAGGTGACGGCATAAGACCATGGCGTGTTCGAAGTGCTGGGTGTGCGGCCAGCTGTCTCCTTGTCTGTCTGGACGTCTGGCTTCAGGCTGTGTCAGGCAGAGCATGAGTGCCCAGAGCAGCCTATCCAGTTCGGGTACCGTCGAGGCCCGAGCAGGTTGATCCTCATCTGGGTTTTCTGGAGAGCCCCACAGGGAAACGTTTTTCTTCCGTTGGGCAGACACTGGGCTGGGTTTTGGTTCTGGAGTTCCTAGTCCGGAGGGCTTGTTTGCCAGGAGTGTGAGGAAGGAAGTCTGAAAACACAAGCTAGCGTGAGGTTTGGGACCGAGGTCACGGCAGGCCCACTCTGCAGAGGCTGAATCGGGATCTCCTGCACTGAGGTCATGTCAACTATGAGACGTGCCTCAGGCTAGAGTTCTTGTCCAGCATGGCCTCTTCCTGAAGGGTGTGGGGGCTTCATGAGGCCAGAAAGTTTTGCCTACGATGGGATTTGTGAACTGCTCCAAAACTGAAGGTTACCTTCTGCACGACAGTCGAGTCCTACTGGATGGTTCCAAGAGGCCCCATATGGAAAGACTCGAGAGCAGGTGTCTAAGCATGGATGCCTGGGAACGCCACCTCCTATTCCCACTCTTTAGTCAGGACAAGGCAGGCTCAATCTGCGGGCTCCTGGGTGAGCTACCCAGAGGGGAGAGTTGAAATGGACTCTCCTGAAGATGAGTCCTACTGGGGCTTGGTGGCCTGGGAGACCTTGGAATGTGGAGGTGGCTCAGGGACTCTGCAGGATTCTCCAACATGAGGTGTTTGACACGGCTCCAACAAGGAAACTTCCCATGTGGAGACGAGAGGAGTTCTGTTCCGTGCCTCAGGAAAGCCCCATACCCTGTTCTTCGAACCAAAGCCTCTGAGGAGTGACACCTGGAAACCAAAGTAAGAGTTGAGACTACGGCCTAAAGGCCTGTCCGGCTCAACCTTCTATCTCTGTTGTCATCTGTGTGCATGCATTCATGGATGTAGCTGCTCAGCTTGTGTCCGAATGCCCCTGTGAGTCCAGTGAGGCTCCCAGTAGTGGGATGTCCTCGGAGGCCTTGAGGTTTCTCATATTCTGGAGGTGTGTGGCCAAAGGAATGGACACAGTTTCCCAGGAGAGAGCAGGCACGGTCCTGTGGTATGGCTCCAGAGGACCCAGCCTAGAGGCTCTGTTTGCCAGGGCTGTGGGGACAGATGTCTGAAAAAGCAAACTTGGCTCAGCTAGGGGCCAATGTAATGGCAGGCCTGATCTCTAGTCCGTGAGGGGAGATCCTCTGGAAATCAAAGTAGGGCAAGTGGGAGGCAGTCACTCAGGATTTTGTCTCTGGGTGTTGCGTTTACAGTGTCCGGTCAGGGTAGGGGTTGTCTCAGGGGCCGAGGAAGAGCCTTCCTCTCAGGGGATTGTCCAAGCTCCCAAGTGTTTGTGTTCATTCTGTGGGAATGAAGAGTACTGTTTCCTGCCACAGGGGAACCCCCAGGAGAGGGACTCTAGAGCACAGAAGTGGGTTCCCTCAACTGGAATACACACCATCTAGTTAGTCCTGGGTGCCTATGGGCATGGCAAGCCACATATGCGGGCTCTTGGTCCAGTCACTGAGAGGCGTTACTTGAATAAGGTACTCACGCTGAGGGTCACAATGTGTGTTTGTGCCCAAGGCGGCCCTCACGCTTGGGCGTGGCCTCATGGGCCATGCCGTTTTCTCCTACACGGAAGGTTTGACTCACTGCCAGCAGCAAGGTTTCTTGCCAGGGGGAAGGAGGGGTTCTGACTTGTGCATCAGGTTCCCCCCTGTGCAGGGATTGGAGATAAGTCTAGGTTCCGATGACTGAAAACCCAGGTTGGGAATGGATGGTGGCCTAAGGCAGTGGCGGGTCCAATGTGTTGGGTGTGCAGCCAGCTGTGTCGGTGTCTGTTGGAAGGTCTGGGCTCAGGCTATTTGCGACAGAGCATCACTGTTTAAGGTAGCCTATGCAATTGGGGTGTTGCCGAGGGCCAAGCAGTTTGATCCTCATTTGGGGTTTCTGGGCAGCGCCATAGACAATGTTTTTCTCTTGGGAGGCAGGCACAGTGCTTCATTGTGGCCCCAGAATTCCCAGTAGGGAGGGTTTTTGGGCCAGGAGTGTGAGGACGGAAGTCTGAAAACACAAGCTAGTGTGAGGATTGGAACCAAGGGCAGAGCAGGCCCACTCTGCAGAGGCTGAATCAAAATCTCCTGCATCTGAAGTCAGGCTGAGGATCAGACGTTGGCTGAGGCTGGAGTATGTGTCCATGATGGCACCTTCATGAAGTGGGGGCCTCATGAGGCCAAGGAAGTTTTCCCACGCTGAGTTTGGAGGTTGCCCCAAACCACAAGGTTTCCTTCTGCGGGACATTCGAGTCCTGTTGCATGGCTCCAGGACATACCATACGGAAGGACTGGAGAGCAGGGTTCGAAGGATGGATCCCTGTACAGCATGCCTCGCATTCCCATTGGCTATTAGCGACAAGATATGTTTGATCTGCTGCCTCTGGAACACGCGACCCAGGGGGCTGAGTTGAAATGGCCTCGCCTGAGGATGCGTCATAATGTGCGTTTGGGTCCATGGAGACCTTGGAATGTGCTGGTTGTTCAGTGGCCCTGCGGAACTCTCCTACCTGAAGTGTTTGATACATCCCAGTAAGAAAGCTGCCCATGTGGAGATGAGAGATGTTTGGTTTGGTGCCTCAGAAAAGCCCCATGTGCTGGTCTACGAAAACAGTCCTCTGAGAACGGAAACATGGAAACCAAAGCTAAGGTTCAGATTAGGGCCTGGGGGCCTGTCCATTTCAACCTTCTGTCTCTGGGGACACTGTCTGAGAGTCTAAGTGGAGATAGTTGCTCCGCTGGTGTCAGAGAGCCCCTCTTAGTCCAGGGGGGCCTACACTATTGATGGCCTCAGAGGCCTTGGAGCTTTTCCCTAACCTGTAGTGTTGTGGTCAATGGACTGGGCACACTTTCCTTGGAGAAGGCAGGCACAATCTTTCGCTGTGGCCCTAGAGGCCCTAGCCTGGAGGTGTGTGGGTCCAGGCTGTGGGCACAGAAGTCTGAATACACAAACTCAGCTTATGAGCGGCGCCTAGGGTATGGCAGGCCGGATGTACAGCCCGAGAGGGAGCTCCTGGGCCTCTGAAACAAGGGCGAGTGGGAGGCGTTCCTTCAGGCTTTTGTCTCTGGATGTTGTGTCCGGGATAGCCGTGGATTGGAGCGGTGGCCTCAGGTTCTGTGGACGAGTATCCCTCTCTGGGGATTTGTCCCAGCTCCCAAGAGTTTGGGGTCATTTTGTGGGAAGGGTGGAGTCGTGTTGTCTGACTCATGGGTCTCTCCAAGAAAGGGATTCCAGAGCAGAGCTCCAGGTACGGGCGGGGCGACTGGAAAATTCAAACCGTGGTGAGGATTGGGTGCATAGGGGCTTGGCAAGCCCCATATGTGGGCTCTTGGTCCAGGCCCTGACAGGCCTTTCTTTGACATGGGGCTCATGCTGAGGATCACAGTGTGAATTTGTGCCCAAGCAGCACTCAAGTTTGGGCGTGGCATCAGGGGCCATGAAGGTTTCTCCCACCCTGAAGGTGTGACTCCATGCCAAGAGCAAGCTTGACAGCCATGGGGAAGGAGGAGTTCTGTTTTGTGCTTGCTATACCCAGCTGTGTGGAGAATTGATATAATGTCTAGGTTCAGATATCTGAAAACCAAGGTTAGGATGAGGTGACGGCATAAGACCATGGCGTGTTCGAAGTGCTGGGTGTGCGGCCAGCTGTCTCCTTGTCTGTCTGGACGTCTGGCTTCAGGCTGTGTCAGGCAGAGCATGAGTGCCCAGAGCAGGCTATCCAGTTCGGGTACCGTCGAGGCCCGAGCAGGTTGATCCTCATCTGGGTTTTCTGGAGAGCCCCACAGGGAAACGTTTTTCTTCCGTTGGGCAGACACTGGGCTGGGTTTTGGTTCTGGAGTTCCTAGTCCGGAGGGCTTGTTTGCCAGGAGTGTGAGGAAGGAAGTCTGAAAACACAAGCTAGCGTGAGGTTTGGGACCGAGGTCACGGCAGGCCCACTCTGCAGAGGCTGAATCGGGATCTCCTGCACTGAGGTCATGTCAACTATGAGACGTGCCTCAGGCTAGAGTTCTTGTCCAGCATGGCCTCTTCCTGCAGGGTGTGGGGGCTTCATGAGGCCAGAAAGTTTTGCCTACGATGGGATTTGTGAACTGCTCCAAAACTGAAGGTTACCTTCTGCACGACAGTCGAGTCCTATTGGATGGTTCCAAGAGGCCCCATATGGAAAGACTCGAGAGCAGGTGTCTAAGCATGGATGCCTGGGAACGCCACCTCCTATTCCCACTCTTTAGTCAGGACAAGGCAGGCTCAATCTGCGGGCTCCTGGGTGAGCTACCCAGAGGGGAGAGTTGAAATGGACTCTCCTGAAGATGAGTCCTACTGTGGCTTGGTGGCCTGGGAGACCTTGGAATGTGGAGGTGGCTCAGGGACTCTGCAGGATTCTCCAACATGAGGTGTTTGACACGGCTCCAACAAGGAATCTTCCCATGTGGAGACGAGAGGAGTTCTGTTCCGTGCCTCAGGAAAGCCCCATACCCTGTTCTTCGAACCAAAGCCTCTGAGGAGTGACACCTGGAAACCAAAGTAAGAGTTGAGACTACGGCCTAAAGGCCTGTCCGGCTCAACCTTCTATCTCTGTTGTCATCTGTGTGCATGCATTCATGGATGTAGCTGCTCAGCTTGTGTCCGAATGCCCCTGTGAGTCCAGTGAGGCTCCCAGTAGTGGGATGTCCTCGGAGGCCTTGAGGTTTCTCATATTCTGGAGGTGTGTGGCCAAAGGAATGGACACAGTTTCCCAGGAGAGAGCAGGCACGGTCCTGTGGTATGGCTCCAGAGGACCCAGCCTAGAGGCTCTGTTTGCCAGGGCTGTGGGGACAGATGTCTGAAAAAGCAAACTTGGCTCAGCTAGGGGCCAATGTAATGGCAGGCCTGATCTCTAGTCCGTGAGGGGAGATCCTCTGGAAATCAAAGTAGGGCAAGTGGGAGGCAGTCACTCAGGATTTTGTCTCTGGGTGTTGCGTTTACAGTGTCCGGTCAGGGTAGGGGTTGTCTCAGGGGCCGAGGAAGAGCCTTCCTCTCAGGGGATTGTCCAAGCTCCCAAGTGTTTGTGTTCATTCTGTGGGAATGAAGAGTACTGTTTCCTGCCACAGGGGAACCCCCAGGAGAGGGACTCTAGAGCACAGAAGTGGGTTCCCTCAACTGGAATACACACCATCTAGTTAGTCCTGGGTGCCTATGGGCATGGCAAGCCACATATGCGGGCTCTTGGTCCAGTCACTGAGAGGCGTTACTTGAATAAGGTACTCACGCTGAGGGTCACAATGTGTGTTTGTGCCCAAGGCGGCCCTCACGCTTGGGCGTGGCCTCATGGGCCATGCCGTTTTCTCCTACACTGAAGGTTTGACTCACTGCCAGCAGCAAGGTTTCTTGCCAGGGGGAAGGAGGGGTTCTGACTTGTGCATCAGGTTCCCCCCTGTGCAGGGATTGGAGATAAGGTCTAGGTTCCGATGACTGAAAACCCAGGTTGGGAATGGATGGTGGCCTAAGGCAGTGGCGTGTCCAATGTGCTGGGTGTGCAGCCAGCTGTGTCGGTGTCTGTTGGAAGGTCTGGGCTCAGGCTATTTGCGACAGAGCATCACTGTTTAAGGTAGCCTATGCAATTGGGGTGTTGCCGAGGGCCAAGCAGTTTGATCCTCATTTGGGGTTTCTGGGCAGCGCCATAGACAATGTTTTTCTCTTGGGAGGCAGGCACAGTGCTTCATTGTGGCCCCAGAATTCCCAGTAGGGAGGGTTTGTGGGCCAGGAGTGTGAGGACGGAAGTCTGAAAACACAAGCTAGTGTGAGGATTGGAACCAAGGGCAGAGCAGGCCCACTCTGCAGAGGCTGAATCAAAATCTCCTGCATCTGAAGTCAGGCTGAGGATCAGACGTTGGCTGAGGCTGGAGTATGTGTCCATGATGGCACCTTCATGAAGTGGGGGCCCCATGAGGCCAAGGAAGTTTTCCCACGCTGAGTTTGGAGGTTGCCCCAAACCACAAGGTTTCCTTCTGCGGGACATTCGAGTCCTGTTGCATGGCTCCAGGACATACCATACGGAAGGACTGGAGAGCAGGGTTCGAAGGATGGATCCCTGTACAGCATGCCTCGCATTCCCATTGGCTATTAGCGACAAGATATGTTTGATCTGCTGCCTCTGGAACACGCGACCCAGGGGGCTGAGTTGAAATGGCCTCGCCTGAGGATGCGTCATAATGTGCGTTTGGGTCCATGGAGACCTTGGAATGTGCTGGTTGTTCAGTGGCCCTGCGGAACTCTCCTACCTGAAGTGTTTGATACATCCCAGTAAGAAAGCTGCCCATGTGGAGATGAGAGATGTTTGGTTTGGTGCCTCAGAAAAGCCCCATGTGCTGGTCTACGAAAACAGTCCTCTGAGAACGGAAACATGGAAACCAAAGCTAAGGTTCAGATTAGGGCCTGGGGGCCTGTCCATTTCAACCTTCTGTCTCTGGGGACACTGTCTGAGAGTCTAAGTGGAGATAGTTGCTCCGCTGGTGTCAGAGAGCCCCTCTTAGTCCAGGGGGGCCTACACTATTGATGGCCTCAGAGGCCTTGGAGCTTTTCCCTAACCTGTAGTGTTGTGGTCAATGGACTGGGCACACTTTCCTTGGAGAAGGCAGGCACAATCTTTCGCTGTGGCCCTAGAGGCCCTAGCCTGGAGGTGTGTGGGTCCAGGCTGTGGGCACAGAAGTCTGAATACACAAACTCAGCTTATGAGTGGCGCCTAGGGTATGGCAGGCCGGATGTACAGCCCGAGAGGGAGCTCCTGGGCCTCTGAAACAAGGGCGAGTGGGAGGCGTTCCTTCAGGCTTTTGTCTCTGGATGTTGTGTCCGGGATAGCCGTGGATTGGAGCGGTGGCCTCAGGTTCTGTGGACGAGTATCCCTCTCTGGGGATTTGTCCCAGCTCCCAAGAGTTTGGGGTCATTTTGTGGGAAGGGTGTAGTCGTGTTGTCTGACTCATGGGTCTCTCCAAGAAAGGGATTCCAGAGCAGAGCTCCAGGTACGGGCGGGGCGACTGGAAAATTCAAACCGTGGTGAGGATTGGGTGCATAGGGGCTTGGCAAGCCCCATATGTGGGCTCTTGGTCCAGGCCCTGACAGGCCTTTCTTTGACATGGGGCTCATGCTGAGGATCACAGTGTGAATTTGTGCCCAAGCAGCACTCAAGTTTGGGCGTGGCATCAGGGGCCATGAAGGTTTCTCCCACCCTGAAGGTGTGACTCCATGCCAAGAGCAAGCTTGACAGCCATGGGGAAGGAGGAGTTCTGTTTTTTGCTTGCTATACCCAGCTGTGTGGAGAATTGATATAATGTCTAGGTTCAGATATCTGAAAACCAAGGTTAGGATGAGGTGACGGCATAAGACCATGGCGTGTTCGAAGTGCTGGGTGTGCGGCCAGCTGTCTCCTTGTCTGTCTGGACGTCTGGCTTCAGGCTGTGTCAGGCAGAGCATGAGTGCCCAGAGCAGCCTACCCAGTTCGGGTACCGTCGAGGCCCGAGCAGGTTGATCCTCATCTGGGTTTTCTGGAGAGCCCCACAGGGAAACGTTTTTCTTCCGTTGGGCAGACACTGGGCTGGGTTTTGGTTCTGGAGTTCCTAGTCCGGAGGGCTTGTTTGCCAGGAGTGTGAGGAAGGAAGTCTGAAAACACAAGCTAGCGTGAGGTTTGGGACCGAGGTCACGGCAGGCCCACTCTGCAGAGGCTGAATCGGGATCTCCTGCACTGAGGTCATGTCAACTATGAGACGTGCCTCAGGCTAGAGTTCTTGTCCAGCATGGCCTCTTCCTGAAGGGTGTGGGGGCTTCATGAGGCCAGAAAGTTTTGCCTACGATGGGATTTGTGAACTGCTCCAAAACTGAAGGTTACCTTCTGCACGACAGTCGAGTCCTATTGGATGGTTCCAAGAGGCCCCATATGGAAAGACTCGAGAGCAGGTGTCTAAGCATGGATGCCTGGGAACGCCACCTCCTATTCCCACTCTTTAGTCAGGACAAGGCAGGCTCAATCTGCGGGCTCCTGGGTGAGCTACCCAGAGGGGAGAGTTGAAATGGACTCTCCTGAAGATGAGTCCTACTGTGGCTTGGTGGCCTGGGAGACCTTGGAATGTGGAGGTGGCTCAGGGACTCTGCAGGATTCTCCAACATGAGGTGTTTGACACGGCTCCAACAAGGAAACTTCCCATGTGGAGACGAGAGGAGTACTGTTCCGTGCCTCAGGAAAGCCCCATACCCTGTTCTTCGAACCAAAGCCTCTGAGGAGTGACACCTGGAAACCAAAGTAAGAGTTGAGACTACGGCCTAAAGGCCTGTCCGGCTCAACCTTCTATCTCTGTTGTCATCTGTGTGCATGCATTCATGGATGTAGCTGCTCAGCTTGTGTCCGAATGCCCCTGTGAGTCCAGTGAGGCTCCCAGTAGTGGGATGTCCTCGGAGGCCTTGAGGTTTCTCATATTCTGGAGGTGTGTGGCCAAAGGAATGGACACAGTTTCCCAGGAGAGAGCAGGCACGGTCCTGTGGTATGGCTCCAGAGGACCCAGCCTAGAGGCTCTGTTTGCCAGGGCTGTGGGGACAGATGTCTGAAAAAGCAAACTTGGCTCAGCTAGGGGCCAATGTAATGGCAGGCCTGATCTCTAGTCCGTGAGGGGAGATCCTCTGGAAATCAAAGTAGGGCAAGTGGGAGGCAGTCACTCAGGATTTTGTCTCTGGGTGTTGCGTTTACAGTGTCCGGTCAGGGTAGGGGTTGTCTCAGAGGCCGAGGAAGAGCCTTCCTCTCAGGGGATTGTCCAAGCTCCCAAGTGTTTGTGTTCATTCTGTGGGAATGAAGAGTACTGTTTCCTGCCACAGGGGAACCCCCAGGAGAGGGACTCTAGAGCACAGCAGTGGGTTCCCTCAACTGGAATACACACCATCTAGTTAGTCCTGGGTGCCTATGGGCATGGCAAGCCACATATGCGGGCTCTTGGTCCAGTCACTGAGAGGCGTTACTTGAATAAGGTACTCACGCTGAGGGTCACAATGTGTGTTTGTGCCCAAGGCGGCCCTCACGCTTGGGCGTGGCCTCATGGGCCATGCCGTTTTCTCCTACACTGAAGGTTTGACTCACTGCCAGCAGCAAGGTTTCTTGCCATGGGGAAGGAGGGGTTCTGACTTGTGCATCAGGTTCCCCCCTGTGCAGGGATTGGAGATAAGGTCTAGGTTCCGATGACTGAAAACCCAGGTTGGGAATGGATGGTGGCCTAAGGCAGTGGCGGGTCCAATGTGCTGGGTGTGCAGCCAGCTGTGTCGGTGTCTGTTGGAAGGTCTGGGCTCAGGCTATTTGCGACAGAGCATCACTGTTTAAGGTAGCCTATGCAATTGGGGTGTTGCCGAGGGCCAAGCAGTTTGATCCTCATTTGGGGTTTCTGGGCAGCGCCATAGACAATGTTTTTCTCTTGGGAGGCAGGCACAGTGCTTCATTGTGGCCCCAGAACTCCCAGTAGGGAGGGTTTGTGGGCCAGGAGTGTGAGGACGGAAGTCTGAAAACACAAGCTAGTGTGAGGATTGGAACCAAGGGCAGAGCAGGCCCACTCTGCAGAGGCTGAATCAAAATCTCCTGCATCTGAAGTCAGGCTGAGGATCAGACGTTGGCTAAGGCTGGAGTATGTGTCCATGATGGCACCTTCATGAAGTGGGGGCCTCATGAGGCCAAGGAAGTTTTCCCACGCTGAGTTTGGAGGTTGCCCCAAACCACAAGGTTTCCTTCTGCGGGACATTCGAGTCCTGTTGCATGGCTCCAGGACATACCATACGGAAGGACTGGAGAGCAGGGTTCGAAGGATGGATCCCTGTACAGCATGCCTCGCATTCCCATTGGCTATTAGCGACAAGATATGTTTGATCTGCTGCCTCTGGAACACGCGACCCAGGGGGCTGAGTTGAAATGGCCTCTCCTGAGGATGCGTCATAATGTGCGTTTGGGTCCATGGAGACCTTGAAATGTGCTGGTTGTTCAGTGGCCCTGCGGAACTCTCCTACCTGAAGTGTTTGATACATCCCAGTAAGAAAGCTGCCCATGTGGAGATGAGAGCTGTTTGGTTTGGTGCCTCAGAAAAGCCCCATGTGCTGGTCTACGAAAACAGTCCTCTGAGAACGGAAACATGGAAACCAAAGCTAAGGTTCAGATTAGGGCCTGGGGGCCTGTCGATTTCAACCTTCTGTCTCTGGGGACACTGTCTGAGAGTCTAAGTGGAGATAGTTGCTCCGCTGGTGTCAGAGAGCCCCTCTTAGTCCAGGGTGGCCTACACTATTGATGGCCTCAGAGGCCTTGGAGCTTTTCCCTAACCTGTAGTGTTGTGGTCAATGGACTGGGCACACTTTCCTTGGAGAAGGCAGGCACAATCTTTCGCTGTGGCCCTAGAGGCCCTAGCCTGGAGGTGTGTGGGTCCAGGCTGTGGGCACAGAAGTCTGAATACACAAACTCAGCTTATGAGTGGCGCCTAGGGTATGGCAGGCCGGATGTACAGCCCGAGAGGGAGCTCCTGGGCCTCTGAAACAAGGGCGAGTGGGAGGCATTCCTTCAGGCTTTTGTCTCTGGATGTTGTGTCCGGGATAGCCGTGGATTGGAGCGGTGGCCTCAGGTTCTGTGGACGAGTATCCCTCTCTGGGGATTTGTCACAGCTCCCAAGAGTTTGGGGTCATTTTGTGGGAAGGGTGAAGTCGTGTTGTCTGGCTCATGGGTCTCTCCAAGAAAGGGATTCCAGAGCAGAGCTCCAGGTACGGGCGGGGCGACTGGAAAATTCAAACCGTGGTGAGGATTGGGTGCATAGGGGCTTGGCAAGCCCCATATGTGGGCTCTTGGTCCAGGCCCTGACAGGCCTTTCTTTGACATGGGGCTCATGCTGAGGGTCACAGTGTGAATTTGTGCCCAAGCAGCACTCAAGTTTGGGCGTGGCATCAGGGGCCATGAAGGTTTCTCCCACCCTGAAGGTGTGACTCCATGCCAAGAGCAAGCTTGACAGCCATGGAAAAGGAGGAGTTCTGTTTTGTGCTTGCTATACCCAGCTGTGTGGAGAATTGATATAATGTCTAGGTTCAGATATCTGAAAAGCAAGGTTAGGATGAGGTGACGGCATAAGACCATGGCGTGTCCGAAGTGCTGGGTGTGCGGCCAGCTGTCTCCTTGTCTGTCTGGACGTCTGGCTTCAGGCTGTGTCAGGCAGAGCATGAGTGCCCAGAGCAGCCTATCCAGTTCGGGTACCGTCGAGGCCCGAGCAGGTTGATCCTCATCTGGGTTTTCTGGAGAGCCCCACAGGGAAACGTTTTTCTTCCGTTGGGCAGACACTGGGCTGGGTTTTGGTTCCGGAGTTCCTAGTCCGGAGGGCTTGTTTGCCAGGAGTGTGAGGAAGGAAGTCTGAAAACACAAGCTAGCGTGTGGTTTGGGACCGAGGTCACGGCATGCCCACTCTGCAGAGGCTGAATCGGGATCTCCTGCACTGAGGTCATGTCAACTATGAGACGTGCCTCAGGCTAGAGTTCTTGTCCAGCATGGCCTCTTCCTGAAGGGTGTGGGGGCTTCATGAGGCCAGAAAGTTTTGCCTACGATGGGATTTGTGAACTGCTCCAAAACTGAAGGTTACCTTCTGCACGACAGTCGAGTCCTATTGGATGGTTCCAAGAGGCCCCATATGGAAAGACTCGAGAGCAGGTGTCTAAGCATGGATGCCTGGGAACGCCACCTCCTATTCCCACTCTTTAGTCAGGACAAGGCAGGCTCAATCTGCGGGCTCCTGGGTGAGCTACCCAGAGGGGAGAGTTGAAATGGACTCTCCTGAAGATGAGTCCTACTGTGGCTTGGTGGCCTGGGAGACCTTGGAATGTGGAGGTGGCTCAGGGACTCTGCAGGATTCTCCAACATGAGGTGTTTGACACGGCTCCAACAAGGAAACTTCCCATGTGGAGACGAGAGGAGTACTGTTCCGTGCCTCAGGAAAGCCCCATACCCTGTTCTTCGAACCAAAGCCTCTGAGGAGTGACACCTGGAAACCAAAGTAAGAGTTGAGACTACGGCCTAAAGGCCTGTCCGGCTCAACCTTCTATCTCTGTTGTCATCTGTGTGCATGCATTCATGGATGTAGCTGCTCAGCTTGTGTCCGAATGCCCCTGTGAGTCCAGTGAGGCTCCCAGTAGTGGGATGTCCTCGGAGGCCTTGAGGTTTCTCATATTCTGGAGGTGTGTGGCCAAAGGAATGGACACAGTTTCCCAGGAGAGAGCAGGCACGGTCCTGTGGTATGGCTCCAGAGGACCCAGCCTAGAGGCTCTGTTTGCCAGGGCTGTGGGGACAGATGTCTGAAAAAGCAAACTTGGCTCAGCTAGGGGCCAATGTAATGGCAGGCCTGATCTCTAGTCCGTGAGGGGAGATCCTCTGGAAATAAAGTAGGGCAAGTGGGAGGCAGTCACTCAGGATTTTGTCTCTGGGTGTTGCGTTTACAGTGTCCGGTCAGGGTAGGGGTTGTCTCAGAGGCCGAGGAAGAGCCTTCCTCTCAGGGGATTGTCCAAGCTCCCAAGTGTTTGTGTTCATTCTGTGGGAATGAAGAGTACTGTTTCCTGCCACAGGGGAACCCCCAGGAGAGGGACTCTAGAGCACAGCAGTGGGTTCCCTCAACTGGAATACACACCATCTAGTTAGTCCTGGGTGCCTATGGGCATGGCAAGCCACATATGCGGGCTCTTGGTCCAGTCACTGAGAGGCGTTACTTGAATAAGGTACTCACGCTGAGGGTCACAATGTGTGTTTGTGCCCAAGGCGGCCCTCACGCTTGGGCGTGGCCTCATGGGCCATGCCGTTTTCTCCTACACTGAAGGTTTGACTCACTGCCAGCAGCAAGGTTTCTTGCCAGGGGGAAGGAGGGGTTCTGACTTGTGCATCAGGTTCCCCCCTGTGCAGGGATTGGAGATAAGGTCTAGGTTCCGATGACTGAAAACCCAGGTTGGGAATGGATGGTGGCCTAAGGCAGTGGCGGGTCCAATGTGCTGGGTGTGCAGCCAGCTGTGTCGGTGTCTGTTGGAAGGTCTGGGCTCAGGCTATTTGCGACAGAGCATCACTGTTTAAGGTAGCCTATGCAATTGGGGTGTTGCCGAGGGCCAAGCAGTTTGATCCTCATTTGGGGTTTCTGGGCAGCGCCATAGACAATGTTTTTCTCTTGGGAGGCAGGCACAGTGCTTCATTGTGGCCCCAGAACTCCCAGTAGGGAGGGTTTGTGGGCCAGGAGTGTGAGGACGGAAGTCTGAAAACACAAGCTAGTGTGAGGATTGGAACCAAGGGCAGAGCAGGCCCACTCTGCAGAGGCTGAATCAAAATCTCCTGCATCTGAAGTCAGGCTGAGGATCAGACGTTGGCTAAGGCTGGAGTATGTGTCCATGATGGCACCTTCATGAAGTGGGGGCCTCATGAGGCCAAGGAAGTTTTCCCACGCTGAGTTTGGAGGTTGCCCCAAACCACAAGGTTTCCTTCTGCGGGACATTCGAGTCCTGTTGCATGGCTCCAGGACATACCATACGGAAGGACTGGAGAGCAGGGTTCGAAGGATGGATCCCTGTACAGCATGCCTCGCATTCCCATTGGCTATTAGCGACAAGATATGTTTGATCTGCTGCCTCTGGAACACGCGACCCAGGGGGCTGAGTTGAAATGGCCTCTCCTGAGGATGCGTCATAATGTGCGTTTGGGTCCATGGAGACCTTGAAATGTGCTGGTTGTTCAGTGGCCCTGCGGAACTCTCCTACCTGAAGTGTTTGATACATCCCAGTAAGAAAGCTGCCCATGTGGAGATGAGAGCTGTTTGGTTTGGTGCCTCAGAAAAGCCCCATGTGCTGGTCTACGAAAACAGTCCTCTGAGAACGGAAACATGGAAACCAAAGCTAAGGTTCAGATTAGGGCCTGGGGGCCTGTCCATTTCAACCTTCTGTCTCTGGGGACACTGTCTGAGAGTCTAAGTGGAGATAGTTGCTCCGCTGGTGTCAGAGAGCCCCTCTTAGTCCAGGGGGGCCTACACTATTGATGGCCTCAGAGGCCTTGGAGCTTTTCCCTAACCTGTAGTGTTGTGGTCAATGGACTGGGCACACTTTCCTTGGAGAAGGCAGGCACAATCTTTCGCTGTGGCCCTAGAGGCCCTAGCCTGGAGGTGTGTGGGTCCAGGCTGTGGGCACAGAAGTCTGAATACACAAACTCAGCTTATGAGTGGCGCCTAGGGTATGGCAGGCCGGATGTACAGCCCGAGAGGGAGCTCCTGGGCCTCTGAAACAAGGGCGAGTGGGAGGCATTCCTTCAGGCTTTTGTCTCTGGATGTTGTGTCCGGGATAGCCGTGGATTGGAGCGGTGGCCTCAGGTTCTGTGGACGAGTATCCCTCTCTGGGGATTTGTCACAGCTCCCAAGAGTTTGGGGTCATTTTGTGGGAAGGGTGAAGTCGTGTTGTCTGGCTCATGGGTCTCTCCAAGAAAGGGATTCCAGAGCAGAGCTCCAGGTACGGGCGGGGCGACTGGAAAATTCAAACCGTGGTGAGGATTGGGTGCATAGGGGCTTGGCAAGCCCCATATGTGGGCTCTTGGTCCAGGCCCTGACAGGCCTTTCTTTGACATGGGGCTCATGCTGAGGGTCACAGTGTGAATTTGTGCCCAAGCAGCACTCAAGTTTGGGCGTGGCATCAGGGGCCATGAAGGTTTCTCCCACCCTGAAGGTGTGACTCCATGCCAAGAGCAAGCTTGACAGCCATGGAAAAGGAGGAGTTCTGTTTTGTGCTTGCTATACCCAGCTGTGTGGAGAATTGATATAATGTCTAGGTTCAGATATCTGAAAAGCAAGGTTAGGATGAGGTGACGGCATAAGACCATGGCGTGTCCGAAGTGCTGGGTGTGCGGCCAGCTGTCTCCTTGTCTGTCTGGACGTCTGGCTTCAGGCTGTGTCAGGCAGAGCATGAGTGCCCAGAGCAGCCTATCCAGTTCGGGTACCGTCGAGGCCCGAGCAGGTTGATCCTCATCTGGGTTTTCTGGAGAGCCCCACAGGGAAACGTTTTTCTTCCGTTGGGCAGACACTGGGCTGGGTTTTGGTTCCGGAGTTCCTAGTCCGGAGGGCTTGTTTGCCAGGAGTGTGAGGAAGGAAGTCTGAAAACACAAGCTAGCGTGTGGTTTGGGACCGAGGTCACGGCATGCCCACTCTGCAGAGGCTGAATCGGGATCTCCTGCACTGAGGTCATGTCAACTATGAGACGTGCCTCAGGCTAGAGTTCTTGTCCAGCATGGCCTCTTCCTGAAGGGTGTGGGGGCTTCATGAGGCCAGAAAGTTTTGCCTACGATGGGATTTGTGAACTGCTCCAAAACTGAAGGTTACCTTCTGCACGACAGTCGAGTCCTATTGGATGGTTCCAAGAGGCCCCATATGGAAAGACTCGAGAGCAGGTGTCTAAGCATGGATGCCTGGGAACGCCACCTCCTATTCCCACTCTTTAGTCAGGACAAGGCAGGCTCAATCTGCGGGCTCCTGGGTGAGCTACCCAGAGGGGAGAGTTGAAATGGACTCTCCTGAAGATGAGTCCTACTGTGGCTTGGTGGCCTGGGAGACCTTGGAATGTGGAGGTGGCTCAGGGACTCTGCAGGATTCTCCAACATGAGGTGTTTGACACGGCTCCAACAAGGAAACTTCCCATGTGGAGACGAGAGGAGTACTGTTCCGTGCCTCAGGAAAGCCCCATACCCTGTTCTTCGAACCAAAGCCTCTGAGGAGTGACACCTGGAAACCAAAGTAAGAGTTGAGACTACGGCCTAAAGGCCTGTCCGGCTCAACCTTCTATCTCTGTTGTCATCTGTGTGCATGCATTCATGGATGTAGCTGCTCAGCTTGTGTCCGAATGCCCCTGTGAGTCCAGTGAGGCTCCCAGTAGTGGGATGTCCTCGGAGGCCTTGAGGTTTCTCATATTCTGGAGGTGTGTGGCCAAAGGAATGGACACAGTTTCCCAGGAGAGAGCAGGCACGGTCCTGTGGTATGGCTCCAGAGGACCCAGCCTAGAGGCTCTGTTTGCCAGGGCTGTGGGGACAGATGTCTGAAAAAGCAAACTTGGCTCAGCTAGGGGCCAATGTAATGGCAGGCCTGATCTCTAGTCCGTGAGGGGAGATCCTCTGGAAATAAAGTAGGGCAAGTGGGAGGCAGTCACTCAGGATTTTGTCTCTGGGTGTTGCGTTTACAGTGTCCGGTCAGGGTAGGGGTTGTCTCAGGGGCCGAGGAAGAGCCTTCCTCTCAGGGGATTGTCCAAGCTCCAAAGTGTTGGTGTTCATTCTGTGGGAATGAAGAGTACTGTTTCCTGCCACAGGGGAACCCCCAGGAGAGGGACTCTAGAGCACAGCAGTGGGTTCCCTCAACTGGAATACACACCATCTAGTTAGTCCTGGGTGCCTATGGGCATGGCAAGCCACATATGCGGGCTCTTGGTCCAGTCACTGAGAGGCGTTACTTGAATAAGGTAATCACGCTGAGGGTCACAATGTGTGTTTGTGCCCAAGGCGGCCCTCACGCTTGGGCGTGGCCTCATGGGCCATGCCGTTTTCTCCTACACTGAAGGTTTGACGCACTGCCAGCAGCAAGGTTTCTTGCCAGGGGGAAGGAGGGGTTCTGACTTGTGCATCAGGTTCCCCCCTGTGCAGGGATTGGAGATAAGGTCTAGGTTCCGATGACTGAAAACCCAGGTTGGGAATGGATGGTGGCCTAAGGCAGTGGCGGGTCCAATGTGCTGGGTGTGCAGCCAGCTGTGTCGGTGTCTGTTGGAAGGTCTGGGCTCAGGCTATTTGCGACAGAGCATCACTGTTTAAGGTAGCCTATGCAATTGGGGTGTTGCCGAGGGCCAAGCAGTTTGATCCTCATTTGGGGTTTCTGGGCAGCGCCATAGACAATGTTTTTCTCTTGGGAGGCAGGCACAGTGCTTCATTGTGGCCCCAGAACTCCCAGTAGGGAGGGTTTGTGGGCCAGGAGTGTGAGGACGGAAGTCTGAAAACACAAGCTAGTGTGAGGATTGGAACCAAGGGCAGAGCAGGCCCACTCTGCAGAGGCTGAATCAAAATCTCCTGCATCTGAAGTCAGGCTGAGGATCAGACGTTGGCTGAGGCTGGAGTATGTGTCCATGATGGCACCTTCATGAAGTGGGGGCCTCATGAGGCCAAGGAAGTTTTCCCACGCTGAGTTTGGAGGTTGCCCCAAACCACAAGGTTTCCTTCTGCGGGACATTCGAGTCCTGTTGCATGGCTCCAGGACATACCATACGGAAGGACTGGAGAGCAGGGTTCGAAGGATGGATCCCTGTACAGCATGCCTCGCATTCCCATTGGCTATTAGCGACAAGATATGTTTGATCTGCTGCCTCTGGAACACGCGACCCAGGGGGCTGAGTTGAAATGGCCTCTCCTGAGGATGCGTCATAATGTGCGTTTGGGTCCATGGAGACCTTGGAATGTGCTGGTTGTTCAGTGGCCCTGCGGAACTCTCCTACCTGAAGTGTTTGATACATCCCAGTAAGAAAGCTGCCCATGTGGAGATGAGAGCTGTTTGGTTTGGTGCCTCAGAAAAGCCCCATGTGCTGGTCTACGAAAACAGTCCTCTGAGAACGGAAACATGGAAACCAAAGCTAAGGTTCAGATTAGGGCCTGGGGGCCTGTCCCTTTCAACCTTCTGTCTCTGGGGACACTGTCTGAGAGTCTAAGTGGAGATAGTTGCTCCGCTGGTGTCAGAGAGCCCCTCTTAGTCCAGGGGGGCCTACACTATTGATGGCCTCAGAGGCCTTGGAGCTTTTCCCTAACCTGTAGTGTTGTGGTCAATGGACTGGGCACACTTTCCTTGGAGAAGGCAGGCACAATCTTTCGCTGTGGCCCTAGAGGCCCTAGCCTGGAGGTGTGTGGGTCCAGGCTGTGGGCACAGAAGTCTGAATACACAAACTCAGCTTATGAGTGGCGCCTAGGGTATGGCAGGCCGGATGTACAGCCCGAGAGGGAGCTCCTGGGCCTCTGAAACAAGGGCGAGTGGGAGGCGTTCCTTCAGGCTTTTGTCTCTGGATGTTGTGTCCGGGATAGCCGTGGATTGGAGCGGTGGCCTCAGGTTCTGTGGACGAGTATCCCTCTCTGGGGATTTGTCCCAGCTCCCAAGAGTTTGGGGTCATTTTGTGGGAAGGGTGGAGTCGTGTTGTCTGGCTCATGGGTCTCTCCAAGAAAGGGATTCCAGAGCAGAGCTCCAGGTCCGGGCGGGGCGACTGGAAAATTCAAACCGTGGTGAGGATTGGGTGCATAGGGGCTTGGCAAGCCCCATATGTGGGCTCTTGGTCCAGGCCCTGACAGGCCTTTCTTTGACATGGGGCTCATGCTGAGGATCACAGTGTGAATTTGTGCCCAAGCAGCACTCAAGTTTGGGCGTGGCATCAGGGGCCATGAAGGTTTCTCCCACCCTGAAGGTGTGACTCCATGCCAAGAGCAAGCTTGACAGCCATGGGGAAGGAGGAGTTCTGTTTTGTGCTTGCTATACCCAGCTGTGTGGAGAATTGATATAATGTCTAGGTTCAGATATCTGAAAACCAAGGTTAGGATGAGGTGACGGCATAAGACCATGGCGTGTCCGAAGTGCTGGGTGTGCGGCCAGCTGTCTCCTTGTCTGTCTGGACGTCTGGCTTCAGGCTGTGTCAGGCAGAGCATGAGTGCCCAGAGCAGCCTATCCAGTTCGGGTACCGTCGAGGCCCGAGCAGGTTGATCCTCATCTGGGTTTTCTGGAGAGCCCCACAGGGAAACGTTTTTCTTCCGTTGGGCAGACACTGGGCTGGGTTTTGGTTCCGGAGTTCCTAGTCCGGAGGGCTTGTTTGCCAGGAGTGTGAGGAAGGAAGTCTGAAAACACAAGCTAGCGTGTGGTTTGGGACCGAGGTCACGGCATGCCCACTCTGCAGAGGCTGAATCGGGATCTCCTGCACTGAGGTCATGTCAACTATGAGACGTGCCTCAGGCTAGAGTTCTTGTCCAGCATGGCCTCTTCCTGAAGGGTGTGGGGGCTTCATGAGGCCAGAAAGTTTTGCCTACGATGGGATTTGTGAACTGCTCCAAAACTGAAGGTTACCTTCTGCACGACAGTCGAGTCCTATTGGATGGTTCCAAGAGGCCCCATATGGAAAGACTCGAGAGCAGGTGTCTAAGCATGGATGCCTGGGAACGCCACCTCCTATTCCCACTCTTTAGTCAGGACAAGGCAGGCTCAATCTGCGGGCTCCTGGGTGAGCTACCCAGAGGGGAGAGTTGAAATGGACTCTCCTGAAGATGAGTCCTACTGTGGCTTGGTGGCCTGGGAGACCTTGGAATGTGGAGGTGGCTCAGGGACTCTGCAGGATTCTCCAACATGAGGTGTTTGACACGGCTCCAACAAGGAAACTTCCCATGTGGAGACAAGAGGAGTTCTGTTCCGTGCCTCAGGAAAGCCCCATACCCTGTTCTTTGAACCAAAGCCTCTGAGGAGTGACACCTGGAAACTAAAGTAAGAGTTGAGACTACGGCCTAAAGGCCTGTCCGGCTCAACCTTCTATCTCTGTTGTCATCTGTGTGCATGCATTCATGGATGTAGCTGCTCAGCTTGTGTCCGAATGCCCCTGTGAGTCCAGTGAGGCTCCCAGTAGTGGGATGTCCTCGGAGGCCTTGAGGTTTCTCATATTCTGGAGGTGTGTGGCCAAAGGAATGGACACAGTTTCCCAGGAGAGAGCAGGCACGGTCCTGTGGTATGGCTCCAGAGGACCCAGCCTAGAGGCTCTGTTTGCCAGGGCTGTGGGGACAGATGTCTGAAAAAGCAAACTTGGCTCAGCTAGGGGCCAATGTAATGGCAGGCCTGATCTCTCGTCCGTGAGGGGAGATCCTCTGGAAATAAAGTAGGGCAAGTGGGAGGCAGTCACTCAGGATTTTGTCTCTGGGTGTTGCGTTTACAGTGTCCGGTCAGGGTAGGGGTTGTCTCAGGGGCCGAGGAAGAGCCTTCCTCTCAGGGGATTGTCCAAGCTCCCAAGTGTTTGTGTTCATTCTGTGGGAATGAAGAGTACTGTTTCCTGCCACAGGGGAACCCCCAGGAGAGGGACTCTAGAGCACAGCAGTGGGTTCCCTCAACTGGAATACACACCATCTAGTTAGTCCTGGGTGCCTATGGGCATGGCAAGCCACATATGCGGGCTCTTGGTCCAGTCACTGAGAGGCGTTACTTGAATAAGGTACTCACGCTGAGGGTCACAATGTGTGTTTGTGCCCAAGGCGGCCCTCACGCTTGGGCGTGGCCTCATGGGCCATGCCGTTTTGTCCTACACTGAAGGTTTGACTCACTGCCAGCAGCAAGGTTTCTTGCCAGGGGGAAGGAGGGGTTCTGACTTGTGCATCAGGTTCCCCCCTGTGCAGGGATTGGAGATAAGGTCTAGGTTCTGATGACTGAAAACCCAGGTTGGGAATGGATGGTGGCCTAAGGCAGTGGCGGGTCCAATGTGCTGGGTGTGCAGCCAGCTGTGTCGGTGTCTGTTGGAAGGTCTGGGCTCAGGCTATTTGCGACAGAGCATCATTGTTTAAGGTAGCCTATGCAATTGGGGTGTTGCCGAGGGCCAAGCAGTTTGATCCTCATTTGGGGTTTCTGGGCAGCGCCATAGACAATGTTTTTCTCTTGGGAGGCAGGCACAGTGCTTCATTGTGGCCCCAGAATTCCCAGTAGGGAGGGTTTGTGGGCCAGGAGTGTGAGGACGGAAGTCTGAAAACACAAGCTAGTGTGAGGATTGGAACCAAGGGCAGAGCAGGCCCACTCTGCAGAGGCTGAATCAAAATCTCCTGCATCTGAAGTCAGGCTGAGGATCAGACGTTGGCTGAGGCTGGAGTATGTGTCCATGATGGCACCTTCATGAAGTGGGGGCCTCATGAGGCCAAGGAAGTTTTCCCACGCTGAGTTTGGAGGTTGCCCCAAACCACAAGGTTTCCTTCTGCGGGACATTCGAGTCCTGTTGCATGGCTCCAGGACATACCATACGGAAGGACTGGAGAGCAGGGTTCGAAGGATGGATCCCTGTACAGCATGCCTCGCATTCCCATTGGCTATTAGCGACAAGATATGTTTGATCTGCTGCCTCTGGAACACGCGACCCAGGGGGCTGAGTTGAAATGGCCTCTCCTGAGGATGCGTCATAATGTGCGTTTGGGTCCATGGAGACCTTGGAATGTGCTGGTTGTTCAGTGGCCCTGCGGAACTCTCCTACCTGAAGTGTTTGATACATCCCAGTAAGAAAGCTGCCCATGTGGAGATGAGAGCTGTTTGGTTTGGTGCCTCAGAAAAGCCCCATGTGCTGGTCTACGAAAACAGTCCTCTGAGAACGGAAACATGGAAACCAAAGCTAAGGTTCAGATTAGGGCCTGGGGGCCTGTCCATTTCAACCTTCTGTCTCTGGGGACACTGTCTGAGAGTCTAAGTGGAGATAGTTGCTCCGCTGGTGTCAGAGAGCCCCTCTTAGTCCAGGGGGGCCTACACTATTGATGGCCTCAGAGGCCTTGGAGCTTTTCCCTAACCTGTAGTGTTGTGGTCAATGGACTGGGCACACTTTCCTTGGAGAAGGCAGGCACAATCTTTCGCTGTGGCCCTAGAGGCCCTAGCCTGGAGGTGTGTGGGTCCAGGCTGTGGGCACAGAAGTCTGAATACACAAACTCAGCTTATGAGTGGCGCCTAGGGTATGGCAGGCCGGATGTACAGCCCGAGAGGGAGCTCCTGGGCCTCTGAAACAAGGGCGAGTGGGAGGCGTTCCTTCAGGCTTTTGTCTCTGGATGTTGTGTCCGGGATAGCCGTGGATTGGAGCGGTGGCCTCAGGTTCTGTGGACGAGTATCCCTCTCTGGGGATTTGTCCCAGCTCCCAAGAGTTTGGGGTCATTTTGTGGGAAGGGTGGAGTCGTGTTGTCTGGCTCATGGGTCTCTCCAAGAAAGGGATTCCAGAGCAGAGCTCCAGGTACGGGCGGGGCGACTGGAAAATTCAAACCGTGGTGAGGATTGGGTGCATAGGGGCTTGGCAAGCCCCATATGTGGGCTCTTGGTCCAGGCCCTGACAGGCCTTTCTTTGACATGGGGCTCATGCTGAGGATCACAGTGTGAATTTGTGCCCAAGCAGCACTCAAGTTTGGGCGTGGCATCAGGGGCCATGAAGGTTTCTCCCACCCTGAAGGTGTGACTCCATGCCAAGAGCAAGCTTGACAGCCATGGGGAAGGAGGAGTTCTGTTTTGTGCTTGCTATACCCAGCTGTGTGGAGAATTGATATAATGTCTAGGTTCAGATATCTGAAAACCAAGGTTAGGATGAGGTGACGGCATAAGACCATGGCGTGTCCGAAGTGCTGGGTGTGCGGCCAGCTGTCTCCTTGTCTGTCTGGACGTCTGGCTTCAGGCTGTGTCAGGCAGAGCATGAGTGCCCAGAGCAGCCTATCCAGTTCGGGTACCGTCGAGGCCCGAGCAGGTTGATCCTCATCTGGGTTTTCTGGAGAGCCCCACAGGGAAACGTTTTTCTTCCGTTGGGCAGACACTGGGCTGGGTTTTGGTTCCGGAGTTCCTAGTCCGGAGGGGTTGTTTGCCAGGAGTGTGAGGAAGGAAGTCTGAAAACACAAGCTAGCGTGTGGTTTGGGACCGAGGTCACGGCATGCCCACTCTGCAGAGGCTGAATCGGGATCTCCTGCACTGAGGTCATGTCAACTATGAGACGTGCCTCAGGCTAGAGTTCTTGTCCAGCATGGCCTCTTCCTGAAGGGTGTGGGGGCTTCATGAGGCCAGAAAGTTTTGCCTACGATGGGATTTGTGAACTGCTCCAAAACTGAAGGTTACCTTCTGCACGACAGTCGAGTCCTATTGGATGGTTCCAAGAGGCCCCATATGGAAAGACTCGAGAGCAGGTGTCTAAGCATGGATGCCTGGGAACGCCACCTCCTATTCCCACTCTTTAGTCAGGACAAGGCAGGCTCAATCTGCGGGCTCCTGGGTGAGCTACCCAGAGGGGAGAGTTGAAATGGACTCTCCTGAAGATGAGTCCTACTGTGGCTTGGTGGCCTGGGAGACCTTGGAATGTGGAGGTGGCTCAGGGACTCTGCAGGATTCTCCAACATGAGGTGTTTGACACGGCTCCAACAAGGAAACTTCCCATGTGGAGACAAGAGGAGTTCTGTTCCGTGCCTCAGGAAAGCCCCATACCCTGTTCTTCGAACCAAAGCCTCTGAGGAGTGACACCTGGAAACCAAAGTAAGAGTTGAGACTACGGCCTAAAGGCCTGTCCGGCTCAACCTTCTATCTCTGTTGTCATCTGTGTGCATGCATTCATGGATGTAGCTGCTCAGCTTGTGTCCGAATGCCCCTGTGAGTCCAGTGAGGCTCCCAGTAGTGGGATGTCCTCGGAGGCCTTGAGGTTTCTCATATTCTGGAGGTGTGTGGCCAAAGGAATGGACACAGTTTCCCAGGAGAGAGGAGGCACGGTCCTGTGGTATGGCTCCAGAGGACCCAGCCTAGAGGCTCTGTTTGCCAGGGCTGTGGGGACAGATGTCTGAAAAAGCAAACTTGGCTCAGCTAGGGGCCAATGTAATGGCAGGCCTGATCTCTAGTCCGTGAGGGGAGATCCTCTGGAAATCAAAGTAGGGCAAGTGGGAGGCAGTCACTCAGGATTTTGTCTCTGGGTGTTGCGTTTACAGTGTCCGGTCAGGGTAGGGGTTGTCTCAGGGGCCGAGGAAGAGCCTTCCTCTCAGGGGATTGTCCAAGCTCCCAAGTGTTTGTGTTCATTCTGTGGGAATGAAGAGTACTGTTTCCTGCCACAGGGGAACCCCCAGGAGAGGGACTCTAGAGCACAGCAGTGGGTTCCCTCAACTGGAATACACACCATCTAGTTAGTCCTGGGTGCCTATGGGCATGGCAAGCCACATATGCGGGCTCTTGGTCCAGTCACTGAGAGGCGTTACTTGAATAAGGTACTCACGCTGAGGGTCACAATGTGTGTTTGTGCCCAAGGCGGCCCTCACGCTTCGGCGTGGCCTCATGGGCCATGCCGTTTTGTCCTACACTGAAGGTTTGACTCACTGCCAGCAGCAAGGTTTCTTGCCAGGGGGAAGGAGGGGTTCTGACTTGTGCATCAGGTTCCCCCCTGTGCAGGGATTGGAGATAAGGTCTAGGTTCTGATGACTGAAAACCCAGGTTGGGAATGGATGGTGGCCTAAGGCAGTGGCGGGTCCAATGTGCTGGGTGTGCAGCCAGCTGTGTCGGTGTCTGTTGGAAGGTCTGGGCTCAGGCTATTTGCGACAGAGCATCATTGTTTAAGGTAGCCTATGCAATTGGGGTGTTGCCGAGGGCCAAGCAGTTTGATCCTCATTTGGGGTTTCTGGGCAGCGCCATAGACAATGTTTTTCTCTTGGGAGGCAGGCACAGTGCTTCATTGTGGCCCCAGAATTCCCAGTAGGGAGGGTTTGTGGGCCAGGAGTGTGAGGACGGAAGTCTGAAAACACAAGCTAGTGTGAGGATTGGAACCAAGGGCAGAGCAGGCCCACTCTGCAGAGGCTGAATCAAAATCTCCTGCATCTGAAGTCAGGCTGAGGATCAGACGTTGGCTGAGGCTGGAGTATGTGTCCATGATGGCACCTTCATGAAGTGGGGGCCTCATGAGGCCAAGGAAGTTTTCCCACGCTGAGTTTGGAGGTTGCCCCAAACCACAAGGTTTCCTTCTGCGGGACATTCGAGTCCTGTTGCATGGCTCCAGGACATACCATACGGAAGGACTGGAGAGCAGGGTTCGAAGGATGGATCCCTGTACAGCATGCCTCGCATTCCCATTGGCTATTAGCGACAAGATATGTTTGATCTGCTGCCTCTGGAACACGCGACCCAGGGGGCTGAGTTGAAATGGCCTCTCCTGAGGATGCGTCATAATGTGCGTTTGGGTCCATGGAGACCTTGGAATGTGCTGGTTGTTCAGTGGCCCTGCGGAACTCTCCTACCTGAAGTGTTTGATACATCCCAGTAAGAAAGCTGCCCATGTGGAGATGAGAGCTGTTTGGTTTGGTGCCTCAGAAAAGCCCCATGTGCTGGTCTACGAAAACAGTCCTCTGAGAACGGAAACATGGAAACCAAAGCTAAGGTTCAGATTAGGGCCTGGGGGCCTGTCCCTTTCAACCTTCTGTCTCTGGGGACACTGTCTGAGAGTCTAAGTGGAGATAGTTGCTCCGCTGGTGTCAGAGAGCCCCTCTTAGTCCAGGGGGGCCTACACTATTGATGGCCTCAGAGGCCTTGGAGCTTTTCCCTAACCTGTAGTGTTGTGGTCAATGGACTGGGCACACTTTCCTTGGAGAAGGCAGGCACAATCTTTCGCTGTGGCCCTAGAGGCCCTAGCCTGGAGGTGTGTGGGTCCAGGCTGTGGGCACAGAAGTCTGAATACACAAACTCAGCTTATGAGTGGCGCCTAGGGTATGGCAGGCCGGATGTACAGCCCGAGAGGGAGCTCCTGGGCCTCTGAAACAAGGGCGAGTGGGAGGCGTTCCTTCAGGCTTTTGTCTCTGGATGTTGTGTCCGGGATAGCCGTGGATTGGAGCGGTGGCCTCAGGTTCTGTGGACGAGTATCCCTCTCTGGGGATTTGTCCCAGCTCCCAAGAGTTTGGGGTCATTTTGTGGGAAGGGTGGAGTCGTGTTGTCTGGCTCATGGGTCTCTCCAAGAAAGGGATTCCAGAGCAGAGCTCCAGGTACGGGCGGGGCGACTGGAAAATTCAAACCGTGGTGAGGATTGGGTGCATAGGGGCTTGGCAAGCCCCATATGTGGGCTCTTGGTCCAGGCCCTGACAGGCCTTTCTTTGACATGGGGCTCATGCTGAGGATCACAGTGTGAATTTGTGCCCAAGCAGCACTCAAGTTTGGGCGTGGCATCAGGGGCCATGAAGGTTTCTCCCACCCTGAAGGTGTGACTCCATGCCAAGAGCAAGCTTGACAGCCATGGGGAAGGAGGAGTTCTGTTTTGTGCTTGCTATACCCAGCTGTGTGGAGAATTGATATAATGTCTAGGTTCAGATATCTGAAAACCAAGGTTAGGATGAGGTGACGGCATAAGACCATGGCGTGTCCGAAGTGCTGGGTGTGCGGCCAGCTGTCTCCTTGTCTGTCTGGACGTCTGGCTTCAGGCTGTGTCAGGCAGAGCATGAGTGCCCAGAGCAGCCTATCCAGTTCGGGTACCGTCGAGGCCCGAGCAGGTTGATCCTCATCTGGGTTTTCTGGAGAGCCCCACAGGGAAACGTTTTTCTTCCGTTGGGCAGACACTGGGCTGGGTTTTGGTTCCGGAGTTCCTAGTCCGGAGGGCTTGTTTGCCAGGAGTGTGAGGAAGGAAGTCTGAAAACACAAGCTAGCGTGTGGTTTGGGACCGAGGTCACGGCATGCCCACTCTGCAGAGGCTGAATCGGGATCTCCTGCACTGAGGTCATGTCAACTATGAGACGTGCCTCAGGCTAGAGTTCTTGTCCAGCATGGCCTCTTCCTGAAGGGTGTGGGGGCTTCATGAGGCCAGAAAGTTTTGCCTACGATGGGATTTGTGAACTGCTCCAAAACTGAAGGTTACCTTCTGCACGACAGTCGAGTCCTATTGGATGGTTCCAAGAGGCCCCATATGGAAAGACTCGAGAGCAGGTGTCTAAGCATGGATGCCTGGGAACGCCACCTCCTATTCCCACTCTTTAGTCAGGACAAGGCAGGCTCAATCTGCGGGCTCCTGGGTGAGCTACCCAGAGGGGAGAGTTGAAATGGACTCTCCTGAAGATGAGTCCTACTGTGGCTTGGTGGCCTGGGAGACCTTGGAATGTGGAGGTGGCTCAGGGACTCTGCAGGATTCTCCAACATGAGGTGTTTGACACAGCTCCAACAAGGAAACTTCCCATGTGGAGACGAGAGGAGTTCTGTTCCGTGCCTCAGGAAAGCCCCATACCCTGTTCTTCGAACCAAAGCCTCTGAGGAGTGACACCTGGAAACCAAAGTAAGAGTTGAGACTACGGCCTAAAGGCCTGTCCGGCTCAACCTTCTATCTCTGTTGTCATCTGTGTGCATGCATTCATGGATGTAGCTGCTCAGCTTGTGTCCGAATGCCCCTGTGAGTCCAGTGAGGCTCCCAGTAGTGGGATGTCCTCGGAGGCCTTGAGGTTTCTCATATTCTGGAGGTGTGTGGCCAAAGGAATGGACACAGTTTCCCAGGAGAGAGCAGGCACGGTCCTGTGGTATGGCTCCAGAGGACCCAGCCTAGAGGCTCTGTTTGCCAGGGCTGTGGGGACAGATGTCTGAAAAAGCAAACTTGGCTCAGCTAGGGGCCAATGTAATGGCAGGCCTGATCTCTAGTCCGTGAGGGGAGATCCTCTGGAAATCAAAGTAGGGCAAGTGGGAGGCAGTCACTCAGGATTTTGTCTCTGGGTGTTGCGTTTACAGTGTCCGGTCAGGGTAGGGGTTGTCTCAGAGGCCGAGGAAGAGCCTTCCTCTCAGGGGATTGTCCAAGCTCCCAAGTGTTTGTGTTCATTCTGTGGGAATGAAGAGTACTGTTTCCTGCCACAGGGGACCCCCCAGGAGAGGGACTCTAGAGCACAGCAGTGGGTTCCCTCAACTGGAATACACACCATCTAGTTAGTCCTGGGTGCCTATGGGCATGGCAAGCCACATATGCGGGCTCTTGGTCCAGTCACTGAGAGGCGTTACTTGAATAAGGTACTCACGCTGAGGGTCACAATGTGTGTTTGTGCCCAAGGCGGCCCTCACGCTTGGGCGTGGCCTCATGGGCCATGCCGTTTTCTCCTACACTGAAGGTTTGACTCACTGCCAGCAGCAAGGTTTCTTGCCAGGGGGAAGGAGGGGTTCTGACTTGTGCATCAGGTTCCCCCCTGTGCAGGGATTGGAGATAAGGTCTAGGTTCCGATGACTGAAAACCCAGGTTGGGAATGGATGGTGGCCTAAGGCAGTGGCGGGTCCAATGTGCTGGGTGTGCAGCCAGCTGTGTCGGTGTCTGTTGGAAGGTCTGGGCTCAGGCTATTTGCGACAGAGCATCACTGTTTAAGGTAGCCTATGCAATTGGGGTGTTGCCGAGGGCCAAGCAGTTTGATCCTCATTTGGGGTTTCTGGGCAGCGCCATAGACAATGTTTTTCTCTTGGGAGGCAGGCACAGTGCTTCATTGTGGCCCCAGAATTCCCAGTAGGGAGGGTTTGTGGGCCAGGAGTGTGAGGACGGAAGTCTGAAAACACAAGCTAGTGTGAGGATTGGAACCAAGGGCAGAGCAGGCCCACTCTGCAGAGGCTGAATCAAAATCTCCTGCATCTGAAGTCAGGCTGAGGATCAGACGTTGGCTGAGGCTGGAGTATGTGTCCATGATGGCACCTTCATGAAGTGGGGGCCTCATGAGGCCAAGGAAGTTTTCCCACGCTGAGTTTGGAGGTTGCCCCAAACCACAAGGTTTCCTTCTGCGGGACATTCGAGTCCTGTTGCATGGCTCCAGGACATACCATACGGAAGGACTGGAGAGCAGGGTTCGAAGGATGGATCCCTGTACAGCATGCCTCGCATTCCCATTGGCTATTAGCGACAAGATATGTTTGATCTGCTGCCTCTGGAACACGCGACCCAGGGGGCTGAGTTGAAATGGCCTCTCCTGAGGATGCGTCATAATGTGCGTTTGGGTCCATGGAGACCTTGGAATGTGCTGGTTGTTCAGTGGCCCTGCGGAACTCTCCTACCTGAAGTGTTTGATACATCCCAGTAAGAAAGCTGCCCATGTGGAGATGAGAGCTGTTTGGTTTGGTGCCTCAGAAAAGCCCCATGTGCTGGTCTACGAAAACAGTCCTCTGAGAACGGAAACATGGAAACCAAAGCTAAGGTTCAGATTAGGGCCTAGGGGCCTGTCCCTTTCAACCTTCTGTCTCTGGGGACACTGTCTGAGAGTCTAAGTGGAGATAGTTGCTCCGCTGGTGTCAGAGAGCCCCTCTTAGTCCAGGGGGGCCTACACTATTGATGGCCTCAGAGGCCTTGGAGCTTTTCCCTAACCTGAAGTGTTGTGGTCAATGGACTGGGCACACTTTCCTTGGAGAAGGCAGGCAAAATCTTTCGCTGTGGCCCTAGAGGCCCTAGCCTGGAGGTGTGTGGGTCCAGGCTGTGGGCACAGAAGTCTGAATACACAAACTCAGCTTATGAGTGGCGCCTAGGGTATGGCAGGCCGGATGTACAGCCCGAGAGGGAGCTCCTGGGCCTCTGAAACAAGGGCGAGTGGGAGGCGTTCCTTCAGGCTTTTGTCTCTGGATGTTGTGTCCGGGATAGCCGTGGATTGGAGCGGTGGCCTCAGGTTCTGTGGACGAGTATCCCTCTCTGGGGATTTGTCCCAGCTCCCAAGAGTTTGGGGTCATTTTGTGGGAAGGGTGGAGTCGTGTTGTCTGGCTCATGGGTCTCTCCAAGAAAGGGATTCCAGAGCAGAGCTCCAGGTACGGGCGGGGCGACTGGAAAATTCAAACCGTGGTGAGGATTGGGTGCATAGGGGCTTGGCAAGCCCCATATGTGGGCTCTTGGTCCAGGCCCTGACAGGCCTTTCTTTGACATGGGGCTCATGCTGAGGATCACAGTGTGAATTTGTGCCCAAGCAGCACTCAAGTTTGGGCGTGGCATCAGGGGCCATGAAGGTTTCTCCCACCCTGAAGGTGTGACTCCATGCCAAGAGCAAGCTTGACAGCCATGGGGAAGGAGGAGTTCTGTTTTGTGCTTGCTATACCCAGCTGTGTGGAGAATTGATATAATGTCTAGGTTCAGATATCTGAAAACCAAGGTTAGGATGAGGTGACGGCATAAGACCATGGCGTGTCCGAAGTGCTGGGTGTGCGGCCAGCTGTCTCCTTGTCTGTCTGGACGTCTGGCTTCAGGCTGTGTCAGGCAGAGCATGAGTGCCCAGAGCAGCCTATCCAGTTCGGGTACCGTCGAGGCCCGAGCAGGTTGATCCTCATCTGGGTTTTCTGGAGAGCCCCACAGGGAAACGTTTTTCTTCCGTTGGGCAGACACTGGGCTGGGTTTTGGTTCCGGAGTTCCTAGTCCGGAGGGCTTGTTTGCCAGGAGTGTGAGGAAGGAAGTCTGAAAACACAAGCTAGCGTGTGGTTTGGGACCGAGGTCACGGCATGCCCACTCTGCAGAGGCTGAATCGGGATCTCCTGCACTGAGGTCATGTCAACTATGAGACGTGCCTCAGGCTAGAGTTCTTGTCCAGCATGGCCTCTTCCTGAAGGGTGTGGGGGCTTCATGAGGCCAGAAAGTTTTGCCTACGATGGGATTTGTGAACTGCTCCAAAACTGAAGGTTACCTTCTGCACGACAGTCGAGTCCTATTGGATGGTTCCAAGAGGCCCCATATGGAAAGACTCGAGAGCAGGTGTCTAAGCATGGATGCCTGGGAATGCCACCTCCTATTCCCACTCTTTAGTCAGGACAAGGCAGGCTCAATCTGCGGGCTCCTGGGTGAGCTACCCAGAGGGGAGAGTTGAAATGGACTCTCCTGAAGATGAGTCCTACTGTGGCTTGGTGGCCTGGGAGACCTTGGAATGTGGAGGTGGCTCAGGGACTCTGCAGGATTCTCCAACATGAGGTGTTTGACACGGCTCCAACAAGGAAACTTCCCATGTGGAGACGAGAGGAGTTCTGTTCCGTGCCTCAGGAAAGCCCCATACCCTGTTCTTCGAACCAAAGCCTCTGAGGAGTGACACCTGGAAACCAAAGTAAGAGTTGAGACTACGGCCTAAAGGCCTGTCCGGCTCAACCTTCTATCTCTGTTGTCATCTGTGTGCATGCATTCATGGATGTAGCTGCTCAGCTTGTGTCCGAATGCCCCTGTGAGTCCAGTGAGGCTCCCAGTAGTGGGATGTCCTCGGAGGCCTTGAGGTTTCTCATATTCTGGAGGTGTGTGGCCAAAGGAATGGACACAGTTTCCCAGGAGAGAGCAGGCACGGTCCTGTGGTATGGCTCCAGAGGACCCAGCCTAGAGGCTCTGTTTGCCAGGGCTGTGGGGACAGATGTCTGAAAAAGCAAACTTGGCTCAGCTAGGGGCCAATGTAATGGCAGGCCTGATCTCTCGTCCGTGAGGGGAGATCCTCTGGAAATAAAGTAGGGCAAGTGGGAGGCAGTCACTCAGGATTTTGTCTCTGGGTGTTGCGTTTACAGTGTCCGGTCAGGGTAGGGGTTGTCTCAGGGGCCGAGGAAGAGCCTTCCTCTCAGGGGATTGTCCAAGCTCCCAAGTGTTTGTGTTCATTCTGTGGGAATGAAGAGTACTGTTTCCTGCCACAGGGGAACCCCCAGGAGAGGGACTCTAGAGCACAGCAGTGGGTTCCCTCAACTGGAATACACACCATCTAGTTAGTCCTGGGTGCCTATGGGCATGGCAAGCCACATATGCGGGCTCTTGGTCCAGTCACTGAGAGGCGTTACTTGAATAAGGTACTCACGCTGAGGGTCACAATGTGTGTTTGTGCCCAAGGCGGCCCTCACGCTTGGGCGTGGCCTCATGGGCCATGCCGTTTTCTCCTACACTGAAGGTTTGACTCACTGCCAGCAGCAAGGTTTCTTGCCAGGGGGAAGGAGGGGTTCTGACTTGTGCATCAGGTTCCCCCCTGTGCAGGGATTGGAGATAAGGTCTAGGTTCCGATGACTGAAAACCCAGGTTGGGAATGGATGGTGGCCTAAGGCAGTGGCGGGTCCAATGTGCTGGGTGTGCAGCCAGCTGTGTCGGTGTCTGTTGGAAGGTCTGGGCTCAGGCTATTTGCGACAGAGCATCACTGTTTAAGGTAGCCTATGCAATTGGGGTGTTGCCGAGGGCCAAGCAGTTTGATCCTCATTTGGGGTTTCTGGGCAGCGCCATAGACAATGTTTTTCTCTTGGGAGGCAGGCACAGTGCTTCATTGTGGCCCCAGAATTCCCAGTAGGGAGGGTTTGTGGGCCAGGAGTGTGAGGACGGAAGTCTGAAAACACAAGCTAGTGTGAGGATTGGAACCAAGGGCAGAGCAGGCCCACTCTGCAGAGGCTGAATCAAAATCTCCTGCATCTGAAGTCAGGCTGAGGATCAGACGTTGGCTGAGGCTGGAGTATGTGTCCATGATGGCACCTTCATGAAGTGGGGGCCTCATGAGGCCAAGGAAGTTTTCCCACGCTGAGTTTGGAGGTTGCCCCAAACCACAAGGTTTCCTTCTGCGGGACATTCGAGTCCTGTTGCATGGCTCCAGGACATACCATACGGAAGGACTGGAGAGCAGGGTTCGAAGGATGGATCCCTGTACAGCATGCCTCGCATTCCCATTGGCTATTAGCGACAAGATATGTTTGATCTGCTGCCTCTGGAACACGCGACCCAGGGGGCTGAGTTGAAATGGCCTCTCCTGAGGATGCGTCATAATGTGCGTTTGGGTCCATGGAGACCTTGGAATGTGCTGGTTGTTCAGTGGCCCTGCGGAACTCTCCTACCTGAAGTGTTTGATACATCCCAGTAAGAAAGCTGCCCATGTGGAGATGAGAGCTGTTTGGTTTGGTGCCTCAGAAAAGCCCCATGTGCTGGTCTACGAAAACAGTCCTCTGAGAACGGAAACATGGAAACCAAAGCTAAGGTTCAGATTAGGGCCTAGGGGCCTGTCCCTTTCAACCTTCTGTCTCTGGGGACACTGTCTGAGAGTCTAAGTGGAGATAGTTGCTCCGCTGGTGTCAGAGAGCCCCTCTTAGTCCAGGGGGGCCTACACTATTGATGGCCTCAGAGGCCTTGGAGCTTTTCCCTAAACTGTAGTGTTGTGGTCAATGGACTGGGCACACTTTCCTTGGAGAAGGCAGGCACAATCTTTCGCTGTGGCCCTAGAGGCCCTAGCCTGGAGGTGTGTGGGTCCAGGCTGTGGGCACAGAAGTCTGAATACACAAACTCAGCTTATGAGTGGCGCCTAGGGTATGGCAGGCCGGATGTACAGCCCGAGAGGGAGCTCCTGGGCCTCTGAAACAAGGGCGAGTGGGAGGCGTTCCTTCAGGCTTTTGTCTCTGGATGTTGTGTCCGGGATAGCCGTGGATTGGAGCGGTGGCCTCAGGTTCTGTGGACGAGTATCCCTCTCTGGGGATTTGTCCCAGCTCCCAAGAGTTTGGGGTCATTTTGTGGGAAGGGTGGAGTCGTGTTGTCTGGCTCATGGGTCTCTCCAAGAAAGGGATTCCAGAGCAGAGCTCCAGGTACGGGCGGGGCGACTGGAAAATTCAAACCGTGGTGAGGATTGGGTGCATAGGGGCTTGGCAAGCCCCATATGTGGGCTCTTGGTCCAGGCCCTGACAGGCCTTTCTTTGACATGGGGCTCATGCTGAGGATCACAGTGTGAATTTGTGCCCAAGCAGCACTCAAGTTTGGGCGTGGCATCAGGGGCCATGAAGGTTTCTCCCACCCTGAAGGTGTGACTCCATGCCAAGAGCAAGCTTGACAGCCATGGGGAAGGAGGAGTTCTGTTTTGTGCTTGCTATACCCAGCTGTGTGGAGAATTGATATAATGTCTAGGTTCAGATATCTGAAAACCAAGGTTAGGATGAGGTGACGGCATAAGACCATGGCGTGTCCGAAGTGCTGGGTGTGCGGCCAGCTGTCTCCTTGTCTGTCTGGACGTCTGGCTTCAGGCTGTGTCAGGCAGAGCATGAGTGCCCAGAGCAGCCTATCCAGTTCGGGTACCGTCGAGGCCCGAGCAGGTTGATCCTCATCTGGGTTTTCTGGAGAGCCCCACAGGGAAACGTTTTTCTTCCGTTGGGCAGACACTGGGCTGGGTTTTGGTTCCGGAGTTCCTAGTCCGGAGGGCTTGTTTGCCAGGAGTGTGAGGAAGGAAGTCTGAAAACACAAGCTAGCGTGTGGTTTGGGACCGAGGTCACGGCATGCCCACTCTGCAGAGGCTGAATCGGGATCTCCTGCACTGAGGTCATGTCAACTATGAGACGTGCCTCAGGCTAGAGTTCTTGTCCAGCATGGCCTCTTCCTGAAGGGTGTGGGGGCTTCATGAGGCCAGAAAGTTTTGCCTACGATGGGATTTGTGAACTGCTCCAAAACTGAAGGTTACCTTCTGCACGACAGTCGAGTCCTATTGGATGGTTCCAAGAGGCCCCATATGGAAAGACTCGAGAGCAGGTGTCTAAGCATGGATGCCTGGGAACGCCACCTCCTATTCCCACTCTTTAGTCAGGACAAGGCAGGCTCAATCTGCGGGCTCCTGGGTGAGCTACCCAGAGGGGAGAGTTGAAATGGACTCTCCTGAAGATGAGTCCTACTGTGGCTTGGTGGCCTGGGAGACCTTGGAATGTGGAGGTGGCTCAGGGACTCTGCAGGATTCTCCAACATGAGGTGTTTGACACGGCTCCAACAAGGAAACTTCCCATGTGGAGACGAGAGGAGTTCTGTTCCGTGCCTCAGGAAAGCCCCATACCCTGTTCTTCGAACCAAAGCCTCTGAGGAGTGACACCTGGAAACCAAAGTAAGAGTTGAGACTACGGCCTAAAGGCCTGTCCGGCTCAACCTTCTATCTCTGTTGTCATCTGTGTGCATGCATTCATGGATGTAGCTGCTCAGCTTGTGTCCGAATGCCCCTGTGAGTCCAGTGAGGCTCCCAGTAGTGGGATGTCCTCGGAGGCCTTGAGGTTTCTCATATTCTGGAGGTGTGTGGCCAAAGGCATGGACACAGTTTCCCAGGAGAGAGCAGGCACGGTCCTGTGGTATGGCTCCAGAGGACCCAGCCTAGAGGCTGTGTTTGCCAGGGCTGTGGGGACAGATGTCTGAAAAAGCAAACTTGGCTCAGCTAGGGGCCAATGTAATGGCAGGCCTGATCTCTAGTCCGTGAGGGGAGATCCTCTGGAAATCAAAGTAGGGCAAGTGGGAGGCAGTCACTCAGGATTTTGTCTCTGGGTGTTGCGTTTACAGTGTCCGGTCAGGGTAGGGGTTGTCTCAGGGGCCGAGGAAGAGCCTTCCTCTCAGGGGATTGTCCAAGCTCCCAAGTGTTTGTGTTCATTCTGTGGGAATGAAGAGTACTGTTTCCTGCCACAGGGGAACCCCCAGGAGAGGGACTGTAGAGCACAGCAGTGGGTTCCCTCAACTGGAATACACACCATCTAGTTAGTCCTGGGTGCCTATGGGCATGGCAAGCCACATATGCGGGCTCTTGGTCCAGTCACTGAGAGGCGTTACTTGAATAAGGTACTCACGCTGAGGGTCACAATGTGTGTTTGTGCCCAAGGCGGCCCTCACGCTTGGGCGTGGCCTCATGGGCCATGCCGTTTTCTCCTACACTGAAGGTTTGACTCACTGCCAGCAGCAAGGTTTCTTGCCAGGGGGAAGGAGGGGTTCTGACTTGTGCATCAGGTTCCCCCCTGTGCAGGGATTGGAGATAAGTCTAGGTTCCGATGACTGAAAACCCAGGTTGGGAATGGATGGTGGCCTAAGGCAGTGGCGGGTCCAATGTGCTGGGTGTGCAGCCAGCTGTGTCGGTGTCTGTTGGAAGGTCTGGGCTCAGGCTATTTGCGACAGAGCATCACTGTTTAAGGTAGCCTATGCAATTGGGGTGTTGCCGAGGGCCAAGCAGTTTGATCCTCATTTGGGGTTTCTGGGCAGCGCCATAGACAATGTTTTTCTCTTGGGAGGCAGGCACAGTGCTTCATTGTGGCCCCAGAACTCCCAGTAGGGAGGGTTTGTGGGCCAGGAGTGTGAGGACGGAAGTCTGAAAACACAAGCTAGTGTGAGGATTGGAACCAAGGGCAGAGCAGGCCCACTCTGCAGAGGCTGAATCAAAATCTCCTGCATCTGAAGTCAGGCTGAGGATCAGACGTTGGCTGAGGCTGGAGTATGTGTCCATGATGGCACCTTCATGAAGTGGGGGCCTCATGAGGCCAAGGAAGTTTTCCCACGCTGAGTTTGGAGGTTGCCCCAAACCACAAGGTTTCCTTCTGCGGGACATTCGAGTCCTGTTGCATGGCTCCAGGACATACCATACGGAAGGACTGGAGAGCAGGGTTCGAAGGATGGATCCCTGTACAGCATGCCTCGCATTCCCATTGGCTATTAGCGACAAGATATGTTTGATCTGCTGCCTCTGGAACACGCGACCCAGGGGGCTGAGTTGAAATGGCCTCTCCTGAGGATGCGTCATAATGTGCGTTTGGGTCCATGGAGACCTTGGAATGTGCTGGTTGTTCAGTGGCCCTGCGGAACTCTCCTACCTGAAGTGTTTGATACATCCCAGTAAGAAAGCTGCCCATGTGGAGATGAGAGCTGTTTGGTTTGGTGCCTCAGAAAAGCCCCATGTGCTGGTCTACGAAAACAGTCCTCTGAGAACGGAAACATGGAAACCAAAGCTAAGGTTCAGATTAGGGCCTGGGGGCCTGTCCCTTTCAACCTTCTGTCTCTGGGGACACTGTCTGAGAGTCTAAGTGGAGATAGTTGCTCCGCTGGTGTCAGAAAGCCCCTCTTAGTCCAGGGGGGCCTACACTATTGATGGCCTCAGAGGCCTTGGAGCTTTTCCCTAACCTGTAGTGTTGTGGTCAATGGACTGGGCACACTTTCCTTGGAGAAGGCAGGCACAATCTTTCGCTGTGGCCCTAGAGGCCCTAGCCTGGAGGTGTGTGGGTCCAGGCTGTGGGCACAGAAGTCTGAATACACAAACTCAGCTTATGAGTGGCGCCTAGGGTATGGCAGGCCGGATGTACAGCCCGAGAGGGAGCTCCTGGGCCTCTGAAACAAGGGCGAGTGGGAGGCGTTCCTTCAGGCTTTTGTCTCTGGATGTTGTGTCCGGGATAGCCGTGGATTGGAGCGGTGGCCTCAGGTTCTGTGGACGAGTATCCTTCTCTGGGGATTTGTCCCAGCTCCCAAGAGTTTGGGGTCATTTTGTGGGAAGGGTGGAGTCGTGTTGTCTGGCTCATGGGTCTCTCCAAGAAAGGGATTCCAGAGCAGAGCTCCAGGTACGGGCGGGGCGACTGGAAAATTCAAACCGTGGTGAGGATTGGGTGCATAGGGGCTTGGCAAGCCCCATATGTGGGCTCTTGGTCCAGGCCCTGACAGGCCTTTCTTTGACATGGGGCTCATGCTGAGGATCACAGTGTGAATTTGTGCCCAAGCAGCACTCAAGTTTGGGCGTGGCATCAGGGGCCATGAAGGTTTCTCCCACCCTGAAGGTGTGACTCCATGCCAAGTGCAAGCTTGACAGCCATGGGGAAGGAGGAGTTCTGTTTTGTGCTTGCTATACCCAGCTGTGTGGAGAATTGATATAATGTCTAGGTTCAGGTATCTGAAAACCAAGGTTAGGATGAGGTGACGGCATAAGACCATGGCGTGTCCGAAGTGCTGGGTGTGCGGCCAGCTGTCTCCTTGTCTGTCTGGACGTCTGGCTTCAGGCTGTGTCAGGCAGAGCATGAGTGCCCAGAGCAGCCTATCCAGTTCGGGTACCGTCGAGGCCCGAGCAGGTTGATCCTCATCTGGGTTTTCTGGAGAGCCCCACAGGGAAACGTTTTTCTTCCGTTGGGCAGACACTGGGCTGGGTTTTGGTTCCGGAGTTCCTAGTCCGGAGGGCTTGTTTGCCAGGAGTGTGAGGAAGGAAGTCTGAAAACACAAGCTAGCGTGTGGTTTGGGACCGAGGTCACGGCATGCCCACTCTGCAGAGGCTGAATCGGGATCTCCTGCACTGAGGTCATGTCAACTATGAGACGTGCCTCAGGCTAGAGTTCTTGTCCAGCATGGCCTCTTCCTGAAGGGTGTGGGGGCTTCATGAGGCCAGAAAGTTTTGCCTACGATGGGATTTGTGAACTGCTCCAAAACTGAAGGTTACCTTCTGCACGACAGTCGAGTCCTATTGGATGGTTCCAAGAGGCCCCATATGGAAAGACTCGAGAGCAGGTGTCTAAGCATGGATGCCTGGGAACGCCACCTCCTATTCCCACTCTTTAGTCAGGACAAGGCAGGCTCAATCTGCGGGCTCCTGGGTGAGCTACCCAGAGGGGAGAGTTGAAATGGACTCTCCTGAAGATGAGTCCTACTGTGGCTTGGTGGCCTGGGAGACCTTGGAATGTGGAGGTGGCTCAGGGACTCTGCAGGATTCTCCAACATGAGGTGTTTGACACGGCTCCAACAAGGAAACTTCCCATGTGGAGACAAGAGGAGTTCTGTTCCGTGCCTCAGGAAAGCCCCATACCCTGTTCTTCGAACCAAAGCCTCTGAGGAGTGACACCTGGAAACCAAAGTAAGAGTTGAGACTACGGCCTAAAGGCCTGTCCGGCTCAACCTTCTATCTCTGTTGTCATCTGTGTGCATGCATTCATGGATGTAGCTGCTCAGCTTGTGTCCGAATGCCCCTGTGAGTCCAGTGAGGCTCCCAGTAGTGGGATGTCCTCGGAGGCCTTGAGGTTTCTCATATTCTGGAGGTGTGTGGCCAAAGGAATGGACACAGTTTCCCAGGAGAGAGCAGGCACGGTCCTGTGGTATGGCTCCAGAGGACCCAGCCTAGAGGCTCTGTTTGCCAGGGCTGTGGGGACAGATGTCT
This sequence comes from Mustela nivalis, assembly GCF_964662115.1. Taxonomy (NCBI): domain Eukaryota; kingdom Metazoa; phylum Chordata; class Mammalia; order Carnivora; family Mustelidae; genus Mustela; species Mustela nivalis. The sequence goes on along the minus strand of NW_028135985.1, from coordinate 253,747 downwards.
GAAAAAGCAAACTTGGCTCAGCTAGGGGCCAATGTAATGGCAGGCCTGATCTCTAGTCCGTGAGGGGAGATCCTCTGGAAATCAAAGTAGGGCAAGTGGGAGGCAGTCACTCAGGATTTTGTCTCTGGGTGTTGCGTTTACAGTGTCCGGTCAGGGTAGGGGTTGTCTCAGGGGCCGAGGAAGAGCCTTCCTCTCAGGGGATTGTCCAAGCTCCCAAGTGTTTGTGTTCATTCTGTGGGAATGAAGAGTACTGTTTCCTCCTTACAGGGAAACCCCCAGGAGAGGGACTCTAGAGCACAGCAGTGGGTTCCCTCAACTGGAATACACACCATCTAGTTAGTCCTGGGTGCCTATGGGCATGGCAAGCCACATATGCGGGCCAGTCACTGAGAGGCGTTACTTGAATAAGGTACTCACGCTGAGGGTCACAATGTGTGTTTGTGCCCAAGGCGGCCCTCACGCTTGGGCGTGGCCTCATGGGCCATGCCGTTTTCTCCTACACTGAAGGTTTGACTCACTGCCAGCAGCAAGGTTTCTTGCCAGGGGGAAGGAGGGGTTCTGACTTGTGCATCAGGTTCCCCCCTGTGCAGGGATTGGAGATAAGGTCTAGGTTCCGATGACTGAAAACCCAGGTTGGGAATGGATGGTGGCCTAAGGCAGTGGCGGGTCCAATGTGCTGGGTGTGCAGCCAGCTGTGTCGGTGTCTGTTGGAAGGTCTGGGCTCAGGCTATTTGCGACAGAGCATCACTGTTTAAGGTAGCCTATGCAATTGGGGTGTTGCCGAGGGCCAAGCAGTTTGATCCTCATTTGGGGTTTCTGGGCAGCGCCATAGACAATGTTTTTCTCTTGGGAGGCAGGCACAGTGCTTCATTGTGGCCCCAGAATTCCCAGTAGGGAGGGTTTGTGGGCCAGGAGTGTGAGGACGGAAGTCTGAAAACACAAGCTAGTGTGAGGATTGGAACCAAGGGCAGAGCAGGCCCACTCTGCAGAGGCTGAATCAAAATCTCCTGCATCTGAAGTCAGGCTGAGGATCAGACGTTGGCTGAGGCTGGAGTATGTGTCCATGATGGCACCTTCATGAAGTGGGGGCCTCATGAGGCCAAGGAAGTTTTCCCACGCTGAGTTTGGAGGTTGCCCCAAACCACAAGGTTTCCTTCTGCGGGACATTCGAGTCCTGTTGCATGGCTCCAGGACATACCATACGGAAGGACTGGAGAGCAGGGTTCGAAGGATGGATCCCTGTACAGCATGCCTCGCATTCCCATTGGCTATTAGCGACAAGATATGTTTGATCTGCTGCCTCTGGAACACGCGACCCAGGGGGCTGACTTGAAATGGCCTCTCCTGAGGATGCGTCATAATGTGCGTTTGGGTCCATGGAGACCTTGGAATGTGCTGGTTGTTCAGTGGCCCTGCGGAACTCTCCTACCTGAAGTGTTTGATACATCCCAGTAAGAAAGCTGCCCATGTGGAGATGAGAGATGTTTGGTTTGGTGCCTCAGAAAAGCCCCATGTGCTGGTCTACGAAAACAGTCCTCTGAGAACGGAAACATGGAAACCAAAGCTAAGGTTCAGATTAGGGCCTGGGGGCCTGTCCATTTCAACCTTCTGTCTCTGGGGACACTGTCTGAGAGTCTAAGTGGAGATAGTTGCTCCGCTGGTGTCAGAGAGCCCCTCTTAGTCCAGGGGGGCCTACACTATTGATGGCCGCAGGGGCCTTGGAGCTTTTCCCTAAACTGTAGTGTTGTGGTCAATGGACTGGGCACACTTTCCTTGGAGAGGGCAGGCACAATCATTCGCTGTGGCCATAGAGGCCCTAGCCTGGAGGTGTGTGGGTCCAGGCTGTGGGCACAGAAGTCTGAATACACAAACTCAGCTTATGAGTGGCGCCTAGGGTATGGCAGGCCGGATGTACAGCCCGAGAGGGAGCTCCTGGGCCTCTGAAACAAGGGCGAGTGGGAGGCGTTCCTTCAGGCTTTTGTCTCTGGATGTTGTGCCCGGGATAGCCGTGGATTGGAGCGGTGGCCTCAGGTACTGTGGACGAGTATCCCTCTCTGGGGATTTGTCCCAGCTCCCAAGAGTTTGGGGTCATTTTGTGGGAAGGGTGGAGTCGTGTTGTCTGGCTCATGGGTCTCTCCAAGAAAGGGATTCCAGAGCAGAGCTCCAGGTAAGGGCGGGGCGACTGGAAAATTCAAACCGTGGTGAGGATTGGGTGCATAGGGGCTTGGCAAGCCCCATATGTGGGCTCTTGGTCCAGGCCCTGACAGGCCTTTCTTTGACATGGGGCTCATGCTGAGGATCACAGTGTGAATTTGTGCCCAAGCAGCACTCAAGTTTGGGCGTGGCATCAGGGGCCATGAAGGTTTCTCCCACCCTGAAGGTGTGACTCCATGCCAAGAGCAAGCTTGACAGCCATGGGGTAGGAGGAGCTATGTTTTGTGCTTGCTATACCCAGCTGTGTGGAGAATTGATATAATGTCTAGGTTCAGATATCTGAAAACCAAGGTTAGGATGAGGTGACGGCATAAGACCATGGCGTGTCCGAAGTGCTGGGTGTGCGGCCAGCTGTCTCCTTGTCTGTCTGGACGTCTGGCTTCAGGCTGTGTCAGGCAGAGCATGAGTGCCCAGAGCAGCCTATCCAGTTCGGGTACCGTCGAGGCCCGAGCAGGTTGATCCTCATCTGGGTTTTCTGGAGAGCCCCACAGGGAAACGTTTTTCTTCCGTTGGGCAGACACTGGGCTGGGTTTTGGTTCCGGAGTTCCTAGTCCGGAGGGCTTGTTTGCCAGGAGTGTGAGGAAGGAAGTCTGAAAACACAAGCTAGCGTGTGGTTTGGGACCGAGGTCACGGCATGCCCACTCTGCAGAGGCTGAATCGGGATCTCCTGCACTGAGGTCATGTCAACTATGAGACGTGCCTCAGGCTAGAGTTCTTGTCCAGCATGGCCTCTTCCTGAAGGGTGTGGGGGCTTCATGAGGCCAGAAAGTTTTGCCTACGATGGGATTTGTGAACTGCTCCAAAACTGAAGGTTACCTTCTGCACGACAGTCGAGTCCTATTGGATGGTTCCAAGAGGCCCCATATGGAAAGACTCGAGAGCAGGTGTCTAAGCATGGATGCCTGGGAACGCCACCTCCTATTCCCACTCTTTAGTCAGGACAAGGCAGGCTCAATCTGCGGGCTCCTGGGTGAGCTACCCAGAGGGGAGAGTTGAAATGGACTCTCCTGAAGATGAGTCCTACTGTGGCATGGTGGCCTGGGAGACCTTGGAATGTGGAGGTGGCTCAGGGACTCTGCAGGATTCTCCAACATGAGGTGTTTGACACGGCTCCAACAAGGAAACTTCCCATGTGGAGACGAGAGGAGTTCTGTTCCGTGCCTCAGGAAAGCCCCATACCCTGTTTTTCGAACCAAAGCCTCTGAGGAGTGACACCTGGAAACCAAAGTAAGAGTTGAGACTACGGCCTAAAGGCCTGTCCGGCTCAACCTTCTATCTCTGTTGTCATCTGTGTGCATGCATTCATGGATGTAGCTGCTCAGCTTGTGTCCGAATGCCCCTGTGAGTCCAGTGAGGCTCCCAGTAGTGGGATGTCCTCGGAGGCCTTGAGGTTTCTCATATTCTGGAGGTGTGTGGCCAAAGGAATGGACACAGTTTCCCAGGAGAGAGCAGGCACGGTCCTGTGGTATGGCTCCAGAGGACCCAGCCTAGAGGCTCTGTTTGCCAGGGCTTTGGGGACAGATGTCTGAAAAAGCAAACTTGGCTCAGCTAGGGGCCAATGTAATGGCAGGCCTGATCTCTAGTCCGTGAGGGGAGATCCTCTGGAAATCAAAGTAGGGCAAGTGGGAGGCAGTCACTCAGGATTTTGTCTCTGGGTGTTGCGTTTACAGTGTCCGGTCAGGGTAGGGGTTGTCTCAGAGGCCGAGGAAGAGCCTTCCTCTCAGGGGATTGTCCAAGCTCCCAAGTGTTTGTGTTCATTCTGTGGGAATGAAGAGTACTGTTTCCTGCCACAGGGGAACCCCCAGGAGAGGGACTCTAGAGCACAGCAGTGGGTTCCCTCAACTGGAATACACACCATCTAGTTAGTCCTGGGTGCCTATGGGCATGGCAAGCCACATATGCGGGCTCTTGGTCCAGTCACTGAGAGGCGTTACTTGAATAAGGTACTCACGCTGAGGGTCACAATGTGTGTTTGTGCCCAAGGCGGCCCTCACGCTTGGGCGTGGCCTCATGGGCCATGCCGTTTTCTCCTACACTGAAGGTTTGACTCACTGCCAGCAGCAAGGTTTCTTGCCAGGGGGAAGGAGGGGTTCTGACTTGTGCATCAGGTTCGCCCCTGTGCAGGGATTGGAGATAAGGTCTAGGTTCCGATGACTGAAAACCCAGGTTGGGAATGGATGGTGGCCTAAGGCAGTGGCGGGTCCAATGTGCTGGGTGTGCAGCCAGCTGTGTCGGTGTCTGTTGGAAGGTCTGGGCTCAGGCTATTTGCGACAGAGCATCACTGTTTAAGGTAGCCTATGCAATTGGGGTGTTGCCGAGGGCCAAGCAGTTTGATCCTCATTTGGGGTTTCTGGGCAGCGCCATAGACAATGTTTTTCTCTTGGGAGGCAGGCACAGTGCTTCATTGTGGCCCCAGAATTCCCAGTAGGGAGGGTTTGTGGGCCAGGAGTGTGAGGACGGAAGTCTGAAAACACAAGCTAGTGTGAGGATTGGAACCAAGGGCAGAGCAGGCCCACTCTGCAGAGCCTGAATCAAAATCTCCTGCATCTGAAGTCAGGCTGAGGATCAGACGTTGGCTGAGGCTGGAGTATGTGTCCATGATGGCACCTTCATGAAGTGGGGGCCTCATGAGGCCAAGGAAGTTTTCCCACGCTGAGTTTGGAGGTTGCCCCAAACCACAAGGTTTCCTTCTGCGGGACATTCGAGTCCTGTTGCATGGCTCCAGGACATACCATACGGAAGGACTGGAGAGCAGGGTTCGAAGGATGGATCCCTGTACAGCATGCCTCGCATTCCCATTGACTATTAGCGACAAGATATGTTTGATCTGCTGCCTCTGGAACACGCGACCCAGGGGGCTGAGTTGAAATGGCCTCTCCTGAGGATGCGTCATAATGTGCGTTTGGGTCCATGGAGACCTTGAAATGTGCTGGTTGTTCAGTGGCCCTGCGGAAATCTCCTACCTGAAGTGTTTGATACATCCCAGTAAGAAAGCTGCCCATGTGGAGATGAGAGCTGTTTGGTTTGGTGCCTCAGAAAAGCCCCATATGCTGGTCTACGAAAACAGTCCTCTGAGAACGGAAACATGGAAACCAAAGCTAAGGTTCAGATTAGGGCCTGGGGGCCTGTCCATTTCAACCTTCTGTCTCTGGGGACACTCTCTGAGAGTCTAAGTGGAGATAGTTGCTCCGCTGGTGTCAGAGAGCCCCTCTTAGTCCAGGGGGGCCTACACTATTGATGGCCTCAGGGGCCTTGGAGCTTTTCCCTAACCTGTAGTGTTGTGGTCAATGGACTGGGCACACTTTCCTTGGAGAAGGCAGGCACAATCTTTCGCTGTGGCCCTAGAGGCCCTAGCCTGGAGGTGTGTGGGTCCAGGCTGTGGGCACAGAAGTCTGAATACACAAACTCAGCTTATGAGTGGCGCCTAGGGTATGGCAGGCCGGATGTACAGCCCGAGAGGGAGCTCCTGGGCCTCTGAAACAAGGGCGAGTGGGAGGCGTTCCTTCAGGCTTTTGTCTCTGGATGTTGTGTCCGGGATAGCCGTGGATTGGAGCGGTGGCCTCAGGTTCTGTGGACGAGTATCCCTCTCTGGGGATTTGTCCCAGCTCCCAAGAGTTTGGGGTCATTTTGTGGGAAGGGAGGAGTCGTGTTGTCTGGCTCATGGGTCTCTCCAAGAAAGGGATTCCAGAGCAGAGCTCCAGGTAAGGGCGGGGCGACTGGAAAATTCAAACCGTGGTGAGGATTGGGTGCATAGGGGCTTGGCAAGCCCCATATGTGGGCTCTTGGTCCAGGCCCTGACAGGCCTTTCTTTGACATGGGGCTCATGCTGAGGATCACAGTGTGAATTTGTGCCCAAGCAGCACTCAAGTTTGGGCGTGGCATCAGGGGCCATGAAGGTTTCTCCCACCCTGAAGGTGTGACTCCATGCCAAGAGCAAGCTTGACAGCCATGGGGAAGGAGGAGTTCTGTTTTGTGCTTGCTATACCCAGCTGTGTGGAGAATTGATATAATGTCTAGGTTCAGATATCTGAAAACCAAGGTTAGGATGAGGTGACGGCATAAGACCATGGCGTGTCCGAGGTGCTGGGTGTGCGGCCAGCTGTCTCCTTGTCTGTCTGGACGTCTGGCTTCAGGCTGTGTCAGGCAGAGCATGAGTGCCCAGAGCAGCCTATCCAGTTCGGGTACCGTCGAGGCCCGAGCAGGTTGATCCTCATCTGGGTTTTCTGGAGAGCCCCACAGGGAAACGTTTTTCTTCCGTTGGGCAGACACTGGGCTGGGTTTTGGTTCCGGAGTTCCTAGTCCGGAGGGCTTGTTTGCCAGGAGTGTGAGGAAGGAAGTCTGAAAACACAAGCTAGCGTGAGGTTTGGGACCGAGGTCACGGCATGCCCACTCTGCAGAGGCTGAATCGGGATCTCCTGCACTGAGGTCATGTCAACTATGAGACGTTCCTCAGGCTAGCGTTCTTGTCCAGCATGGCCTCTTCCTGAAGTGTGTGGGGGCTTCATGAGGCCAGAAAGTTTTGCCTACGATGGGATTTGTGAACTGCTCCAAAACTGAAGGTTACCTTCTGCACGACAGTCGAGTCCTATTGGATGGTTCCAAGAGGCCCCATATGGAAAGACTCGAGAGCAGGTGTCTAAGCATGGATGCCTGGGAACGCCACCTCCTATTCCCACTCTTTAGTCAGGACAAGGCAGGCTCAATCTGCGGGCTCCTGGGTGAGCTACCCAGAGGGGAGAGTTGAAATGGACTCTCCTGAAGATGAGTCCTACTGTGGCATGGTGGCCTGGGAGACCTTGGAATGTGGAGGTGGCTCAGGGACTCTGCAGGATTCTCCAACATGAGGTGATTGACACGGCTCCAACAAGGAAACTTCCCATGTGGAGACGAGAGGAGTTCTGTTCCGTGCCTCAGGAAAGCCCCATACCCTGTTCTTCGAACCAAAGCCTCTGAGGAGTGACACCTGGAAACCAAAGTAAGAGTTGAGACTACGGCCTAAAGGCCTGTCCGGCTCAACCTTCTATCTCTGTTGTCATCTGTGTGCATGCATTCATGGATGTAGCTGCTCAGCTTGTGTCCGAATGCCCCTGTGAGTCCAGTGAGGCTCCCAGTAGTGGGATGTCCTCGGAGGCCTTGAGGTTTCTCATATTCTGGAGGTGTGTGGCCAAAGGAATGGACACAGTTTCCCAGGAGAGAGCAGGCACGGTCCTGTGGTATGGCTCCAGAGGACCCAGCCTAGAGGCTCTGTTTGCCAGGGCTTTGGGGACAGATGTCTGAAAAAGCAAACTTGGCTCAGCTAGGGGCCAATGTAATGGCAGGCCTGATCTCTAGTCCGTGAGGGGAGATCCTCTGGAAATCAAAGTAGGGCAAGTGGGAGGCAGTCACTCAGGATTTTGTCTCTGGGTGTTGCGTTTACAGTGTCCGGTCAGGGTAGGGGTTGTCTCAGAGGCCGAGGAAGAGCCTTCCTCTCAGGGGATTGTCCAAGCTCCCAAGTGTTTGTGTTCATTCTGTGGGAATGAAGAGTACTGTTTCCTGCCACAGGGGAACCCCCAGGAGAGGGACTCTAGAGCACAGCAGTGGGTTCCCTCAACTGGAATACACACCATCTAGTTAGTCCTGGGTGCCTATGGGCATGGCAAGCCACATATGCGGGCTCTTGGTCCAGTCACTGAGAGGCGTTACTTGAATAAGGTACTCACGCTGAGGGTCACAATGTGTGTTTGTGCCCAAGGCGGCCCTCACGCTTGGGCGTGGCCTCATGGGCCATGCCGTTTTCTCCTACACTGAAGGTTTGACTCACTGCCAGCAGCAAGGTTTCTTGCCAGGGGGAAGGAGGGGTTCTGACTTGTGCATCAGGTTCCCCCCTGTGCAGGGATTGGAGATAAGGTCTAGGTTCCGATGACTGAAAACCCAGGTTGGGAATGGATGGTGGCCTAAGGCAGTGGCGGGTCCAATGTGCTGGGTGTGCAGCCAGCTGTGTCGGTGTCTGTTGGAAGGTCTGGGCTCAGGCTATTTGCGACAGAGCATCACTGTTTAAGGTAGCCTATGCAATTGGGGTGTTGCCGAGGGCCAAGCAGTTTGATCCTCATTTGGGGTTTCTGGGCAGCGCCATAGACAATGTTTTTCTCTTGGGAGGCAGGCACAGTGCTTCATTGTGGCCCCAGAAATCCCAGTAGGGAGGGTTTGTGGGCCAGGAGTGTGAGGACGGAAGTCTGAAAACACAAGCTAGTGTGAGGATTGGAACCAAGGGCAGAGCAGGCCCACTCTGCAGAGGCTGAATCAAAATCTCCTGCATCTGAAGTCAGGCTGAGGATCAGACGTTGGCTGAGGCTGGAGTATGTGTCCATGATGGCACCTTCATGAAGTGGGGGCCTCATGAGGCCAAGGAAGTTTTCCCACGCTGAGTTTGGAGGTTGCCCCAAACCACAAGGTTTCCTTCTGCGGGACATTCGAGTCCTGTTGCATGGCTCCAGGACATACCATACGGAAGGACTGGAGAGCAGGGTTCGAAGGATGGATCCCTGTACAGCATGCCTCGCATTCCCATTGGCTATTAGCGACAAGATATGTTTGATCTGCTGCCTCTGGAACACGCGACCCAGGGGGCTGAGTTGAAATGGCCTCGCCTGAGGATGCGTCATAATGTGCGTTTGGGTCCATGGAGACCTTGGAATGTGCTGGTTGTTCAGTGGCCCTGCGGAACTCTCCTACCTGAAGTGTTTGATACATCCCAGTAAGAAAGCTGCCCATGTGGAGATGAGAGATGTTTGGTTTGGTGCCTCAGAAAAGCCCCATGTGCTGGTCTACGAAAACAGTCCTCTGAGAACGGAAACATGGAAACCAAAGCTAAGGTTCAGATTAGGGCCTGGGGGCCTGTCCATTTCAACCTTCTGTCTCTGGGGACACTGTCTGAGAGTCTAAGTGGAGATAGTTGCTCCGCTGGTGTCAGAGAGCCCCTCTTAGTCCAGGTGGGCCTACACTATTGATGGCCTCAGAGGCCTTGGAGCTTTTCCCTAACCTGTAGTGTTGTGGTCAATGGACTGGGCACACTTTCCTTGGAGAAGGCAGGCACAATCTTTCGCTGTGGCCCTAGAGGCCCTAGCCTGGAGGTGTGTGGGTCCAGGCTGTGGGCACAGAAGTCTGAATACACAAACTCAGCTTATGAGTGGCGCCTAGGGTATGGCAGGCCGGATGTACAGCCCGAGAGGGAGCTCCTGGGCCTCTGAAACAAGGGCGAGTGGGAGGCGTTCCTTCAGGCTTTTGTCTCTGGATGTTGTGTCCGGGATAGCCGTGGATTGGAGCGGTGGCCTCAGGTACTGTGGACGAGTATCCCTCTCTGGGGATTTGGCCCAGCTCCCAAGAGTTTGGGGTCATTTTGTGGGAAGGGAGGAGTCGTGTTGTCTGGCTCATGGGTCTCTCCAAGAAAGGGATTCCAGAGCAGAGCTCCAGGTAAGGGCGGGGCGACTGGAAAATTCAAACCGTCGTGAGGATTGGGTGCATAGGGGCTTGGCAAGCCCCATATGTGGGCTCTTGGTCCAGGCCCTGACAGGCCTTTCTTTGACATGGGGCTCATGCTGAGGATCACAGTGTGAATTTGTGCCCAAGCAGCACTCAAGTTTGGGCGTGGCATCAGGGGCCATGAAGGTTTCTCCCACCCTGAAGGTGTGACTCCATGCCAAGAGCAAGCTTGACAGCCATGGGGAAGGAGGAGTTCTGTTTTGTGCTTGCTATACCCAGCTGTGTGGAGAATTGATATAATGTCTAGGTTCAGATATCTGAAAACCAAGGTTAGGATGAGGTGACGGCATAAGACCATGGCGTGTCCGAAGTGCTGGGTGTGCGGCCAGCTGTCTCCTTGTCTGTCTGGACGTCTGGCTTCAGGCTGTGTCAGGCAGAGCATGAGTGCCCAGAGCAGCCTATCCAGTTCGGGTACCGTCGAGGCCCGAGCAGGTTGATCCTCATCTGGGTTTTCTGGAGAGCCCCACAGGGAAACGTTTTTCTTCCGTTGGGCAGACACTGGGCTGGGTTTTGGTTCCGGAGTTCCTAGTCCGGAGGGCTTGTTTGCCAGGAGTGTGAGGAAGGAAGTCTGAAAACACAAGCTAGCGTGTGGTTTGGGACCGAGGTCACGGCATGCCCACTCTGCAGAGGCTGAATCGGGATCTCCTGCACTGAGGTCATGTCAACTATGAGACGTGCCTCAGGCTAGAGTTCTTGTCCAGCATGGCCTCTTCCTGAAGGGTGTGGGGGCTTCATGAGGCCAGAAAGTTTTGCCTACGATGGGATTTGTGAACTGCTCCAAAACTGAAGGTTACCTTCTGCACGACAGTCGAGTCCTATTGGATGGTTCCAAGAGGCCCCATATGGAAAGACTCGAGAGCAGGTGTCTAAGCATGGATGCCTGGGAACGCCACCTCCTATTCCCACTCTTTAGTCAGGACAAGGCAGGCTCAATCTGCGGGCTCCTGGGTGAGCTACCCAGAGGGGAGAGTTGAAATGGACTCTCCTGAAGATGAGTCCTACTGTGGCTTGGTGGCCTGGGAGACCTTGGAATGTGGAGGTGGCTCAGGGACTCTGCAGGATTCTCCAACATGAGGTGTTTGACACGGCTCCAACAAGGAAACTTCCCATGTGGAGACGAGAGGAGTTCTGTTCCGTGCCTCAGGAAAGCCCCATACCCTGTTCTTCGAACCAAAGCCTCTGAGGAGTGACACCTGGAAACCAAAGTAAGAGTTGAGACTACGGCCTAAAGGCCTGTCCGGCTCAACCTTCTATCTCTGTTGTCATCTGTGTGCATGCATTCATGGATGTAGCTGCTCAGCTTGTGTCCGAATGCCCCTGTGAGTCCAGTGAGGCTCCCAGTAGTGGGATGTCCTCGGAGGCCTTGAGGTTTCTCATATTCTGGAGGTGTGTGGCCAAAGGAATGGACACAGTTTCCCAGGAGAGAGCAGGCACGGTCCTGTGGTATGGCTCCAGAGGACCCAGCCTAGAGGCTGTGTTTGCCAGGGCTGTGGGGACAGATGTCTGAAAAAGCAAACTTGGCTCAGCTAGGGGCCAATGTAATGGCAGGCCTGATCTCTAGTCCGTGAGGGGAGATCCTCTGGAAATCAAAGTAGGGCAAGTGGGAGGCAGTCACTCAGGATTTTGTCTCTGGGTGTTGCGTTTACAGTGTCCGGTCAGGGTAGGGGTTGTCTCAGGGGCCGAGGAAGAGCCTTCCTCTCAGGGGATTGTCCAAGCTCCCAAGTGTTTGTGTTCATTCTGTGGGAATGAAGAGTACTGTTTCCTGCCACAGGGGAACCCCCAGGAGAGGGACTCTAGAGCACAGCAGTGGGTTCCCTCAACTGGAATACACACCATCTAGTTAGTCCTGGGTGCCTATGGGCATGGCAAGCCACATATGCGGGCTCTTGGTCCAGTCACTGAGAGGCGTTACTTGAATAAGGTACTCACGCTGAGGGTCACAATGTGTGTTTGTGCCCAAGGCGGCCCTCACGCTTGGGCGTGGCCTCATGGGCCATGCCGTTTTCTCCTACACTGAAGGTTTGACTCACTGCCAGCAGCAAGGTTTCTTGCCAGGGGGAAGGAGGGGTTCTGACTTGTGCATCAGGTTCCCCCCTGTGCAGGGATTGGAGATAAGGTCTAGGTTCCGATGACTGAAAACCCAGGTTGGGAATGGATGGTGGCCTAAGGCAGTGGCGGGTCCAATGTGCTGGGTGTGCAGCCAGCTGTGTCGGTGTCTGTTGGAAGGTCTGGGCTCAGGCTATTTGCGACAGAGCATCACTGTTTAAGGTAGCCTATGCAATTGGGGTGTTGCCGAGGGCCAAGCAGTTTGATCCTCATTTGGGGTTTCTGGGCAGCGCCATAGACAATGTTTTTCTCTTGGGAGGCAGGCACAGTGCTTCATTGTGGCCCCAGAATTCCCAGTAGGGAGGGTTTGTGGGCCAGGAGTGTGAGGACGGAAGTCTGAAAACACAAGCTAGTGTGAGGATTGGAACCAAGGGCAGAGCAGGCCCACTCTGCAGAGGCTGAATCAAAATCTCCTGCATCTGAAGTCAGGCTGAGGATCAGACGTTGGCTGAGGCTGGAGTATGTGTCCATGATGGCACCTTCATGAAGTGGGGGCCTCATGAGGCCAAGGAAGTTTTCCCACGCTGAGTTTGGAGGTTGCCCCAAACCACAAGGTTTCCTTCTGCGGGACATTCGAGTCCTGTTGCATGGCTCCAGGACATACCATACGGAAGGACTGGAGAGCAGGGTTCGAAGGATGGATCCCTGTACAGCATGCCTCGCATTCCCATTGGCTATTAGCAACAAGATATGTTTGATCTGCTGCCTCTGGAACACGCGACCCAGGGGGCTGAGTTGAAATGGCCTCGCCTGAGGATGCGTCATAATGTGCGTTTGGGTCCATGGAGACCTTGGAATGTGCTGGTTGTTCAGTGGCCCTGCGGAACTCTCCTACCTGAAGTGTTTGATACATCCCAGTAAGAAAGCTGCCCATGTGGAGATGAGAGCTGTTTGGTTTGGTGCCTCAGAAAAGCCCCATGTGCTGGTCTACGAAAACAGTCCTCTGAGAACGGAAACATGGAAACCAAAGCTAAGGTTCAGATTAGGGCCTGGGGGCCTGTCCCTTTCAACCTTCTGTCTCTGGGGACACTGTCTGAGAGTCTAAGTGGAGATAGTTGCTCCGCTGGTGTCAGAGAGCCCCTCTTAGTCCAGGGGGGCCTACACTATTGATGGCCTCAGAGGCCTTGGAGCTTTTCCCTAACCTGTAGTGTTGTGGTCAATGGACTGGGCACACTTTCCTTGGAGAAGGCAGGCACAATCTTTCGCTGTGGCCCTAGAGGCCCTAGCCTGGAGGTGTGTGGGTCCAGGCTGTGGGCACAGAAGTCTGAATACACAAACTCAGCTTATGAGTGGCGCCTAGGGTATGGCAGGCCGGATGTACAGCCCGAGAGGGAGCTCCTGGGCCTCTGAAACAAGGGCGAGTGGGAGGAGTTCCTTCAGGCTTTTGTCTCTGGATGTTGTGTCCGGGATAGCCGTGGATTGGAGCAGTGGCCTCAGGTACTGTGGACGAGTATCCCTCTCTGGGGATTTGTCCCAGCTCCCAAGAGTTTGGGGTCATTTTGTGGGAAGGGAGGAGTCGTGTTGTCTGGCTCATGGGTCTCTCCAAGAAAGGGATTCCAGAGCAGAGCTCCAGGTAAGGGCGGGGCGACTGGAAAATTCAAACCGTGGTGAGGATTGGGTGCATAGGGGCTTGGCAAGCCCCATATGTGGGCTCTTGGTCCAGGCCCTGACAGGCCTTTCTTTGACATGGGGCTCATGCTGAGGATCACAGTGTGAATTTGTGCCCAAGCAGCACTCAAGTTTGGGCGTGGCATCAGGGGCCATGAAGGTTTCTCCCACCCTGAAGGTGTGACTCCATGCCAAGTGCAAGCTTGACAGCCACGGGGAAGGAGGAGTTCTGTTTTGTGCTTGCTATACCCAGCTGTGTGGAGAATTGATATAATGTCTAGGTTCAGATATCTGAAAACCAAGGTTAGGATGAGGTGACGGCATAAGACCATGGCGTGTCCGAAGTGCTGGGTGTGCGGCCAGCTGTCTCCTTGTCTGTCTGGACGTCTGGCTTCAGGCTGTGTCAGGCAGAGCATGAGTGCCCAGAGCAGCCTATCCAGTTCGGGTACCGTCGAGGCCCGAGCAGGTTGATCCTCATCTGGGTTTTCTGGAGAGCCCCACAGGGAAACGTTTTTCTTCCGTTGGGCAGACACTGGGCTGGGTTTTGGTTCCGGAGTTCCTAGTCCGGAGGGCTTGTTTGCCAGGAGTGTGAGGAAGGAAGTCTGAAAACACAAGCTAGCGTGTGGTTTGGGACCGAGGTCACGGCATGCCCACTCTGCAGAGGCTGAATCGGGATCTCCTGCACTGAGGTCATGTCAACTATGAGACGTGCCTCAGGCTAGAGTTCTTGTCCAGCATGGCCTCTTCCTGAAGGGTGTGGGGGCTTCATGAGGCCAGAAAGTTTTGCCTACGATGGGATTTGTGAACTGCTCCAAAACTGAAGGTTACCTTCTGCACGACAGTCGAGTCCTATTGGATGGTTCCAAGAGGCCCCATATGGAAAGACTCGAGAGCAGGTGTCTAAGCATGGATGCCTGGGAACGCCACCTCCTATTCCCACTCTTTAGTCAGGACAAGGCAGGCTCAATCTGCGGGCTCCTGGGTGAGCTACCCAGAGGGGAGAGTTGAAATGGACTCTCCTGAAGATGAGTCCTACTGTGGCTTGGTGGCCTGGGAGACCTTGGAATGTGGAGGTGGCTCAGGGACTCTGCAGGATTCTCCAACATGAGGTGTTTGACACGGCTCCAACAAGGAAACTTCCCATGTGGAGACGAGAGGAGTTCTGTTCCGTGCCTCAGGAAAGCCCCATACCCTGTTCTTCGAACCAAAGCCTCTGAGGAGTGACACCTGGAAACCAAAGTAAGAGTTGAGACTACGGCCTAAAGGCCTGTCCGGCTCAACCTTCTATCTCTGTTGTCATCTGTGTGCATGCATTCATGGATGTAGCTGCTCAGCTTGTGTCCGAATGCCCCTGTGAGTCCAGTGAGGCTCCCAGTAGTGGGATGTCCTCGGAGGCCTTGAGGTTTCTCATATTCTGGAGGTGTGTGGCCAAAGGAATGGACACAGTTTCCCAGGAGAGAGCAGGCACGGTCCTGTGGTATGGCTCCAGAGGACCCAGCCTAGAGGCTCTGTTTGCCAGGGCTGTGGGGACAGATGTCTGAAAAAGCAAACTTGGCTCAGCTAGGGGCCAATGTAATGGCAGGCCTGATCTCTAGTCCGTGAGGGGAGATCCTCTGGAAATCAAAGTAGGGCAAGTGGGAGGCAGTCACTCAGGATTTTGTCTCTGGGTGTTGCGTTTACAGTGTCCGGTCAGGGTAGGGGTTGTCTCAGGGGCCGAGGAAGAGCCTTCCTCTCAGGGGATTGTCCAAGCTCCCAAGTGTTTGTGTTCATTCTGTGGGAATGAAGAGTACTGTTTCCTGCCACAGGGGAACCCCCAGGAGAGGGACTCTAGAGCACAGCAGTGGGTTCCCTCAACTGGAATACACACCATCTAGTTAGTCCTGGGTGCCTATGGGCATGGCAAGCCACATATGCGGGCTCTTGGTCCAGTCACTGAGAGGCGTTACTTGAATAAGGTACTCACGCTGAGGGTCACAATGTGTGTTTGTGCCCAAGGCGGCCCTCACGCTTGGGTGTGGCCTCATGGGCCATGCCGTTTTCTCCTACACTGAAGGTTTGACTCACTGCCAGCAGCAAGGTTTCTTGCCAGGGGGAAGGAGGGGTTCTGACTTGTGCATCAGGTTCCCCCCTGTGCAGGGATTGGAGATAAGGTCTAGGTTCCGATGACTGAAAACCCAGGTTGGGAATGGATGGTGGCCTAAGGCAGTGGCGGGTCCAATGTGCTGGGTGTGCAGCCAGCTGTGTCGGTGTCTGTTGGAAGGTCTGGGCTCAGGCTATTTGCGACAGAGCATCACTGTTTAAGGTAGCCTATGCAATTGGGGTGTTGCCGAGGGCCAAGCAGTTTGATCCTCATTTGGGGTTTCTGGGCAGCGCCATAGACAATGTTTTTCTCTTGGGAGGCAGGCACAGTGCTTCATTGTGGCCCCAGAATTCCCAGTAGGGAGGGTTTGTGGGCCAGGAGTGTGAGGACGGAAGTCTGAAAACACAAGCTAGTGTGAGGATTGGATCCAAGGGCAGAGCAGGCCCACTCTGCAGAGGCTGAATCAAAATCTCCTGCATCTGAAGTCAGGCTGAGGATCAGACGTTGGCTGAGGCTGGAGTATGTGTCCATGATGGCACCTTCATGAAGTGGGGGCCTCATGAGGCCAAGGAAGTTTTCCCACGCTGAGTTTGGAGGTTGCCCCAAACCACAAGGTTTCCTTCTGCGGGACATTCGAGTCCTGTTGCATGGCTCCAGGACATACCATACGGAAGGACTGGAGAGCAGGGTTCGAAGGATGGATCCCTGTACAGCATGCCTCGCATTCCCATTGGCTATTAGCGACAAGATATGTTTGATCTGCTGCCTCTGGAACACGCGACCCAGGGGGCTGAGTTGAAATGGCCTCGCCTGAGGATGCGTCATAATGTGCGTTTGGGTCCATGGAGACCTTGGAATGTGCTGGTTGTTCAGTGGCCCTGCGGAACTCTCCTACCTGAAGTGTTTGATACATCCCAGTAAGAAAGCTGCCCATGTGGAGATGAGAGATGTTTGGTTTGGTGCCTCAGAAAAGCCCCATGTGCTGGTCTACGAAAACAGTCCTCTGAGAACGGAAAACGGGAAACCAAAGCTAAGGTTCAGATTAGGGCCTGGGGGCCTGTCCCTTTCAACCTTCTGTCTCTGGGGACACTGTCTGAGAGTCTAAGTGGAGATAGTTGCTCCGCTGGTGTCAGAGAGCCCCTCTTAGTCCAGGGGGGCCTACACTATTGATGGCCTCAGGGGCCTTGGAGCTTTTCCCTAACCTGTAGTGTTGTGGTCAATGGACTGGGCACACTTTCCTTGGAGAGGGCAGGCACAATCATTCGCTGTGGCCCTAGAGGCCCTAGCCTGGAGGTGTGTGGGTCCAGGCTGTGGGAACAGAAGTCTGAATACACAAACTCAGCTTATGAGTGGCGCCTAGGGTATGGCAGGCCGGATGTACAGCCCGAGAGGGAGCTCCTGGGCCTCTGAAACAAGGGCGAGTGGGAGGCGTTCCTTCAGGCTTTTGTCTCTGGATGTTGTGACCGGGATAGCCGTGGATTGGCGCGGTGGCCTCAGGTACTGTGGACGAGTATCCCTCTCTGGGGATTTGTCCCAGCTCCCAAGAGTTTGGGGTCATTTTGTGGGAAGGGAGGAGTCGTGTTGTCTGGCTCATGGGTCTCTCCAAGAAAGGGATTCCAGAGCAGAGCTCCAGGTAAGGGCGGGGCGACTGGAAAATTCAAACCGTGGTGAGGATTGGGTGCATAGGGGCTTGGCAAGCCCCATATGTGGGCTCTTGGTCCAGGCCCTGACAGGCCTTTCTTTGACATGGGGCTCATGCTGAGGATCACAGTGTGAATTTGTGCCCAAGCAGCACTCAAGTTTGGGCGTGGCATCAGGGGCCATGAAGGTTTCTCCCACCCTGAAGGTGTGACTCCATGCCAAGAGCAAGCTTGACAGCCATGGGGAAGGAGGAGTTCTGTTTTGTGCTTGCTATACCCAGCTGTGTGGAGAATTGATATAATGTCTAGGTTCAGATATCTGAAAACCAAGGTTAGGATGAGGTGACGGCATAAGACCATGGCGTGTCCGAAGTGCTGGGTGTGCGGCCAGCTGTCTCCTTGTCTGTCTGGACGTCTGGCTTCAGGCTGTGTCAGGCAGAGCATGAGTGCCCAGAGCAGCCTATCCAGTTCGGGTACCGTCGAGGCCCGAGCAGGTTGATCCTCATCTGGGTTTTCTGGAGAGCCCCACAGGGAAACGTTTTTCTTCCGTTGGGCAGACACTGGGCTGGGTTTTGGTTCCGGAGTTCCTAGTCCGGAGGGCTTGTTTGCCAGGAGTGTGAGCAAGGAAGTCTGAAAACACAAGCTAGCGTGTGGTTTGGGACCGAGGTCACGGCATGCCCACTCTGCAGAGGCTGAATCGGGATCTCCTGCACTGAGGTCATGTCAACTATGAGACGTGCCTCAGGCTAGAGTTCTTGTCCAGCATGGCCTCTTCCTGAAGGGTGTGGGGGCTTCATGAGGCCAGAAAGTTTTGCCTACGATGGGATTTGTGAACTGCTCCAAAACTGAAGGTTACCTTCTGCACGACAGTCGAGTCCTATTGGATGGTTCCAAGAGGCCCCATATGGAAAGACTCGAGAGCAGGTGTCTAAGCATGGATGCCTGGGAACGCCACCTCCTATTCCCACTCTTTAGTCAGGACAAGGCAGGCTCAATCTGCGGGCTCCTGGGTGAGCTACCCAGAGGGGAGAGTTGAAATGGACTCTCCTGAAGATGAGTCCTACTGTGGCTTGGTGGCCTGGGAGACCTTGGAATGTGGAGGTGGCTCAGGGACTCTGCAGGATTCTCCAACATGAGGTGTTTGACACGGCTCCAACAAGGAAACTTCCCATGTGGAGACGAGAGGAGTTCTGTTCCGTGCCTCAGGAAAGCCCCATACCCTGTTCTTCGAACCAAAGCCTCTGAGGAGTGACACCTGGAAACCAAAGTAAGAGTTGAGACTACGGCCTAAAGGCCTGTCCGGCTCAACCTTCTATCTCTGTTGTCATCTGTGTGCATGCATTCATGGATGTAGCTGCTCAGCTTGTGTCCGAATGCCCCTGTGAGTCCAGTGAGGCTCCCAGTAGTGGGATGTCCTCGGAGGCCTTGAGGTTTCTCATATTCTGGAGGTGTGTGGCCAAAGGAATGGACACAGTTTCCCAGGAGAGAGCAGGCACGGTCCTGTGGTATGGCTCCAGAGGACCCAGCCTAGAGGCTCTGTTTGCCAGGGCTGTGGGGACAGATGTCTGAAAAAGCAAACTTGGCTCAGCTAGGGGCCAATGTAATGGCAGGCCTGATCTCTAGTCCGTGAGGGGAGATCCTCTGGAAATCAAAGTAGGGCAAGTGGGAGGCAGTCACTCAGGATTTTGTCTCTGGGTGTTGCGTTTACAGTGTCCGGTCAGGGTAGGGGTTGTCTCAGGGGCCGAGGAAGAGCCTTCCTCTCAGGGGATTGTCCAAGCTCCCAAGTGTTTGTGTTCATTCTGTGGGAATGAAGAGTACTGTTTCCTGCCACAGGGGAACCCCCAGGAGAGGGACTCTAGAGCACAGCAGTGGGTTCCCTCAACTGGAATACACACCATCTAGTTAGTCCTGGGTGCCTATGGGCATGGCAAGCCACATATGCGGGCTCTTGGTCCAGTCACTGAGAGGCGTTACTTGAATAAGGTACTCACGCTGAGGGTCACAATGTGTGTTTGTGCCCAAGGTGGCCCTCACGCTTGGGAGTGGCCTCATGGGCCATGCCGTTTTCTCCTACACTGAAGGTTTGACTCACTGCCAGCAGCAAGGTTTCTTGCCAGGGGGAAGGAGGGGTTCTGACTTGTGCATCAGGTTCCCCCCTGTGCAGGGATTGGAGATAAGGTCTAGGTTCCGATGACTGAAAACCCAGGTTGGGAATGGATGGTGGCCTAAGGCAGTGGCGGGTCCAATGTGCTGTGTGTGCAGCCAGCTGTGTCGGTGTCAGTTGGAAGGTCTGGGCTCAGGCTATTTGCGACAGAGCATCACTGTTTAAGGTAGCCTATGCAATTGGGGTGTTGCCGAGGGCGAAGCAGTTTGATCCTCATTTGGGGTTTCTGGGCAGCGCCATAGACAATGTTTTTCTCTTGGGAGGCAGGCACAGTGCTTCATTGTGGCCCCAGAATTCCCAGTAGGGAGGGTTTGTGGGCCAGGAGTGTGAGGACGGAAGTCTGAAAACACAAGCTAGTGTGAGGATTGGAACCAAGGGCAGAGCAGGCCCACTCTGCAGAGGCTGAATCAAAATCTCCTGCATCTGAAGTCAGGCTGAGGATCAGACGTTGGCTGAGGCTGGAGTATGTGTCCATGATGGCACCTTCATGAAGTGGGGGCCTCATGAGGCCAAGGAAGTTTTCCCACGCTGAGTTTGGAGGTTGCCCCAAACCACAAGGTTTCCTTCTGCGGGACATTCGAGTCCTGTTGCATGGCTCCAGGACATACCATACGGAAGGACTGGAGAGCAGGGTTCGAAGGATGGATCCCTGTACAGCATGCCTCGCATTCCCATTGGCTATTAGCGACAAGATATGTTTGATCTGCTGCCTCTGGAACACGCGACCCAGGGGGCTGAGTTGAAATGGCCTCGCCTGAGGATGCGTCATAATGTGCGTTTGGGTCCATGGAGACCTTGGAATGTGCTGGTTGTTCAGTGGCCCTGCGGAACTCTCCTACCTGAAGTGTTTGATACATCCCAGTAAGAAAGCTGCCCATGTGGAGATGAGAGATGTTTGGTTTGGTGCCTCAGAAAAGCCCCATGTGCTGGTCTACGAAAACAGTCCTCTGAGAACGGAAACATGGAAACCAAAGCTAAGGTTCAGATTAGGGCCTGGGGGCCTGTCCCTTTCAACCTTCTGTCTCTGGGGACACTGTCTGAGAGTCTAAGTGGAGATAGTTGCTCCGCTGGTGTCAGAGAGCCCCTCTTAGTCCAGGGGGGCCTACACTATTGATGGCCTCAGGGGCCTTGGAGCTTTTCCCTAACCTGTAGTGTTGTGGTCAATGGACTGGGCACACTTTCCTTGGAGAGGGCAGGCACAATCATTCGCTGTGGCCCTAGAGGCCCTAGCCTGGAGGTGTGTGGGTCCAGGCTGTGGGCACAGAAGTCTGAATACACAAACTCAGCTTATGAGTGGCGCCTAGGGTATGGCAGGCCGGATGTACAGCCCGAGAGGGAGCTCCTGGGCCTCTGAAACAAGGGCGAGTGGGAGGCGTTCCTTCAGGCTTTTGTCTCTGGATGTTGTGACCGGGATAGCCGTGGATTGGCGCGGTGGCCTCAGGTACTGTGGACGAGTATCCCTCTCTGGGGATTTGTCCCAGCTCCCAAGAGTTTGGGGTCATTTTGTGGGAAGGGAGGAGTCGTGTTGTCTGGCTCATGGGTCTCTCCAAGAAAGGGATTCCAGAGCAGAGCTCCAGGTAAGGGCGGGGCGACTGGAAAATTCAAACCGTGGTGAGGATTGGGTGCATAGGGGCTTGGCAAGCCCCATATGTGGGCTCTTGGTCCAGGCCCTGACAGGCCTTTCTTTGACATGGGGCTCATGCTGAGGATCACAGTGTGAATTTGTGCCCAAGCAGCACTCAAGTTTGGGCGTGGCATCAGGGGCCATGAAGGTTTCTCCCACCCTGAAGGTGTGACTCCATGCCAAGAGCAAGCTTGACAGCCATGGGGAAGGAGGAGTTCTGTTTTGTGCTTGCTATACCCAGCTGTGTGGAGAATTGATATAATGTCTAGGTTCAGATATCTGAAAACCAAGGTTAGGATGAGGTGACGGCATAAGACCATGGCGTGTCCGAAGTGCTGGGTGTGCGGCCAGCTGTCTCCTTGTCTGTCTGGACGTCTGGCTTCAGGCTGTGTCAGGCAGAGCATGAGTGCCCAGAGCAGCCTATCCAGTTCGGGTACCGTCGAGGCCCGAGCAGGTTGATCCTCATCTGGGTTTTCTGGAGAGCCCCACAGGGAAACGTTTTTCTTCCGTTGGGCAGACACTGGGCTGGGTTTTGGTTCCGGAGTTCCTAGTCCGGAGGGCTTGTTTGCCAGGAGTGTGAGCAAGGAAGTCTGAAAACACAAGCTAGCGTGAGGTTTGGGACCGAGGTCACGACATGCCCACTCTGCAGAGGCTGAATCGGGATCTCCTGCACTGAGGTCATGTCAACTATGAGACGTGCCTCAGGCTAGAGTTCTTGTCCAGCATGGCCTCTTCCTGAAGGGTGTGGGGGCTTCATGAGGCCAGAAAGTTTTGCCTACGATGGGATTTGTGAACTGCTCCAAAACTGAAGGTTACCTTCTGCACGACAGTCGAGTCCTATTGGATGGTTCCAAGAGGCCCCATATGGAAAGACTCGAGAGCAGGTGTCTAAGCATGGATGCCTGGGAACGCCACCTCCTATTCCCACTCTTTAGTCAGGACAAGGCAGGCTCAATCTGCGGGCTCCTGGGTGAGCTACCCAGAGGGGAGAGTTGAAATGGACTCTCCTGAAGATGAGTCCTACTGTGGCTTGGTGGCCTGGGAGACCTTGGAATGTGGAGGTGGCTCAGGGACTCTGCAGGATTCTCCAACATGAGGTGTTTGACACGGCTCCAACAAGGAAACTTCCCATGTGGAGACGAGAGGAGTTCTGTTCCGTGCCTCAGGAAAGCCCCATACCCTGTTCTTCGAACCAAAGCCTCTGAGGAGTGACACCTGGAAACCAAAGTAAGAGTTGAGACTACGGCCTAAAGGCCTGTCCGGCTCAACCTTCTATCTCTGTTGTCATCTGTGTGCATGCATTCATGGATGTAGCTGCTCAGCTTGTGTCCGAATGCCCCTGTGAGTCCAGTGAGGCTCCCAGTAGTGGGATGTCCTCGGAGGCCTTGAGGTTTCTCATATTCTGGAGGTGTGTGGCCAAAGGAATGGACACAGTTTCCCAGGAGAGAGCAGGCACGGTCCTGTGGTATGGCTCCAGAGGACCCAGCCTAGAGGCTCTGTTTGCCAGGGCTGTGGGGACAGATGTCTGAAAAAGCAAACTTGGCTCAGCTAGGGGCCAATGTAATGGCAGGCCTGATCTCTAGTCCGTGAGGGGAGATCCTCTGGAAATCAAAGTAGGGCAAGTGGGAGGCAGTCACTCAGGATTTTGTCTCTGGGTGTTGCGTTTACAGTGTCCGGTCAGGGTAGGGGTTGTCTCAGAGGCCGAGGAAGAGCCTTCCTCTCAGGGGATTGTCCAAGCTCCCAAGTGTTTGTGTTCATTCTGTGGGAATGAAGAGTACTGTTTCCTGCCACAGGGGAACCCCCAGGAGAGGGACTCTAGAGCACAGCAGTGGGTTCCCTCAACTGGAATACACACCATCTAGTTAGTCCTGGGTGCCTATGGGCATGGCAAGCCACATATGCGGGCTCTTGGTCCAGTCACTGAGAGGCGTTACTTGAATAAGGTACTCACGCTGAGGGTCACAATGTGTGTTTGTGCCCAAGGCGGCCCTCACGCTTGGGCGTGGCCTCATGGGCCATGCCGTTTTCTCCTACACTGAAGGTTTGACTCACTGCCAGCAGCAAGGTTTCTTGCCAGGGGGAAGGAGGGGTTCTGACTTGTGCATCAGGTTCCCCCCTGTGCAGGGATTGGAGATAAGGTCTAGGTTCCGATGACTGAAAACCCAGGTTGGGAATGGATGGTGGCCTAAGGCAGTGGCGGGTCCAATGTGCTGGGTGTGCAGCCAGCTGTGTCGGTGTCTGTTGGAAGGTCTGGGCTCAGGCTATTTGCGACAGAGCATCACTGTTTAAGGTAGCCTATGCAATTGGGGTGTTGCCGAGGGCGAAGCAGTTTGATCCTCATTTGGGGTTTCTGGGCAGCGCCATAGACAATGTTTTTCTCTTGGGAGGCAGGCACAGTGCTTCATTGTGGCCCCAGAATTCCCAGTAGGGAGGGTTTGTGGGCCAGGAGTGTGAGGACGGAAGTCTGAAAACACAAGCTAGTGTGAGGATTGGAACCAAGGGCAGAGCAGGCCCACTCTGCAGAGGCTGAATCAAAATCTCCTGCATCTGAAGTCAGGCTGAGGATCAGACGTTGGCTGAGGCTGGAGTATGTGTCCATGATGGCACCTTCATGAAGTGGGGGCCTCATGAGGCCAAGGAAGTTTTCACACGCTGAGTTTGGAGGTTGCCCCAAACCACAAGGTTTCCTTCTGCGGGACATTCGAGTCCTGTTGCATGGCTCCAGGACATACCATACGGAAGGACTGGAGAGCAGGGTTCGAAGGATGGATCCCTGTACAGCATGCCTCGCATTCCCATTGGCTATTAGCGACAAGATATGTTTGATCTGCTGCCTCTGGAACACGCGACCCAGGGGGCTGAGTTGAAATGGCCTCGCCTGAGGATGCGTCATAATGTGCGTTTGGGTCCATGGAGACCTTGGAATGTGCTGGTTGTTCAGTGGCCCTGCGGAACTCTCCTACCTGAAGTGTTTGATACATCCCAGTAAGAAAGCTGCCCATGTGGAGATGAGAGCTGTTTGGTTTGGTGCCTCAGAAAAGCCCCATGTGCTGGTCTACGAAAACAGTCCTCTGAGAACGGAAACATGGAAACCAAAGCTAAGGTTCAGATTAGGGCCTGGGGGCCTGTCCATTTCAACCTTCTGTCTCTGGGGACACTGTCTGAGAGTCTAAGTGGAGATAGTTGCTCCGCTGGTGTCAGAGAGCCCCTCTTAGTCCAGGGGGGCCTACACTATTGATGGCCTCAGAGGCCTTGGAGCTTTTCCCAAACCTGTAGTGTTGTGGTCAATGGACTGGGCACACTTTCCTGGAGAAGGCAGGCACAATCTTTCGCTGTGGCCCTAGAGGCCCTAGCCTGGAGGTGTGTGGGTCCAGGCTGTGGGCACAGAAGTCTGAATACACAAACTCAGCTTATGAGTGGCGCCTAGGGTATGGCAGGCCGGATGTACAGCCCGAGAGGGAGCTCCTGGGCCTCTGAAACAAGGGCGAGTGGGAGGCGTTCCTTCAGGCTTTTGTCTCTGGATGTTGTGTCCGGGATAGCCGTGGATTGGAGCGGTGGCCTCAGGTACTGTGGACGAGTATCCCTCTCTGGGGATTTGTCCCAGCTCCCAAGAGTTTGGGGTCATTTTGTGGGAAGGGTGGAGTCGTGTTGTCTGGCTCATGGGTCTCTCCAAGAAAGGGATTCCAGAGCAGAGCTCCAGGTACGGGCGGGGCGACTGGAAAATTCAAACCGTGGTGAGGATTGGGTGCATAGGGGCTTGGCAAGCCCCATATGTGGGCTCTTGGTCCAGGCCCTGACAGGCCTTTCTTTGACATGGGGCTCATGCTGAGGATCACAGTGTGAATTTGTGCCCAAGCAGCACTCATGTTTGGGCGTGGCATCAGGGGCCATGAAGGTTTCTCCCACCCTGAAGGTGTGACTCCATGCCAAGAGCAAGCTTGACAGCCATGGGGAAGGAGGAGTTCTGTTTTGTGCTTGCTATACCCAGCTGTGTGGAGAATTGATATAATGTCTAGGTTCAGATATCTGAAAACCAAGGTTAGGATGAGGTGACGGCATAAGACCATGGCGTGTCCGAAGTGCTGGGTGTGCGGCCAGCTGTCTCCTTGTCTGTCTGGACGTCTGGCTTCAGGCTGTGTCAGGCAGAGCATGAGTGCCCAGAGCAGCCTATCCAGTTCGGGTACCGTCGAGGCCCGAGCAGGTTGATCCTCATCTGGGTTTTCTGGAGAGCCCCACAGGGAAACGTTTTTCTTCCGTTGGGCAGACACTGGGCTGGGTTTTGGTTCTGGAGTTCCTAGTCCGGAGGGCTTGTTTGCCAGGAGTGTGAGGAAGGAAGTCTGAAAACACAAGCTAGCGTGAGGTTTGGGACCGAGGTCACGGCATGCCCACTCTGCAGAGGCTGAATCGGGATCTCCTGCACTGAGGTCATGTCAACTATGAGACGTGCCTCAGGCTAGAGTTCTTGTCCAGCATGGCCTCTTCCTGAAGGGTGTGGGGGCTTCATGAGGCCAGAAAGTTTTGCCTACGATGGGATTTGTGAACTGCTCCAAAACTGAAGGTTACCTTCTGCACGACAGTCGAGTCCTATTGGATGGTTCCAAGAGGCCCCATATGGAAAGACTCGAGAGCAGGTGTCTAAGCATGGATGCCTGGGAACGCCACCTCATATTCCCACTCTTTAGTCAGGACAAGGCAGGCTCAATCTGCGGGCTCCTGGGTGAGCTACCCAGAGGGGAGAGTTGAAATGGACTCTCCTGAAGATGAGTCCTACTGTGGCTTGGTGGCCTGGGAGACCTTGGAATGTGCAGGTGGCTCAGGGACTCTGCAGGATTCTCCAACATGAGGTGTTTGACACGGCTCCAACAAGGAAACTTCCCATGTGGAGACGAGAGGAGTTCTGTTCCGTGCCTCAGGAAAGCCCCATACCCTGTTCTTCGAACCAAAGCCTCTGAGGAGTGACACCTGGAAACCAAAGTAAGAGTTGAGACTACGGCCTAAAGGCCTGTCCGGCTCAACCTTCTATCTCTGTTGTCATCTGTGTGCATGCATTCATGGATGTAGCTGCTCAGCTTGTGTCCGAATGCCCCTGTGAGTCCAGTGAGGCTCCCAGTAGTGGGATGTCCTCGGAGGCCTTGAGGTTTCTCATATTCTGGAGGTGTGTGGCCAAAGGAATGGACACAGTTTCCCAGGAGAGAGCAGGCACGGTCCTGTGGTATGGCTCCAGAGGACCCAGCCTAGAGGCTCTGTTTGCCAGGGCTGTGGGGACAGATGTCTGAAAAAGCAAACTTGGCTCAGCTAGGGGCCAATGTAATGGCAGGCCTGATCTCTAGTCCGTGAGGGGAGATCCTCTGGAAATCAAAGTAGGGCAAGTGGGAGGCAGTCACTCAGGATTTTGTCTCTGGGTGTTGCGTTTACAGTGTCCGGTCAGGGTAGGGGTTGTCTCAGAGGCCGAGGAAGAGCCTTCCTCTCAGGGGATTGTCCAAGCTCCCAAGTGTTTGTGTTCATTCTGTGGGAATGAAGAGTACTGTTTCCTGCCACAGGGGAACCCCCAGGAGAGGGACTCTAGAGCACAGCAGTGGGTTCCCTCAACTGGAATACACACCATCTAGTTAGTCCTGGGTGCCTATGGGCATGGCAAGCCACATATGCGGGCTCTTGGTCCAGTCACTGAGAGGCGTTACTTGAATAAGGTACTCACGCTGAGGGTCACAATGTGTGTTTGTGCCCAAGGCGGCCCTCACGCTTGGGCGTGGCCTCATGGGCCATGCCGTTTTCTCCTACACTGAAGGTTTGACTCACTGCCAGCAGCAAGGTTTCTTGCCAGGGGGAAGGAGGGGTTCTGACTTGTGCATCAGGTTCCCCCCTGTGCAGGGATTGGAGATAAGGTCTAGGTTCCGATGACTGAAAACCCAGGTTGGGAATGGATGGTGGCCTAAGGCAGTGGCGGGTCCAATGTGCTGGGTGTGCAGCCAGCTGTGTCGGTGTCTGTTGGAAGGTCTGGGCTCAGGCTATTTGCGACAGAGCATCACTGTTTAAGGTAGCCTATGCAATTGGGGTGTTGCCGAGGGCGAAGCAGTTTGATCCTCATTTGTGGTTTCTGGGCAGCGCCATAGACAATGTTTTTCTCTTGGGAGGCAGGCACAGTTCTTCATTGTGGCCCCAGAATTCCCAGTAGGGAGGGTTTGTGGGCCAGGAGTGTGAGGACGGAAGTCTGAAAACACAAGCTAGTGTGAGGATTGGAACCAAGGGCAGAGCAGGCCCACTCTGCAGAGGCTGAATCAAAATCTCCTGCATCTGAAGTCAGGCTGAGGATCAGACGTTGGCTGAGGCTGGAGTATGTGTCCATGATGGCACCTTCATGAAGTGGGGGCCTCATGAGGCCAAGGAAGTTTTCACACGCTGAGTTTGGAGGTTGCCCCAAACCACAAGGTTTCCTTCTGCGGGACATTCGAGTCCTGTTGCATGGCTCCAGGACATACCATACGGAAGGACTGGAGAGCAGGGTTCGAAGGATGGATCCCTGTACAGCATGCCTCGCATTCCCATTGGCTATTAGCGACAAGATATGTTTGATCTGCTGCCTCTGGAACACGCGACCCAGGGGGCTGAGTTGAAATGGCCTCGCCTGAGGATGCGTCATAATGTGCGTTTGGGTCCATGGAGACCTTGGAATGTGCTGGTTGTTCAGTGGCCCTGCGGAACTCTCCTACCTGAAGTGTTTGATACATCCCAGTAAGAAAGCTGCCCATGTGGAGATGAGAGCTGTTTGGTTTGGTGCCTCAGAAAAGCCCCATGTGCTGGTCTACGAAAACAGTCCTCTGAGAACGGAAACATGGAAACCAAAGCTAAGGTTCAGATTAGGGCCTGGGGGCCTGTCCATTTCAACCTTCTGTCTCTGGGGACACTGTCTGAGAGTCTAAGTGGAGATAGTTGCTCCGCTGGTGTCAGAGAGCCCCTCTTAGTCCAGGGGGGCCTACACTATTGATGGCCTCAGAGGCCTTGGAGCTTTTCCCAAACCTGTAGTGTTGTGGTCAATGGACTGGGCACACTTTCCTGGAGAAGGCAGGCACAATCTTTCGCTGTGGCCCTAGAGGCCCTAGCCTGGAGGTGTGTGGGTCCAGGCTGTGGGCACAGAAGTCTGAATACACAAACTCAGCTTATGAGTGGCGCCTAGGGTATGGCAGGCCGGATGTACAGCCCGAGAGGGAGCTCCTGGGCCTCTGAAACAAGGGCGAGTGGGAGGCGTTCCTTCAGGCTTTTGTCTCTGGATGTTGTGTCCGGGATAGCCGTGGATTGGAGCGGTGGCCTCAGGTACTGTGGACGAGTATCCCTCTCTGGGGATTTGTCCCAGCTCCCAAGAGTTTGGGGTCATTTTGTGGGAAGGGTGGAGTCGTGTTGTCTGGCTCATGGGTCTCTCCAAGAAAGGGATTCCAGAGCAGAGCTCCAGGTACGGGCGGGGCGACTGGAAAATTCAAACCGTGGTGAGGATTGGGTGCATAGGGGCTTGGCAAGCCCCATATGTGGGCTCTTGGTCCAGGCCCTGACAGGCCTTTCTTTGACATGGGGCTCATGCTGAGGATCACAGTGTGAATTTGTGCCCAAGCAGCACTCATGTTTGGGCGTGGCATCAGGGGCCATGAAGGTTTCTCCCACCCTGAAGGTGTGACTCCATGCCAAGAGCAAGCTTGACAGCCATGGGGAAGGAGGAGTTCTGTTTTGTGCTTGCTATACCCAGCTGTGTGGAGAATTGATATAATGTCTAGGTTCAGATATCTGAAAACCAAGGTTAGGATGAGGTGACGGCATAAGACCATGGCGTGTCCGAAGTGCTGGGTGTGCGGCCAGCTGTCTCCTTGTCTGTCTGGACGTCTGGCTTCAGGCTGTGTCAGGCAGAGCATGAGTGCCCAGAGCAGCCTATCCAGTTCGGGTACCGTCGAGGCCCGAGCAGGTTGATCCTCATCTGGGTTTTCTGGAGAGCCCCACAGGGAAACGTTTTTCTTCCGTTGGGCAGACACTGGGCTGGGTTTTGGTTCTGGAGTTCCTAGTCCGGAGGGCTTGTTTGCCAGGAGTGTGAGGAAGGAAGTCTGAAAACACAAGCTAGCGTGAGGTTTGGGACCGAGGTCACGGCATGCCCACTCTGCAGAGGCTGAATCGGGATCTCCTGCACTGAGGTCATGTCAACTATGAGACGTGCCTCAGGCTAGAGTTCTTGTCCAGCATGGCCTCTTCCTGAAGGGTGTGGGGGCTTCATGAGGCCAGAAAGTTTTGCCTACGATGGGATTTGTGAACTGCTCCAAAACTGAAGGTTACCTTCTGCACGACAGTCGAGTCCTATTGGATGGTTCCAAGAGGCCCCATATGGAAAGACTCGAGAGCAGGTGTCTAAGCATGGATGCCTGGGAACGCCACCTCCTATTCCCACTCTTTAGTCAGGACAAGGCAGGCTCAATCTGCGGGCTCCTGGGTGAGCTACCCAGAGGGGAGAGTTGAAATGGACTCTCCTGAAGATGAGTCCTACTGTGGCTTGGTGGCCTGGGAGACCTTGGAATGTGGAGGTGGCTCAGGGACTCTGCAGGATTCTCCAACATGAGGTGTTTGACACGGCTCCAACAAGGAAACTTCCCATGTGGAGACGAGAGGAGTTCTGTTCCGTGCCTCAGGAAAGCCCCATACCCTGTTCTTCGAACCAAAGCCTCTGAGGAGTGACACCTGGAAACCAAAGTAAGAGTTGAGACTACGGCCTAAAGGCCTGTCCGGCTCAACCTTCTATCTCTGTTGTCATCTGTGTGCATGCATTCATGGATGTAGCTGCTCAGCTTGTGTCCGAATGCCCCTGTGAGTCCAGTGAGGCTCCCAGTAGTGGGATGTCCTCGGAGGCCTTGAGGTTTCTCATATTCTGGAGGTGTGTGGCCAAAGGAATGGACACAGTTTCCCAGGAGAGAGCAGGCACGGTCCTGTGGTATGGCTCCAGAGGACCCAGCCTAGAGGCTCTGTTTGCCAGGGCTGTGGGGACAGATGTCTGAAAAAGCAAACTTGGCTCAGCTAGGGGCCAATGTAATGGCAGGCCTGATCTCTAGTCCGTGAGGGGAGATCCTCTGGAAATCAAAGTAGGGCAAGTGGGAGGCAGTCACTCAGGATTTTGTCTCTGGGTGTTGCGTTTACAGTGTCCGGTCAGGGTAGGGGTTGTCTCAGAGGCCGAGGAAGAGCCTTCCTCTCGGGGGATTGTCCAAGCTCCCAAGTGTTGGTGTTCATTCTGTGGGAATGAAGAGTACTGTTTTCTGCCACAGGGGACCCCCCAGGAGAGGGACTCTAGAGCACAGCAGTGGGTTCCCTCAACTGGAATACACACCATCTAGTTAGTCCTGGGTGCCTATGGGCATGGCAAGCCACATATGCGGGCTCTTGGTCCAGTCACTGAGAGGCGTTACTTGAATAAGGTACTCACGCTGAGGGTCACAATGTGTGTTTGTGCCCAAGGCGGCCCTCACGCTTGGGCGTGGCCTCATGGGCCATGCCGTTTTCTCCTACACTGAAGGTTTGACTCACTGCCAGCAGCAAGGTTTCTTGCCAGGGGGAAGGAGGGGTTCTGACTTGTGCATCAGGTTCCCCCCTGTGCAGGGATTGGAGATAAGGTCTAGGTTCCGATGACTGAAAACCCAGGTTGGGAATGGATGGTGGCCTAAGGCAGTGGCGGGTCCAATGTGCTGGGTGTGCAGCCAGCTGTGTCGGTGTCTGTTGGAAGGTCTGGGCTCAGGCTATTTGCGACAGAGCATCACTGTTTAAGGTAGCCTATGCAATTGGGGTGTTGCCGAGGGCGAAGCAGTTTGATCCTCATTTGGGGTTTCTGGGCAGCGCCATAGACAATGTTTTTCTCTTGGGAGGCAGGCACAGTGCTTCATTGTGGCCCCAGAATTCCCAGTAGGGAGGGTTTGTGGGCCAGGAGTGTGAGGACGGAAGTCTGAAAACACAAGCTAGTGTGAGGATTGGAACCAAGGGCAGAGCAGGCCCACTCTGCAGAGGCTGAATCAAAATCTCCTGCATCTGAAGTCAGGCTGAGGATCAGACGTTGGCTGAGGCTGGAGTATGTGTCCATGATGGCACCTTCATGAAGTGGGGGCCTCATGAGGCCAAGGAAGTTTTCCCACGCTGAGTTTGGAGGTTGCCCCAAACCACAAGGTTTCCTTCTGCGGGACATTCGAGTCCTGTTGCATGGCTCCAGGACATACCATATGGAAGGACTGGAGAGCAGGGTTCGAAGGATGGATCCCTGTACAGCATGCCTCGCATTCCCATTGGCTATTAGCGACAAGATATGTTTGATCTGCTGCCTCTGGAACACGCGACCCAGGGGGCTGAGTTGAAATGGCCTCTCCTGAGGATGCGTCATAATGTGCGTTTGGGTCCATGGAGACCTTGGAATGTGCTGGTTGTTCAGTGGCCCTGCGGAACTCTCCTACCTGAAGTGTTTGATACATCCCAGTAAGAAAGCTGCCCATGTGGAGATGAGAGATGTTTGGTTTGGTGCCTCAGAAAAGCCCCATGTGCTGGTCTACGAAAACAGTCCTCTGAGAACGGAAAACGGGAAACCAAAGCTAAGGTTCAGATTAGGGCCTGGGGGCCTGTCCATTTCAACCTTCTGTCTCTGGGGACACTGTCTGAGAGTCTAAGTGGAGATAGTTGCTCCGCTGGTGTCAGAGAGCCCCTCTTAGTCCAGGGGGGCCTACACTATTGATGGCCTCAGGGGCCTTGGAGCTTTTCCCTAACCTGTAGTGTTGTGGTCAATGGACTGGGCACACTTTCCTTGGAGAAGGCAGGCACAATCTTTCGCTGTGGCCCTAGAGGCCCTAGCCTGGAGGTGTGTGGGTCCAGGCTGTGGGCACAGAAGTCTGAATACACAAACTCAGCTTATGAGTGGCGCCTAGGGTATGGCAGGCCGGATGTACAGCCCGAGAGGGAGCTCCTGGGCCTCTGAAACAAGGGCGAGTGGGAGGCGTTCCTTCAGGCTTTTGTCTCTGGATGTTGTGTCCGGGATAGCCGTGGATTGGAGCGGTGGCCTCAGGTACTGTGGACGAGTATCCCTCTCTGGGGATTTGTCCCAGCTCCCAAGAGTTTGGGGTCATTTTGTGGGAAGGGTGGAGTCGTGTTGTCTGGCTCATGGGTCTCTCCAAGAAAGGGATTCCAGAGCAGAGCTCCAGGTACGGGCGGGGCGACTGGAAAATTCAAACCGTGGTGAGGATTGGGTGCATAGGGGCTTGGCAAGCCCCATATGTGGGCTCTTGGTCCAGGCCCTGACAGGCCTTTCTTTGACATGGGGCTCATGCTGAGGATCACAGTGTGAATTTGTGCCCAAGCAGCACTCAAGTTTGGGCGTGGCATCAGGGGCCATGAAGGTTTCTCCCACCCTGAAGGTGTGACTCCATGCCAAGAGCAAGCTTGACAGCCATGGGGAAGGGGGAGTTCTGTTTTGTGCTTGCTATACCCAGCTGTGTGGAGAATTGATATAATGTCTAGGTTCAGATATCTGAAAACCAAGGTTAGGATGAGGTGACGGCATAAGACCATGGCGTGTCCGAAGTGCTGGGTGTGCGGCCAGCTGTCTCCTTGTCTGTCTGGACGTCTGGCTTCAGGCTGTGTCAGGCAGAGCATGAGTGCCCAGAGCAGCCTATCCAGTTCGGGTACCGTCGAGGCCCGAGCAGGTTGATCCTCATCTGGGTTTTCTGGAGAGCCCCACAGGGAAACGTTTTTCTTCCGTTGGGCAGACACTGGGCTGGGTTTTGGTTCTGGAGTTCCTAGTCCGGAGGGCTTGTTTGCCAGGAGTGTGAGGAAGGAAGTCTGAAAACACAAGCTAGCGTGAGGTTTGGGACCGAGGTCACGGCAGGCCCACTCTGCAGAGGCTGAATCGGGATCTCCTGCACTGAGGTCATGTCAACTATGAGACGTGCCTCAGGCTAGAGTTCTTGTCCAGCATGGCCTCTTCCTGAAGGGTGTGGGGGCTTCATGAGGCCAGAAAGTTTTGCCTACGATGGGATTTGTGAACTGCTCCAAAACTGAAGGTTACCTTCTGCACGACAGTCGAGTCCTATTGGATGGTTCCTAGAGGCCCCATATGGAAAGACTCGAGAGCAGGTGTCTAAGCATGGATGCCTGGGAACGCCACCTCCTATTCCCACTCTTTAGTCAGGACAAGGCAGGCTCAATCTGCGGGCTCCTGGGTGAGCTACCCAGAGGGGAGAGTTGAAATGGACTCTCCTGAAGATGAGTCCTACTGTGGCTTGGTGGCCTGGGAGACCTTGGAATGTGGAGGTGGCTCAGGGACTCTGCAGGATTCTCCAACATGAGGTGTTTGACACGGCTCCAACAAGGAAACTTCCCATGTGGAGACGAGAGGAGTTCTGTTCTGTGCCTCAGGAAAGCCCCATACCCTGTTCTTCGAACCAAAGCCTCTGAGGAGTGACACCTGGAAACCAAAGTAAGAGTTGAGACTACGGCCTAAAGGCCTGTCCGGCTCAACCTTCTATCTCTGTTGTCATCTGTGTGCATGCATTCATGGATGTAGCTGCTCAGCTTGTGTCCGAATGCCCCTGTGAGTCCAGTGAGGCTCCCAGTAGTGGGATGTCCTCGGAGGCCTTGAGGTTTCTCATATTCTGGAGGTGTGTGGCCAAAGGAATGGACACAGTTTCCCAGGAGAGAGCAGGCACGGTCCTGTGGTATGGCTCCAGAGGACCCAGCCTAGAGGCTCTGTTTGCCAGGGCTGTGGGGACAGATGTCTGAAAAAGCAAACTTGGCTCAGCTAGGGGCCAAAGTAATGGCAGGCCTGATCTCTAGTCCGTGAGGGGAGATCCTCTGGAAATCAAAGTAGGGCAAGTGGGAGGCAGTCACTCAGGATTTTGTCTCTGGGTGTTGCGTTTACAGTGTCCGGTCAGGGTAGGGGTTGTCTCAGAGGCCGAGGAAGAGCCTTCCTCTCGGGGGATTGTCCAAGCTCCCAAGTGTTGGTGTTCATTCTGTGGGAATGAAGAGTACTGTTTTCTGCCACAGGGGACCCCCCAGGAGAGGGACTCTAGAGCACAGCAGTGGGTTCCCTCAACTGGAATACACACCATCTAGTTAGTCCTGGGTGCCTATGGGCATGGCAAGCCACATATGCGGGCTCTTGGTCCAGTCACTGAGAGGCGTTACTTGAATAAGGTACTCACGCTGAGGGTCACAATGTGTGTTTGTGCCCAAGGCGGCCCTCACGCTTGGGCGTGGCCTCATGGGCCATGCCGTTTTCTCCTACACTGAAGGTTTGACTCACTGCCAGCAGCAAGGTTTCTTGCCAGGGGGAAGGAGGGGTTCTGACTTGTGCATCAGGTTCCCCCCTGTGCAGGGATTGGAGATAAGGTCTAGGTTCCGATGACTGAAAACCCAGGTTGGGAATGGATGGTGGCCTAAGGCAGTGGCGGGTCCAATGTGCTGGGTGTGCAGCCAGCTGTGTCGGTGTCTGTTGGAAGGTCTGGGCTCAGGCTATTTGCGACAGAGCATCACTGTTTAAGGTAGCCTATGCAATTGGGGTGTTGCCGAGGGCCAAGCAGTTTGATCCTCATTTGGGGTTTCTGGGCAGCGCCATAGACAATGTTTTTCTCTTGGGAGGCAGGCACAGTGCTTCATTGTGGCCCCAGAATTCCCAGTAGGGAGGGTTTGTGGGCCAGGAGTGTGAGGACGGAAGTCTGAAAACACAAGCTAGTGTGAGGATTGGAACCAAGGGCAGAGCAGGCCCACTCTGCAGAGGCTGAATCAAAATCTCCTGCATCTGAAGTCAGGCTGAGGATCAGACGTTGGCTGAGGCTGGAGTATGTGTCCATGATGGCACCTTCATGAAGTGGGGGCCTCATGAGGCCAAGGAAGTTTTCACACGCTGAGTTTGGAGGTTGCCCCAAACCACAAGGTTTCCTTCTGCGGGACATTCGAGTCCTGTTGCATGGCTCCAGGACATACCATATGGAAGGACTGGAGAGCAGGGTTCGAAGGATGGATCCCTGTACAGCATGCCTCGCATTCCCATTGGCTATTAGCGACAAGATATGTTTGATCTGCTGCCTCTGGAACACGCGACCCAGGGGGCTGAGTTGAAATGGCCTCTCCTGAGGATGCGTCATAATGTGCGTTTGGGTCCATGGAGACCTTGGAATGTGCTGGTTGTTCAGTGGCCCTGCGGAACTCTCCTACCTGAAGTGTTTGATACATCCCAGTAAGAAAGCTGCCCATGTGGAGATGAGAGATGTTTGGTTTGGTGCCTCAGAAAAGCCCCATGTGCTGGTCTACGAAAACAGTCCTCTGAGAACGGAAAACGGGAAACCAAAGCTAAGGTTCAGATTAGGGCCTGGGGGCCTGTCCATTTCAACCTTCTGTCTCTGGGGACACTGTCTGAGAGTCTAAGTGGAGATAGTTGCTCCGCTGGTGTCAGAGAGCCCCTCTTAGTCCAGGGGGGCCTACACTATTGATGGCCTCAGGGGCCTTGGAGCTTTTCCCTAACCTGTAGTGTTGTGGTCAATGGACTGGGCACACTTTCCTTGGAGAGGGCAGGCACAATCTTTCGCTGTGGCCCTAGAGGCCCTAGCCTGGAGGTGTGTGGGTCCAGGCTGTGGGCACAGAAGTCTGAATACACAAACTCAGCTTATGAGTGGCGCCTAGGGTATGGCAGGCCGGATGTACAGCCCGAGAGGGAGCTCCTGGGCCTCTGAAACAAGGGCGAGTGGGAGGCGTTCCTTCAGGCTTTTGTCTCTGGATGTTGTGTCCGGGATAGCCGTGGATTGGAGCGGTGGCCTCAGGTACTGTGGACGAGTATCCCTCTCTGGGGATTTGTCCCAGCTCCCAAGAGTTTGGGGTCAATTTGTGGGAAGGGTGGAGTCGTGTTGTCTGGCTCATGGGTCTCTCCAAGAAAGGGATTCCAGAGCAGAGCTCCAGGTACGGGCGGGGCGACTGGAAAATTCAAACCGTGGTGAGGATTGGGTGCATAGGGGCTTGGCAAGCCCCATATGTGGGCTCTTGGTCCAGGCCCTGACAGGCCTTTCTTTGACATGGGGCTCATGCTGAGGATCACAGTGTGAATTTGTGCCCAAGCAGCACTCAAGTTTGGGCGTGGCATCAGGGGCCATGAAGGTTTCTCCCACCCTGAAGGTGTGACTCCATGCCAAGAGCAAGCTTGACAGCCATGGGGAAGGGGGAGTTCTGTTTTGTGCTTGCTATACCCAGCTGTGTGGAGAATTGATATAATGTCTAGGTTCAGATATCTGAAAACCAAGGTTAGGATGAGGTGACGGCATAAGACCATGGCGTGTCCGAAGTGCTGGGTGTGCGGCCA
Source organism: Mustela nivalis (assembly GCF_964662115.1). NCBI lineage: Eukaryota > Metazoa > Chordata > Mammalia > Carnivora > Mustelidae > Mustela > Mustela nivalis. Next base: position 217,453 of record NW_028135985.1, on the reverse strand, counting down.
GCTGTCTCCTTGTCTGTCTGGACGTCTGGCTTCAGGCTGTGTCAGGCAGAGCATGAGTGCCCAGAGCAGCCTATCCAGTTCGGGTACCGTCGAGGCCCGAGCAGGTTGATCCTCATCTGGGTTTTCTGGAGAGCCCCACAGGGAAACGTTTTTCTTCCGTTGGGCAGACACTGGGCTGGGTTTTGGTTCTGGAGTTCCTAGTCCGGAGGGCTTGTTTGCCAGGAGTGTGAGGAAGGAAGTCTGAAAACACAAGCTAGCGTGAGGTTTGGGACCGAGGTCACGGCAGGCCCACTCTGCAGAGGCTGAATCGGGATCTCCTGCACTGAGGTCATGTCAACTATGAGACGTGCCTCAGGCTAGAGTTCTTGTCCAGCATGGCCTCTTCCTGAAGGGTGTGGGGGCTTCATGAGGCCAGAAAGTTTTGCCTACGATGGGATTTGTGAACTGCTCCAAAACTGAAGGTTACCTTCTGCACGACAGTCGAGTCCTATTGGATGGTTCCTAGAGGCCCCATATGGAAAGACTCGAGAGCAGGTGTCTAAGCATGGATTCCTGGGAACGCCACCTCATATTCCCACTCTTTAGTCAGGACAAGGCAGGCTCAATCTGCGGGCTCCTGGGTGAGCTACCCAGAGGGGAGAGTTGAAATGGACTCTCCTGAAGATGAGTCCTACTGTGGCTTGGTGGCCTGGGAGACCTTGGAATGTGGAGGTGGCTCAGGGACTCTGCAGGATTCTCCAACATGAGGTGTTTGACACGGCTCCAACAAGGAAACTTCCCATGTGGAGACGAGAGGAGTTCTGTTCCGTGCCTCAGGAAAGCCCCATACCCTGTTCTTCGAACCAAAGCCTCTGAGGAGTGACACCTGGAAACCAAAGTAAGAGTTGAGACTACGGCCTAAAGGCCTGTCCGGCTCAACCTTCTATCTCTGTTGTCATCTGTGTGCATGCATTCATGGATGTAGCTGCTCAGCTTGTGTCCGAATGCCCCTGTGAGTCCAGTGAGGCTCCCAGTAGTGGGATGTCCTCGGAGGCCTTGAGGTTTCTCATATTCTGGAGGTGTGTGGCCAAAGGAATGGACACAGTTTCCCAGGAGAGAGCAGGCACGGTCCTGTGGTATGGCTCCAGAGGACCCAGCCTAGAGGCTCTGTTTGCCAGGGCTGTGGGGACAGATGTCTGAAAAAGCAAACTTGGCTCAGCTAGGGGCCAATGTAATGGCAGGCCTGATCTCTAGTCCGTGAGGGGAGATCCTCTGGAAATCAAAGTAGGGCAAGTGGGAGGCAGTCACTCAGGATTTTGTCTCTGGGTGTTGCGTTTACAGTGTCCGGTCAGGGTAGGGGTTGTCTCAGAGGCCGAGGAAGAGCCTTCCTCTCAGGGGATTGTCCAAGCTCCCAAGTGTTTGTGTTCATTCTGTGGGAATGAAGAGTACTGTTTCCTGCCACAGGGGAACCCCCAGGAGAGGGACTCTAGAGCACAGCAGTGGGTTCCCTCAACTGGAATACACACCATCTAGTTAGTCCTGGGTGCCTATGGGCATGGCAAGCCACATATGCGGGCTCTTGGTCCAGTCACTGAGAGGCGTTACTTGAATAAGGTACTCACGCTGAGGGACACAATGTGTGTTTGTGCCCAAGGCGGCTCTCACGCTTGGTCGTGGCCTCATGGGCCATTCCGTTTTCTCCTACACTGAAGGTTTGACTCACTGCCAGCAGCAAGGTTTCTTGCCAGGGGGAAGGAGGGGTTCTGACTTGTGCATCAGGTTCCCCCCTGTGCAGGGATTGGAGATAAGGTCTAGGTTCCGATGACTGAAAACCCAGGTTGGGAATGGATGGTGGCCTAAGGCAGTGGGGGGTCCAATGTGCTGGGTGTGCAGCCAGCTGTGTCGGTGTCTGTTGGAAGGTCTGGGCTCAGGCTATTTGCGACAGAGCATCACTGTTTAAGGTAGCCTATGCAATTGGGGTGTTGCCGAGGGCCAAGCAGTTTGATCCTCATTTGGGGTTTCTGGGCAGCGCCATAGACAATGTTTTTCTCTTGGGAGGCAGGCACAGTGCTTCATTGTGGCCCCAGAATTCCCAGTAGGGAGGGTTTGTGGGCCAGGAGTGTGAGGACGGAAGTCTGAAAACACAAGCTAGTGTGAGGATTGGAACCAAGGGCAGAGCAGGCCCACTCTGCAGAGGCTGAATCAAAATCTCCTGCATCTGGGGCTTGCCATGTTCTTAGGTCCCAATGTTAACCAGAGGTCTGGTTGTCCAGTTGCCCCAACCCACGACTCTGCTCTGGAATCCCTCATTTGGTGGTCCACCTGAGGTAAAAAAAAAAACAAAACAAAAACAAAAACAAAAAAAATAAACAAAAAAATACAGAAAGGCCTCTTCCCTTCCCACAGAATGACCCCAAACTCTTGGGATCAGGTCAAATCCCCAGAAAGGGAGCCTCATCGATGGCCCATGAGGACACCCCGACATTCCATGGCAATCGGTGACACATTTCCAGAAAAAAAAAAAAAAAAAGCATGAGCAAGCACCTCACATTCGCCCTTTGTTCATATCCCGAAGAGTTCTTCTCACGGTCTATAGATCGGGCCGGCCATACCTACATCCCCCAACCTAAGTGGAGTTTGCGTTTTCAGACTTTTGTCCAAATAGCCCTGGACCACACACGCTCCACACTTGGGTCCTTGGAGCCACACCTCATGACTGTACTTCCCTTTCAAGGGAATTCTTCCCATTCCATTGGCCACAACCTTGCAAATGAGGAAAAACCTCCAAAGTCACCGAGGCCATCCCAATAGTGTAGGCCGCCCAGGACCAACAGGGGTGATCTCAAACCAGCTGAGCAACTACCTCCACTCAGACAACAGATGTCCCCAGAGAAGAATATTGAACCGGACAGGCCCCTAGGCCCTAATCAGATCCATTGCTTTGGTTTCCAGGCATCTCTCCTCAGAGGCCTCGTTTCCAATACCAGCATATGGTGGTTTCCTGAGGCACCATTAAAAACAAATCTCGTATCCCCATGGAAAACTTGCTCATTGGAGCTTTGTCATAACCTCTGGTTAGGAGAATCCTTCAGGGCCCTGGTGCCACTGCCCCATACCAAGGTCTCCATGGACTCAAACCAACGTTAAGACCATTCTCAGGAAAGTCCATTTCAACTCAGCCCCCTCTGTTGCTACCCCAAGACAGCAGATCAAACGTTGCTTGTTGCTAGGAGACAATTGGAATGTGAGGCTGGCTGCCCAGGCATCCATACTTAGAACCCTGTTCTGGAAAAATACCTTATAAGACGTCCTGGAGCCATCCAACAAATCTTAATTGTCCCACAGAAGGAATCCTTGCGGTTTGGAGCATCTCACAACTCCAATAGTGGGAAAACCCCCATGGCCTCATAATGCCCCCCCTTCCTGAAGGGGCGAACATGGACAGAAACTCAAACCTGAGCCAAAGTCTGAACCTCGACCTGACTTCAGACCCATGAGATCTCAATTCAGCTCTGCAGAGTGTGCCTGCCATGTCCTTGCCCCGAAACCTAAGCCTAGCTTGTGTTCTCAGACTTCCGTCCTCACTCTCCTGGCCCACAAGCCCTCCAGTTTGGGAATTCCGAAGCCACAATGCAGCACTCTGCCTGCCCTCCAGAAGAAAAACTTTGCCCTATGCTGCTAATGAGAAACCCCAAATGATTTTCTAATGCATGCCACTCGATTGTAAAGCAATTATACAGCCCACACTGTATTCTAATGCACTGTCTGGCACAGCCTGAGACAAGACTTCCCAAACGACACCCAGACAGCTGGCCCCAACCTGGACACATAGGAACCGCTATGGCTGTAGGTCGTCATCTCTTCCCAACCTCGGTTTTCAGGCTTCAGAACCTAGACCTTATCTCCAATCACAGCCCAGGGGTGAACGTGATGCAGAAATTAGAATTCCTCCTTCCCCATGGCCAGAAACCTTGTGGTTGGCATGTTGTCCAACGTTCTATGTGGGAAAACCTACATTGTCCGAAAGGCCACGCCAGTGCTTGAGGGCCGCCTAGGGCACAGACATGCATTGTGACCTGTAGCGTGAGTCCCGTATTAAAGTAACGCCTCTCAGTGGCTGGACCAAGATCCTGCATATGGGGCTTGTCATATCCATAGGCCCCCACGCTTAACCAGAGGGCGAGTATTCCAGTTGTCAGTACCCACTGCTATGCTCTAGAATCCCTCTACTGGGGGGACACATGAAGCAGAAAACAGGACACTTCCCTTCCCACAGAATGACCCCAAACTCTTGGGGGCTGGACAAACTACCAGAGAGGGAGACTTCTACGACCCATGAGGCAACTCCTACATTAAACGGCCATTGTGGACAAAACATCCAGAGACAAAAGCCTGAGCGACTGCCTCCCTCTCACCCTTCTTTCATATCCAGAGGAGCTCCCCTCATGGTCTGTAGATCAGGCCTGACGTAACCTCGGCCCCAAACCTGAGCTGAGTTAGGGTTTTTGGATGTCTGTCTGCACAGCCATGGCCCACACAGCCTCCAGGCTGGGGTCTCTGGAGCCACACCACAGAACTGTGCCTGCTCTCTCCTAAGAATCTGCCCATTCCATTGGCCACAACTCTACAAAATAGTAGAAACCTCAAGGTCCCCAAGGACATCCCACTACCGCAAGCCGCACTGGACAAATAGGGGCATTATGACACAAGCTGAGCAACTACTACCTCCATGCAGACACACAGACAGATATCCGCAGAGACAGAAGATTGAACCAGACAGGCCCCTAGGCCCTATTATGAACTCTTGCTTTGGTGTCAAGGTATCACTCCTCAGAGGCCTGGGTTCGAAGACCAGCATACGGGGCTTTCCTGAGGCACCAGACAGAAGACCTCTCATCTCCACATGGGAAGCTTCCTTGTTGGAGTTGTGTCAAGCTTTTCGGGTTGGAGAATCCTGCCGAGTCCCTTAGCTACTGCCACATTCCAAGGTCTCCATGGCCACCAACCCATATTATGACTCATTTTCAGGAGAGTCCATTTAAACTCAGCCTTCTGGGTAGCTCACCCAAGAGCCCGCAGATTGAGCATGCCTTGCCTCGACCAAGCAATGGGAAGGTGAGTTGGCGTGTCTCGGCATCCATGCTTAGGCCCCTGCTCTCGAGTCTTTCTGTATGGGGCATCCTGGAACCATCCAATAGTACTCGACTGTCCTGAAGAAGGAAACTTTGAAGTTTGGAGCAGCTCACAACTCCCAGCGTAGGGAAACCTCCCTGGCCTCATGACGCCCCCACCCCCTTCAGGAAGGGGCCGTCATGGACACAAACTCCAGCTTGAGGCAACATCTGATATTCGCCCTGACCTCACCTGCAGGAGATCTCGATTCAGCCTCTGCAGAGTGGGCCTGCCATGCTCTTGGCCCCAAAACTCGTGCTAGCTTGTGTTTTCAGACTTCCTTCCTCACAATCCTGGCCACACCCCTCCAGTTTGGCAATTCTGGAGACACAATGCAGCACTCTGCCTGCCCTCCAGAAGAAAAATGTTGCCCTATAGGGCTAACCGGAAATGCCAAATGAGTAACAACCTGCATGCCACGCGACCATACCCCAATTATACAGTCTAACCTGTGCACTAAAGCCCTGTCTGACACAGCCTGAGGGCAGACCTCCAGTCCAACACCCAGAAAGCTGGCCGTACACAGAGCATATCACACCCACAATGGCTTTAGGCCATCATCTCTACCCAACCTCAGTTTTCACCTTCAGAACCTAGGCCTTATCTCCACTCACTGCTCAGGAGTGAACGTGATGCAAGAATCAGAACTTCTCCTTCGCCTTGGCAAGTAACCTAGTGGTTGGCATGTTGTCCATTGTTCATAGTAGGAGAAAGCAGCATGGACTATGAGGCCCCACCTATCCCTGAGGGCCACAATTTGCACAAACACACATTGTGACCCTCAGTGTGAGCCCTATCCTCATGTAAAGCCTCTTAGTGACTGGAACAACAGCCCACATATGGGGCTTGCCAAGCCCCTAGTCCCCCAATCTCAACCAGAGTTCGAGATGTCTAGTCACCCCTACTCAGGTCTCTACTCTGGAATCCCTCTTTGGTGGAACACCTGAGGTAAAAAAAAAAAATACAGAAAGGACTCTTCCCATCCACAGAATGATCCCAACCCCTTGGGATCAGGCCAAATCACCAGAGAAAGAATTGTCCATGGCCCTTGAGGGCACCCCGACATTCCACGGCCACCGTTGACACAAAATCCAGAGACAAAAGCTTGAGCAAGCGCCACATACTCGCCCTTTGTTCATAGCACGGAAAATTCTTACTGTCTGTAGATCGAGCCTTCATACATACATCCCCAAACCTAAGCTGAGTTTGTGTTTTCAGACTTCTGTCCCCACAGTCCTGGCCCACACACCGTCCAAGCTGGGGACCCTGGAGACACACCTCAGGACTGTGGCTTCCCTCTCCAGGGGAATTCTGCCATTTCCATTGGCCACAACCCTATAGATTAGGAGAATCTTCCAAACTCCCCGAGGCCATCCCAATAGTGTTGGCTGCCCAGGACAAACAGGGATGATCTTTCACAAGTTAGGAAACTACCTCCGCTCAGACCCAGAGACAGATATCCCCATAGAATAAGATTGAACTGGACAGGCACTTAGGCTCTAATCAGATCCATTGCTTTTGTTTCCAGGCATCTCTCCTCAGAGGCCTGGTTTCCAATACCAGAATACGGGGGATTACTGAGGCACTCATCAGAAAAATCTCGTCTCCACATAGGAAATGTACTCTTTGGAGCTCTATAAAAACCTCTGTTTAGGAGAATCTTTCAGAGCCCCGGATCAAGCGCCCCATTCCAAGGTCTCCATGGACTTAAACCCACATTATGATCTATTGTCGGGAGAGTCCATGTCAACTCAACCCCCTTGGTTTCTCCCCCAGGGCCTGCAGATCAAACCTGCCTTGTTGCTAGGAGACAACTAGAATGGGAGGCGGGCTGCCCAGGCATCCATCCTTAGAACCCTACTCTGGAGTCGTTCCACATGGGACATCCTAGAGCCATCCAACAGGTCTCAAGTGTCCCACAGAAGGAATCTTTGCAGTCTGGAGCATCTCACAACTCCCATTGTGGGAAAATCTACATGGCCTCTTGAGACGCTCTACTTTATAAAGGGGCCATCATGGACAGAAACTCCAACCTGAGCAAACGTCTGATATTCGCCCTGACTTCAGGTGCATGAGACCTTGATTCAGCTCTGCAGAGTGTGCCTTCTGTGCACTCACACCCCAAAACTAAGCCTAGCTTGTGTTCTCAGACTACCGTCCTCACACCCCTGCCCCAAAAGCCCTACAGATTGGCAATACTGGGGCCATAATGCAGCACACTGCCTGCCCTCCAGAAGAAAAACGTTGCCTTATGGAGCTACCTAGAAACCCGAATAAGGATCAACTGAACGCCACTCGACTGCACCCCAAATATGCAGTCTACCCTGTCTAATGCCTTGTCTGACACAGCATGAGCCCACACCTCCAGACCTACGCTCAACAGCTGGCCGCACACTGAGCTCATTGGACCCATCAGGTCCTTAGGTCTTCATCCCTTCCCAACCTCATTTTTCGGGTTTCAGAACCTAGACCTAAACTCCAAACACTGTCCAGGGGTGAACGTGATGCAGAAATCACAACTCTTCCTTCGCCATGGCTGGAAACCTTGTGGTTGGCATATTCTCCAACGTTCAGTGTAGAAGAATCTAGCGTGGCCCATGAGGCACTTCCCATGCTTGAGGGCCTTGTTGGGCACAAATAGGCATTGTGAACCTCAGCATGAGCCCTGTCCTCAAGGAAGGCCTCTCAGTGTCTGTATCAAGAGCCCGCCTATTGGACTTGCCATGCCCCTAGGCCCCCAAACTTAAACAGAGGTGGGGATATCCAGTTGTCCCTCCCAAGGACTCTGCTCTGGAATCCCTCTTTTATTGGGACACTTGAGGTACATAAAATAAAATATAAAATAAAATAAAATAAAAAACAGAAAAGACTCCCCCCATCCCACAGAATGTACCCAAACTCTTGGGATCGGGTCAAATCCTCAGAGAAGGAAAGCCATCCACAACCCATGAGGCCACGCCAGCATTCCACCCACATTGTTGACACAAATCCAAAGACAAAACCTGAGCAAGCACCTCAAACTCACCCTTTTTCATATCCCTAAGTGTTATCACAGTCTGTAGATTGGGCGTGCCATACCTATGTCCCCAATCCTAAGCAGAGTTTGTGTTTTCAGACTTTTGTCCCCACAGGCCTGGCCCACACAGCCTCAAGGCTGGGCCCCTAGAGCCAAACTCAGAACTGTGCCTGCCCTCTCCAGGGGATTTCTGCCCATTCCATTGGCCACAACCCTATAGATTAGGAGAAACTCCAAAGTCCCGAAGCCATCCCAATATTATAGGCTGCCCAGGACAAACAGGGGCGATCTGACACAAGCTGAGCAACTACATCCCCTCAGATCCTTAGACACGTATCCTCAGGAAAGAGATTGAACCGGACAGGCACCTATGCCCTATTCATCTCGATTGCTTTTGTTTCCAGTCATCTCTCCTCAGAGGCCTGGTTTCCAATACCAGCATATGGGAGATTCCTTAGGCACTCATCAAAACAATTCTCTTCTATACATAGGAAACGTACTCTTTAGAGCCCATCAAAACCTCCGGTTATGAACATCCCTCAAGGCCCCGGATCAAGCACCCCATTCCAAGGTCTACATGGACACAAATGCACATTATGACCCATCCTCAACTCACCCATTTCAACACACCCGCCTCGGTTGCTCCCCTAGATCCAGCAGATCGAACTTGCCTTGGCGCTATGAGACACCTGGAATGGGAGGCAGGCTGCCCAGGCATCCATCCTTAGAACCCTGCTCTGGATAACTTCCTTATGGGATGTCCTGGAGCCATCCAACAGGTCTCGACTGTCCCACAGAAGGAATCATTGCGGTTTGGAGCATCTCACAATTCCCACCGTGGGAAAACCTCCATGTCCTCGTGACACCGTCCCCTTCATGAAGGGGCCGTCATGGACAGAAACTCCGACGTAAGCCAACGTCTGATCCTAGCTCTGTCTTCAGGCATACGGGATCTCGAATCATCTCTGCAGAGGGTGCCTGCCGTCCCCTCACCCCGAAATCTAAGTCTGGCTCTTGTTCTCAGAATTTTTTCCTCACACTCCTGGCCCACAAGCCTTCCAGTTTGGGAATTCTGGAGCCACTATGTGGCACTGTGTCTTCCCTCCAGAAGAAAAACGTTGCCCTCTGGGGCTACCCAGTAACCACAAATGAGTACCATCCTGCACGAAACTCGACTGCACCCCAATGATACAGTCTAGCCAGGGCACTAATTCCCTGTCTGCCACAGCCTGAGCCTGCACCTCCCAACCCACACTCAACAGCTGGCCGAACACTGAGCACATCGGACACACCATGGCCTTAGGGCTTCATCTCTTCCCAACCTCAGTTTTCAGGCTTCAGAACCTAGACCTTAAATCCAATCACAGTCCAGGAGTGAAAGTTTTGCAGAAATTAGAACTCCATCTTCCCCATGGCCAGAAAACTTGTGGTTGCCATATTGTGCAACGTTCAGTGTAGGAGAAACCAGCATGGTACATTAGGCCACGTCCTGACATGAGGGGCTCCTTGGGCACAAAAACACATTGTGAAACTCAGTGTGAGACCTATCCTCAAGGAAGGCCTCTCAGTGTCTGGACCAAGAGCCCACATATGGGAATTGCCATGTTCTTTTTTATTTTTTTTTATTTATTTTAAATTTATTTTTTATTTTCAGCATAACAGTATTCATTATTTTTCACCACACCCAGTGCTCCATGCAATTCGTGCCCTTTATAATACCCACCACCTAGTACCCCAACCTCCCACCCCCCACCCCTTCAAAACCCTCAGATTGTTTTTCAGAGTCCATAGTCTCTCATGGTTCACCTCCCCTTCCAATTTCCCCCAACTCCCTTCTCCTCTCTAACTCCCCATGTCCTCCATGCTATTTGTTATGCTCCACAAATAAGTGAAACCATATGATAATTGACTCTCTCTGCTTGACTTATTTCACTCAGCATAATAATCTCTTCCAGTCCCGTCCATGTTGCTACAAAAGTTGGGTATTTTTTTTTTTATAAACATATATTTTTATCCCCAGGGGTACAGGTCTGTGAATCACCAGGTTTACACACTTCACAGCACTCACCAAAGCACATACCCTCCCCAATGTCCATAATCCCACCCCTTTCTCCCAAACCCCCTCCCCCCAGCAACCCTCAGTTTGTTTTGTGAGATTAAGAGTCACTTATGGTTTGTCTCCCTCCCAATCCCATCTTGTTTCATTTATTCTTCTCCTACCCACTTAAGCCTCCATGTTGCATCACCACTTCCTCATATCAGGGAGATCATATGATAGTTGTCTTTCTCTGCTTGACTTATTTCGCTAAGCATGATACGCTCTAGTTCCATCCATGTTGTCGCAAATGGCAAGATTTCATTTCTTTTGATGGCTGCATAGTATTCTATTGTGTATATATACCACATCTTCTTGATCCATTCATCTGTGGATGGACATCTAGGTTCTTTCCATAGTTTGGCTATTGTGGACATTGCTGCTATAAACATTCGGGTGCATGTGCCCCTTTGGATCACTACATTTGTATCTTTAGGGTAAATACCCAATAGTGCAATTGCTGGGTCATAGGGCAGTTCTATTTTCAACATTCTGAGGAACCTCCATGCTGTTTTCCAGAGTGGCTGCACCAGCTTGCATTCCCACCAACAGTGTAGGAGGGTTCCCCTTTCTCCACATCCTCGCCAGCATCTGTCATTTCCTGACTTGTTGATTTTAGCCATTCTGACTGGTGTGAGGTGATATCTCATTGTGGTTTTGATTTGTATTTCCCTGATGCCGAGTGATATGGAGCACTTTTTCATGTGTCTGTTGGCCATCTGGATGTCTTCTTTGCAGAAATGTCTGTTCATGTCCTCTGCCCATTTCTTGATTGGATTATTTGTTCTTTGGGTGTTGAGTTTGCTAAGTTCTTTATAGATTCTGGACACTAGTCCTTTATCTGATATGTCGTTTGCAAATATCTTCTCCCATTCTGTCAGTTGTCTTTTGATTTTGTTAACTGTTTCCTTTGCTGTGCAAAAGCTTTTGATCTTGATGAAATCCCAATAGTTCATTTTTTCCCTTGCTTCCCTTGCCTTTTGCGTTGTTCCTAGGAAGATGTTGCTGCGGCAGAGGTCGAAGAGGTTGCTGCCTGTGTTCTCCTCAAGGATTTTGATGGATTCCTTTCGCACATTGAGGTCCTTCATCCATTTTGAGTCTATTTTTGTGTGTGGTGTAAGGAAATGGTCCAATTTCATTTTTCTGCATGTGGCTGTCCAATTTTCCCAGCACCATTTATTGAAGAGGCTGTCTTTTTTCCATTGGACATTCTTTCCTGCTTTGTCGAAGATGAGTTGACCTTAGAAACTATTATAAGAACATACTATGAGCAACTCTACGGCAATAAATTTGACAATCTGGAAGAAATGGATGCATTCCTAGAAACATATAAACTACCACAACTGAACCAGGAAGAAATAGAAAGCCTGAACAGACCCATAACCAGTAAGGAGATTGAAACAGTCATTAAAAATCTCCAAACAAACAAAAGCCCAGGGCCAGATGGCTTCCCGGGGTAATTCTACCAAACATTTAAAGAAGAACTAATTCCTATTCTCCTGAAACTGTTCCAAAAAATAGAAATGGAAGGAAAACTTCCAAACTCATTTTATGAGGCCAGCATCACCTTGATCCCAAAACCAGACAAGGATCCCACCAAAAAAGAGAGCTATAGACCGATATCCTTGATGAACACAGATGCGAAAATACTCAACAAAATACTAGCCAATAGGATTCAACAGTACATTAAAAAGATTATTCAACACAACCAAGTGGGATTTATTCCAGGGCTGCAAGGTTGGTTCAACATCCGCAAATCAGTCAATGTGATACAACACATCAATAAAAGAAAGAACAAGAACCATATGATACTTTCAATAGATGCTGAAAAAGCATTTGACAAAGTACAGCATCCCTTCCTGATCAAAACTCTTCAAAGTGTAGGGATAGAGGGCACATACCTCAATATCATCAAAACCATCTATGAAAAACCCACCGCAAATATCATTCTCAATGGAGAAAAACTGAAAGCTTTTCCACTAAGGTCAGGAACACGGCAGGGATGTCCATTATCACCACTGCTATTCAACATAGTACTAGAGGTCCTAGCCTCAGCAATCAGACAACAAAAGGAAATTAAAGGCATCCAAATTGGCAAAGAAGAAGTCAAATTATCACTCTTCGCAGATGATATGATATTATATGTGGAAAACCCAAAAGACTCCACTCCAAAACTGCTAGAACTTATACAGGAATTCAGTAAAGTGTCAGGATATAAAATCAATGCACAGAAATCAGTTGCATTTCTCTACACCAACAGCAAGACAGAAGAAAGAGATATTAAGGAGTCAATCCCATTTACAATTGCATCCAAAACCATAAGATACCTAGGAATAAACCTAACCAAAGAGACACAGAATCTATACTCAGAAAACTATAAAGTACTCATGAAAGAAATTGAGGAAGACACAAAGAAATGGAAAAATGTTCCATGCTCCTGGATTGGAAGAATAAATATTGTGAAAATGTCTATGCTACCTAAAGCAATCTACACATTTAATGCAATTCCTATCAAAGTACCATCCATCTTTTTCAAAGAAATGGAACAAATAATGCTAAAATTTATATGGAACCAGAAAAGACCTCGAATAGCCAAAGGGATATTGAAAAAGAAAGCCAACGTTGGTGGCATCACAATTCCGGACTTCAAGCTCTATTACAAAGCTGTCATCATCAAGACAGCATGGTACTGGCACAAAAACAGACACATAGATCAATGGAACAGAATAGAGAGCCCAGAAATAGACCCTCAAATCTATGGGAATTGCCATGTTCTTAAGTCCCAATGTTAACCAGAGTTCTGGTTGTCCAGTTGCCCCAACCCACGACTCTGCTCTGGAATCCCTATTTTGGTGGGCCACCTGAGGTAAAAAAAAAAAATAAATAAATAAACAAAAAAACCAGAAAGGCCTCCTCCCTTACCACAGAATGACCTCAAACTCTTGGGATCAGGTCAAATCCCCAGAAAAGGAGCCTCATCGATGGCGCATGAGGACACCTCGACATTCCATGGCAATCGGTGACACATTTCCAGAAAAAAAAAAAAAAAAGCATGAGCAAGCACCTCACATTCGCCCTTTGTTCATATCCCGAAAAGTTCTCCTCACGGTCTATAGATCGGGCCGGCCATACCTACATCCCCCAACCTAAGTGGAGTTTGTGTTTTCAGACTTTTGTCCAAATAGCCCTGGACCACACACGCTCCACACTTGGGTCCCTGGAGCCACACCTCAGGACTGTGCTTCCCTTTCAAGGGAATTCTTCCCATTCCATTGGCCACAACCTTGCAAATGAGGAAAAACCTCCAAAGTCACCGAGGCCATCCCAATAGTGTAGGCCGCCCAGGACAAACAGGGGAGATCTCAAACCAGCTGAGCAACTACCTCTACTCAGACAACAGATGTCCCCAGAGAAGAATATTGAACCGGACAGGCCCCTAGGCCCTAATCAGATCCATTGCTTTGGTTTCCAGGCATCTCTCCTCAGAGGCCTCGTTTCCAATAACAGCATATGGTGGTTTCCTGAGGCACCATTAAGAACAAATCTCGTCTCCCCATGGAAAACTTGCTCATTGGAGCTTTGTCATAACCTCTGGTTAGGAGAATCCTTCAGGGCCCTGGTGCCACTGCCCCATACCAAGGTCTCCATGGACTCAAACCAACATTAAGACCATTCTCAGGAAAGTCCATTTCAACTCAGCCCCCTCTGTTGCTACCCCAAGCCAGCAGATCAAACGTTTCTTGTTGCTAGGAGACAATTGGAATGTGAGGCTGGCTGCCCAGGCATCCATACTTAGAACCCTGTTCTGGAAAAATACATTATAAGACGTCCTGGAGCCATCCAACAAATCTTAATTGTCCCACAGAAGGAATCCTTGCGGTTTGGAGCATCTCACAACTCCAAAAGTGGGAAAACCCCCATGGCCTCATAATGCCCCCCTTCCTGAAGGGGCCCACATGGACAGAAACTGAAACCTGAGCCAAAGTCTGAACCTCGACCTGACTTCAGACGCATGAGATCTCAATTCAGCTCTGCAGAGTGTGCCTGCCATGTCCTTGCCCCGAAACCTAAGCCTAGCTTGTGTTCTCAGACTTCCGTCCTCACTCTCCTGGCCCACAAGCCCTCCAGTTTGGGAATTCCGAAGCCACAATGCAGCACTCTGCCTGCCCTCCAGAAGAAAAACTTTGCCCTATGCTGCTAATAAGAAACCCCAAATGATTTTCTAATGCATGCCACTCGATTGTAAAGCAATTATACAGCCCACACTGTATTCTAATGCACTGTCTGGCACAGCCTGAGACAAGACTTCCCAAACGACACCCAGACAGCTGGCCCCAACCTGGACACATAGGACCCGCTATGGCTGTAGGTCGTCATCTCTTCCCAACCTCGGTTTTCAGGCTTCAGAACCTAGACCTTATCTCCAATCACAGCCCAGGGGTGAACGTGATGCAGAAATTAGAATTCCTCCTTCCCCATGGCCAGAAACCTTGTGGTTGGCATGTTGTCCAACGTTCTATGTGGGAAAACCTACATTGTCCGAAAGGCCACGCCAGTGCTTGAGGGCCGCCTAGGGCACAGACATGCATTGTGACCTGTAGCGTGAGTCCCGTATTAAAGTAACGCCTCTCAGTGGCTGGACCAAGATCCTGCATATGGGGCTTGTCATATCCATAGGCCCCCACGCTTAACCAGAGGGCGAGTATTCCAGTTGTCAGTACCCACTGCTATGCTCTAGAATCCCTCTACTGGGGGGACACATGAAGCAGAAAACAGGACACTTCCCTTCCCACAGAATGACCCCAAACTCTTGGGGGCTGGACAAACTACCAGAGAGGGAGACTTCTACGACCCATGAGGCAACTCCTACATTAAACGGCCATTGTGGACAAAACATCCAGAGACAAAAGCCTGAGCGACTGCCTCCCTCTCACCCTTCTTTCATATCCAGAGGAGCTCCCCTCATGGTCTGTAGATCAGGCCTGACGTAACCTCGGCCCCAAACCTGAGCTGAGTTAGGGTTTTTGGATGTCTGTCTGCACAGCCATGGCCCACACAGCCTCCAGGCTGGGGTCTCTGGAGCCACACCACAGAACTGTGCCTGCTCTCTCCTAAGAATCTGCCCATTCCATTGGCCACAACTCTACAAAATAGTAGAAACCTCAAGGTCCCCAAGGACATCCCACTACCGCAAGCCGCACTGGACAAATAGGGGCATTATGACACAAGCTGAGCAACTACTACCTCCATGCAGACACACAGACAGATATCCGCAGAGACAGAAGATTGAACCAGACAGGCCCCTAGGCCCTATTATGAACTCTTGCTTTGGTGTCAAGGTATCACTCCTCAGAGGCCTGGGTTCGAAGACCATCATACGGGGCTTTCCTGAGGCACCAGACAGAAGACCTCTCATCTCCACATGGGAAGCTTCCTTGTTGGAGTTGTGTCAAGCTTTTCGGGTTGGAGAATCCTGCCGAGTCCCTTAGCTACTGCCACATTCCAAGGTCTCCATGGCCACCAACCCACATTATGACTCATTTTCAGGAGAGTCCATTTAAACTCAGCCTTCTGGGTAGCTCACCCAAGAGCCCGCAGATTGAGCATGCCTTGCCTCGACCAAGCAATGGGAAGGTGAGTTGGCGTGTCTCGGCATCCATGCTTAGGCCCCTGCTCTCGAGTCTTTCTGTATGGGGCATCCTGGAACCATCCAATAGTACTCGACTGTCCTGAAGAAGGAAACTTTGAAGTTTGGAGCAGCTCACAACTCCCAGCGTAGGGAAACCTCCCTGGCCTCATGACGCCCACACCCCATTCAGGAAGGGGCCGTCATGGACACAAACTCCAGCTTGAGGCAACATCTGATATTCGCCCTGACCTCACCTGCAGGAGATCTCGATTCAGCCTCTGCAGAGTGGGCCTGCCATGCTCTTGGCCCCAAAACTCGTGCTAGCTTGTGTTTTCAGACTTCCTTCCTCACAATCCTGGCCACACCCCTCCAGTTTGGCAATTCTGGAGACACAATGCAGCACTCTGCCTGCCCTCCAGAAGAAAAATGTTGCCCTATAGGGCTAACCGGAAATGCCAAATGAGTAACAACCTGCATGCCACGCGACCATACCCCAATTATACAGTCTAACCTGTGCACTAAAGCCCTGTCTGACACAGCCTGAGGGCAGACCTCCAGTCCAACACCCAGAAAGCTGGCCGTACACAGAGCATATCACACCCACAATGGCTTTAGGCCATCATCTCTACCCAACCTCAGTTTTCACCTTCAGAACCTAGGCCTTATCTCCACTCACTGCTCAGGAGTGAACGTGATGCAAGAATCAGAACTTCTCCTTTGCCTTGGCAAGTAACCTAGTGGTTGGCATGTTGTCCATTGTTCATAGTAGGAGAAAGCAGCATGGACTATGAGGCCCCACCTATCCCTGAGGGCCACAATTTGCACAAACACACATTGTGACCCTCAGTGTGAGCCCTATCCTCATGTAAAGCCTCTTAGTGACTGGAACAACAGCCCACATATGGGGCTTGCCAAGCCCCTAGTCCCCCAATCTCAACCAGAGTTCGAGATGTCTAGTCACCCCTACTCAGGTCTCTACTCTGGAATCCCTCTTTGGTGGAACACCTGAGGTAAAAAAAAAAAAAATACAGAAAGGACTCTTCCCATCCACAGAATGATCCCAACCCCTTGGGATCAGGCCAAATCACCAGAGAAAGAATTGTCCATGGCCCTTGAGGGCACCCCGACATTCCACGGCCACCGTTGACACAAAATCCAGAGACAAAAGCTTGAGCAAGCGCCACATACTCGCCCTTTGTTCATAGCACGGAAAATTCTTACTGTCTGTAGATCGAGCCTTCATACATACATCCCCAAACCTAAGCTGAGTTTGTGTTTTCAGACTTCTGTCCCCACAGTCCTGGCCCACACACCGTCCAAGCTGGGGACCCTGGAGACACACCTCAGGACTGTGGCTTCCCTCTCCAGGGGAATTCTGCCATTTCCATTGGCCACAACCCTATAGATTAGGAGAATCTTCCAAACTCCCCGAGGCCATCCCAATAGTGTTGGCTGCCCAGGACAAACAGGGATGATCTTTCACAAGTTAGGAAACTACCTCCGCTCAGACCCAGAGACAGATATCCCCATAGAATAAGATTGAACTGGACAGGCACTTAGGCTCTAATCAGATCCATTGCTTTTGTTTCCAGGCATCTCTCCTCAGAGGCCTGGTTTCCAATACCAGAATACGGGGGATTACTGAGGCACTCATCAGAAAAATCTCGTCTCCACATAGGAAATGTACTCTTTGGAGCTCTATAAAAACCTCTGTTTAGGAGAATCTTTCAGAGCCCCGGATCAAGCGCCCCATTCCAAGGTCTCCATGGACTTAAACCCACATTATGATCTATTGTCGGGAGAGTCCATGTCAACTCAACCCCCTTGGTTTCTCCCCCAGGGCCTGCAGATCAAACCTGCCTTGTTGCTAGGAGACAACTAGAATGGGAGGCGGGCTGCCCAGGCATCCATCCTTAGAACCCTACTCTGGAGTCGTTCCACATGGGACATCCTAGAGCCATCCAACAGGTCTCAAGTGTCCCACAGAAGGAATCTTTGCAGTCTGGAGCATCTCACAACTCCCATTGTGGGAAAATCTACATGGCCTCTTGAGACGCTCTACTTTATAAAGGGGCCATCATGGACAGAAACTCCAACCTGAGCAAACGTCTGATATTCGCCCTGACTTCAGGTGCATGAGACCTTGATTCAGCTCTGCAGAGTGTGCCTTCTGTGCACTCACACCCCAAAACTAAGCCTAGCTTGTGTTCTCAGACTACCGTCCTCACACCCCTGCCCCAAAAGCCCTACAGATTGGCAATACTGGGGCCATAATGCAGCACACTGCCTGCCCTCCAGAAGAAAAACGTTGCCTTATGGAGCTACCTAGAAACCCGAATAAGGATCAACTGAACGCCACTCGACTGCACCCCAAATATGCAGTCTACCCTGTCTAATGCCTTGTCTGACACAGCATGAGCCCACACCTCCAGACCTACGCTCAACAGCTGGCCGCACACTGAGCTCATTGGACCCATCAGGTCCTTAGGTCTTCATCCCTTCCCAACCTCATTTTTCGGGTTTCAGAACCTAGACCTAAACTCCAAACACTGTCCAGGGGTGAACGTGATGCAGAAATCACAACTCTTCCTTCGCCATGGCTGGAAACCTTGTGGTTGGCATATTCTCCAACGTTCAGTGTAGAAGAATCTAGCGTGGCCCATGAGGCACTTCCCATGCTTGAGGGCCTTGTTGGGCACAAATAGGCATTGTGAACCTCAGCATGAGCCCTGTCCTCAAGGAAGGCCTCTCAGTGTCTGTATCAAGAGCCCGCCTATTGGACTTGCCATGCCCCTAGGCCCCCAAACTTAAACAGAGGTGGGGATATCCAGTTGTCCCTCCCAAGGACTCTGCTCTGGAATCCCTCTTTTATTGGGACACTTGAGGTACATAAAATAAAATATAAAATAAAATAAAATAAAAAACAGAAAAGACTCCCCCCATCCCACAGAATGTACCCAAACTCTTGGGATCGGGTCAATCCTCAGAGAAGGAAAGCCATCCACAACCCATGAGGCCACGCCAGCATTCCACCCACATTGTTGACACAAATCCAAAGACAAAACCTGAGCAAGCACCTCAAACTCACCCTTTTTCATATCCCTAAGTGTTATCACAGTCTGTAGATTGGGCGTGCCATACCTATGTCCCCAATCCTAAGCAGAGTTTGTGTTTGCAGACTTTTGTCCCCACAGGCCTGGCCCACACAGCCTCAAGGCTGGGCCCCTAGAGCCAAACTCAGAACTGTGCCTGACCTCTCCAGGGGATTTCTGCCCATTCCATTGGCCACAACCCTATAGATTAGGAGAAACTCCAAAGTCCCGAAGCCATCCCAATATTATAGGCTGCCCAGGACAAACAGGGGCGATCTGACACAAGCTGAGCAACTACATCCCCTCAGATCCTTAGACACGTATCCTCAGGAAAGAGATTGAACCGGACAGGCACCTATGCCCTATTCATCTCGATTGCTTTTGTTTCCAGTCATCTCTCCTCAGAGACCTGGTTTCCAATACCAGCATATGGGAGATTCCTTAGGCACTCATCAAAACAATTGTCTTCTATACATAGGAAACGTACTCTTTAGAGCCCATCAAAACCTCCGGTTATGAACATCCCTCAAGGCCCCGGATCAAGCACCCCATTCCAAGGTCTACATGGACACAAATGCACATTATGACCCATCCTCAACTCACCCATTTCAACACACCCGCCTCGGTTGCTCCCCTAGATCCAGCAGATCGAACTTGCCTTGGCGCTATGAGACACCTGGAATGGGAGGCAGGCTGCCCAGGCATCCATCCTTAGAACCCTGCTCTGGATAACTTCCTTATGGGATGTCCTGGAGCCATCCAACAGGTCTCGACTGTCCCACAGAAGGAATCATTGCGGTTTGCAGCATCTCACAATTCCCACCGTGGGAAAACCTCCATGTCCTCGTGACACCGTCCCCTTCATGAAGGGGCCGTCATGGACAGAAACTCCGATGTAAGCCAACGTCTGATCCTAGCTCTGTCTTCAGGCATACGGGATCTCGAATCATCTCTGCAGAGGGTGCCTGCCGTCCCCTCACCCCGAAATCTAAGTCTGGCTCTTGTTCTCAGAATTTTTTCCTCACACTCCTGGCCCACAAGCCTTCCAGTTTGGGAATTCTGGAGCCACTATGTGGCACTGTGTCTTCCCTCCAGAAGAAAAACGTTGCCCTCTGGGGCTACCCAGTAACCACAAATGAGTACCATCCTGCACGAAACTCGACTGCACCCCAATGATACAGTCTAGCCAGGGCACTAATTCCCTGTCTGCCACAGCCTGAGCCTGCACCTCCCAACCCACACTCAACAGCTGGCCGAACACTGAGCACATCGGACACACCATGGCCTTAGGGCTTCATCTCTTCCCAACCTCAGTTTTCAGGCTTCAGAACCTAGACCTTAAATCCAATCACAGTCCAGGAGTGAAAGTTTTGCAGAAATTAGAACTCCATCTTCCCCATGGCCAGAAAACTTGTGGTTGCCATATTGTGCAACGTTCAGTGTAGGAGAAACCAGCATGGTACATTAGGCCACGTCCTGACATGAGGGGCTCCTTGGGCACAAAAACACATTGTGAAACTCAGTGTGAGACCTATCCTCAAGGAAGGCCTCTCAGTGTCTGCACCAAGAGCCCACATATGGGAATTGCAATGTTCTTTTTTATTTTTATTTTTATTTTTTTTTAAATTTATTTTTTATTTTCAGCATAACAGTATTCATTATTTTTCACCACACCCAGTGCTCCATGCAATTCGTGCCCTTTATAATACCCACCACCTAGTACCCCAACCTCCCACCCCCCACCCCTTCAAAACCCTCAGATTGTTTTTCAGAGTCCATAGTCTCTCATGGTTCACCTCCCCTTCCAATTTCCCCCAACTCCCTTCTCCTCTCTAACTCCCCATGTCCTCCATGCTATTTGTTATGCTCCACAAATAAGTGAAACCATATGATAATTGACTCTCTCTGCTTGACTTATTTCACTCAGCATAATAATCTCTTCCAGTCCCGTCCATGTTGCTACAAAAGTTGGGTATTTTTTTTTTTTATAAACATATATTTTTATCCCCAGGGGTACAGGTCTGTGAATCACCAGGTTTACACACTTCACAGCACTCACCAAAGCACATACCCTCCCCAATGTCCATAATCCCACCCCTTTCTCCCAAACCCCCTCCCCCCAGCAACCCTCAGTTTGTTTTGTGAGATTAAGAGTCACTTATGGTTTGTCTCCCTCCCAATCCCATCTTGTTTCATTTATTCTTCTCCTACCCACTTAAGCCTCCATGTTGCATCACCACTTCCTCATATCAGGGAGATCATATGATAGTTGTCTTTCTCTGCTTGACTTATTTCGCTAAGCATGATACGCTCTAGTTCCATCCATGTTGTCGCAAATGGCAAGATTTCATTTCTTTTGATGGCTGCATAGTATTCTATTGTGTATATATACCACATCTTCTTGATCCATTCATCTGTGGATGGACATCTAGGTTCTTTCCATAGTTTGGCTATTGTGGACATTGCTGCTATAAACATTCGGGTGCATGTGCCCCTTTGGATCACTACATTTGTATCTTTAGGGTAAATACCCAATAGTGCAATTGCTGGGTCATAGGGCAGTTCTATTTTCAACATTCTGAGGAACCTCCATGCTGTTTTCCAGAGTGGCTGCACCAGCTTGCATTCCCACCAACAGTGTAGGAGGGTTCCCCTTTCTCACATCCTCGCCAGCATCTGTCATTTCCTGACTTGTTGATTTTAGCCATTCTGACTGGTGTGAGGTGATATCTCATTGTGGTTTTGATTTGTATTTCCCTGATGCCGAGTGATATGGAGCACTTTTTCATGTGTCTGTTGGCCATCTGGATGTCTTCTTTGCAGAAATGTCTGTTCATGTCCTCTGCCCATTTCTTGATTGGATTATTTGTTCTTTGGGTGTTGAGTTTGCTAAGTTCTTTATAGATTCTGGACACTAGTCCTTTATCTGATATGTCGTTTGCAAATATCTTCTCCCATTCTGTCAGTTGTCTTTTGATTTTGTTAACTGTTTCCTTTGCTGTGCAAAAGCTTTTGATCTTGATGAAATCCCAATAGTTCATTTTTTCCCTTGCTTCCCTTGCCTTTTGCGTTGTTCCTAGGAAGATGTTGCTGCGGCAGAGGTCGAAGAGGTTGCTGCCTGTGTTCTCCTCAAGGATTTTGATGGATTCCTTTCGCACATTGAGGTCCTTCATCCATTTTGAGTCTATTTTTGTGTGTGGTGTAAGGAAATGGTCCAATTTCATTTTTCTGCATGTGGCTGTCCAATTTTCCCAGCACCATTTATTGAAGAGGCTGTCTTTTTTCCATTGGACATTCTTTCCTGCTTTGTCGAAGATGAGTTGACCTTAGAAACTATTATAAGAACATACTATGAGCAACTCTACGGCAATAAATTTGACAATCTGGAAGAAATGGATGCATTCCTAGAAACATATAAACTACCACAACTGAACCAGGAAGAAATAGAAAGCCTGAACAGACCCATAACCAGTAAGGAGATTGAAACAGTCATTAAAAATCTCCAAACAAACAAAAGCCCAGGGCCAGATGGCTTCCCGGGGTAATTCTACCAAACATTTAAAGAAGAACTAATTCCTATTCTCCTGAAACTGTTCCAAAAAATAGAAATGGAAGGAAAACTTCCAAACTCATTTTATGAGGCCAGCATCACCTTGATCCCAAAACCAGACAAGGATCCCACCAAAAAAGAGAGCTATAGACCGATATCCTTGATGAACACAGATGCGAAAATACTCAACAAAATACTAGCCAATAGGATTCAACAGTACATTAAAAAGATTATTCAACACAACCAAGTGGGATTTATTCCAGGGCTGCAAGGTTGGTTCAACATCCGCAAATCAGTCAATGTGATACAACACATCAATAAAAGAAAGAACAAGAACCATATGATACTTTCAATAGATGCTGAAAAAGCATTTGACAAAGTACAGCATCCCTTCCTGATCAAAACTCTTCAAAGTGTAGGGATAGAGGGCACATACCTCAATATCATCAAAACCATCTATGAAAAACCCACCGCAAATATCATTCTCAATGGAGAAAAACTGAAAGCTTTTCCACTAAGGTCAGGAACACGGCAGGGATGTCCATTATCACCACTGCTATTCAACATAGTACTAGAGGTCCTAGCCTCAGCAATCAGACAACAAAAGGAAATTAAAGGCATCCAAATTGGCAAAGAAGAAGTCAAATTATCACTCTTCGCAGATGATATGATACTATATGTGGAAAACCCAAAAGACTCCACTCCAAAACTGCTAGAACTTATACAGGAATTCAGTAAAGTGTCAGGATATAAAATCAATGCACAGAAATCAGTTGCATTTCTCTACACCAACAGCAAGACAGAAGAAAGAGATATTAAGGAGTCAATCCCATTTACAATTGCATCCAAAACCATAAGATACCTAGGAATAAACCTAACCAAAGAGACACAGAATCTATACTCAGAAAACTATAAAGTACTCATGAAAGAAATTGAGGAAGACACAAAGAAATGGAAAAATGTTCCATGCTCCTGGATTGGAAGAATAAATATTGTGAAAATGTCTATGCTACCTAAAGCAATCTACACATTTAATGCAATTCCTATCAAAGTACCATCCATCTTTTTCAAAGAAATGGAACAAATAATGCTAAAATTTATATGGAACCAGAAAAGACCTCGAATAGCCAAAGGGATATTGAAAAAGAAAGCCAACGTTGGTGGCATCACAATTCCGGACTTCAAGCTCTATTACAAAGCTGTCATCATCAAGACAGCATGGTACTGGCACAAAAACAGACACATAGATCAATGGAACAGAATAGAGAGCCCAGAAATAGACCCTCAAATCTATGGGAATTGCCATGTTCTTAAGTCCCAATGTTAACCAGAGTTCTGGTTGTCCAGTTGCCCCAACCCACGACTCTGCTCTGGAATCCCTATTTTGGTGGGCCACCTGAGGTAAAAAAAAAAATAAATAAATAAACAAAAAAACCAGAAAGGCCTCCTCCCTTACCACAGAATGACCTCAAACTCTTGGGATCAGGTCAAATCCCCAGAAAAGGAGCCTCATCGATGGCGCATGAGGACACCTCGACATTCCATGGCAATCGGTGACACATTTCCAGAAAAAAAAAAAAAAAAGCATGAGCAAGCACCTCACATTCGCCCTTTGTTCATATCCCGAAAAGTTCTCCTCACGGTCTATGGATCGGGCCGGCCATACCTACATCCCCCAACCTAAGTGGAGTTTGTGTTTTCAGACTTTTGTCCAAATAGCCCTGGACCACACACGCTCCACACTTGGGTCCCTGGAGCCACACCTCAGGACTGTGCTTCCCTTTCAAGGGAATTCTTCCCATTCCATTGGCCACAACCTTGAAAATGAGGAAAAACCTCCAAAGTCACCGAGGCCATCCCAATAGTGTAGGCCGCCCAGGACAAACAGGGGTGATCTCAAACCAGCTGAGCAACTACCTCTACTCAGACAACAGATGTCCCCAGAGAAGAATATTGAACCGGACAGGCCCCTAGGCCCTAATCAGATCCATTGCTTTGGTTTCCAGGCATCTCTCCTCAGAGGCCTCTTTTCCAATACCAGCATATGGTGGTTTCCTGAGGCACCATTAAGAACAAATCTCGTCTCCCCATGGAAAACTTGCTCATTGGAGCTTTGTCATAACCTCTGGTTAGGAGAATCCTTCAGGGCCCTGGTGCCACTGCCCCATACCAAGGTCTCCATGGACTCAAACCAACATTAAGACCATTCTCAGGAAAGTCCATTTCAACTCAGCCCCCTCTGTTGCTACCCCAAGCCAGCAGATCAAACGTTTCTTGTTGCTAGGAGACAATTGGAATGTGAGGCTGGCTGCCCAGGCATCCATACTTAGAACCCTGTTCTGGAAAAATACATTATAAGACGTCCTGGAGCCATCCAACAAATCTTAATTGTCCCACAGAAGGAATCCTTGTGGTTTGGAGCATCTCACAACTCCAAAAGTGGGAAAACCCCCATGGCCTCATAATGCCCCCCTTCCTGAAGGGGCCCACATGGACAGAAACTGAAACCTGAGCCAAAGTCTGAACCTCGACCTGACTTCAGACGCATGAGATCTCAATTCAGCTCTGCAGAGTGTGCCTGCCATGTCCTTGCCCCGAAACCTAAGCCTAGCTTGTGTTCTCAGACTTCCGTCCTCACTCTCCTGGCCCACAAGCCCTCCAGTTTGGGAATTCCGATGCCACAATGCAGCACTCTGCCTGTCCTCCAGAAGAAAAACTTTGCCCTATGCTGCTAATAAGAAACCCCAAATGATTTTCTAATGCATGCCACTCGATTGTAAAGCAATTATACAGCCCACCCTGTATTCTAATGCCCTGTCTGGCACAGGCTGAGACAAGACATCCCAAACGACACCCAGACAGCTGGCCCCAACCTGGACACATAGGACCCGCTATGGCTGTAGGTCGTCATCTCTTCCCAACCTCGGTTTTCAGGCTTCAGAACCTAGACCTTTTCTCCAATCACTGCCCAGGGGTGAACGTGATGTAGAAATTAGAATTCCTCCTTCCCCATGGCCAGAAACCTTGTGGTTGGCATGTTGTCCAACGTTCAATGTGGGAAAACCTGCATTGTCCGAAAGGCCACGCCAGTGCTTCAGGGCCGCCTAGGGCACAGACATGCATTGTGACCTGCAGCGTGAGTCCCGTATTAAAGTAACGCCTCTCAGTGGCTGGACCAAGATCCTCCATATGGGGCTTGTCATATCCATAGGCCCCCAGGCTTAACAAGAGGGCAAGTATTCCAGTTGTCAGTACCCACTGCTATGCTCTAGAATCCCTCTACTGGGGGGACACATGAAGCAGAAAACAGGACACTTCCCTTCCCACAGAATGACCACAAACACTTGGCGGCTGGACAAACTACCAGAGAGGGAGACTTCTACGACCCATGAGGCAACTCCTACATTAAACGGCCATTGTGGACAAAACATCCAGAGACAAAAGCCTGAGCGACTGCCTCCCTCTCACCCTTCTTTCATATCCAGAGGAGCTCCCCTCATGGACTGAAGATCAGGCCTGCCGTAACCTCGGCCCCAAACCTGAGCTGAGTTAGGGTTTTTGGATGTCTGTCTGCACAGCCATGGCCCACACAGCCTCCAGGCTGGGGTCTCTGGAGCCACACCACAGAACTGTGCCTGCTCTCTCCTAAGAAACTGCCCATTCCATTGGCCACAACTCTACAAAATAGTAGAAACCTCAAGGTCCCCAAGGACATCCCACTACCGCAAGCCCCACTGGATAAATACGGGCATTATGACACAAGCTGAGCAACTACTACCTCCATGCAGACACACAGACAGATATCCGCAGAGACAGAAGATTGAACCAGACAGGCCCCTAGGCCCTATTATGAACTCTTGCTTTGGTGTCAAGGTATCACTCCTCAGAGGCCTGGGTTCGAAGACCAGCATACGGGGCTTTCCTGAGGCACCAGACAGAAGACCTCTCATCTCCACATGGGAAGCTTCCTTTTTGGAGTTGTGTCAAGCCCTTTGGGTTGGAGAATCCTGCCGATTCCCTTAGCTACTGCCACATTCCAAGGTCTCCATGGCCACCAACCCACATTATGACTCATCCTCAGGAGAGTCCATTTAAACTCAGCCTTCTGGGTAGCTCACCCAAGAGCCCGCAGATTGAGCGTGCCTTGTCTCGACCAGGCAATGGGAAGGTGAGTTGGCGTGTCTCGACATCCATACTTAGGCCCCTGCTCTCGAGTCTTTCTGTATGGGGCATCAAGGGACCATCCAATAGTACTCGACTGTCCTGAAGAAGGAAACTTTGAAGTTTGGAGCAGCTCACAACTCCCAGCGTAGGGAAACCTCCCTGGCCTCATGACGCCCCCAACCCCTTCAGGAAGGGGCCGTCATGGACACAAACTCCAGCTTGAGGCAACATCTGATACTCGCCCTGACCTCACCTGCAGGAGATCTCGATTCAGCCTCTGCAGAGTGGGCCTGCCATGGTCTTGGCCCCAAAACTCGTGCTAGCTTGTGTTTTCAGACTTCCTTCCTCACAATCCTGGCCACACCCCTCCAGTTTGGCAATTCTGGAGACACAATGCAGCACTCTGCCTGCCCTCCAGAAGAAAAATGTTGCCCTATAGGGCTAACCGGAAATGCCAAATGAGTAACAACCTGCATGCCACGCGACCATACCCCAATTATAAAGTCTAGCCTGTGCACTAAAGCCCTATCTGACACAGCCTGAGGGCAGACCTCCAGTCCAACACCCAGAAAGCTGGCCGTACACAGAGCATATCACACCCACAATGGCTTTAGGCCATCATCTCTACCCAACCTCAGTTTTCACCTTCAGAACCTAGGCCTTATCTCCACTCACTGCTCAGGAGTGAACGTGATGCAAGAATCAGAACTTCTCCTTCGCCTTGGCAAGTAACCTAGTGGTTGGCATGTTGTCCATTGTTCATAGTAGGAGAAAGCAGCATGGACTATGAGGCCCCACCTATCCCTGAGGGCCACAATTTGCACAAACACACATTGTGACCCTCAGCGTGAGCCCTATCCTCATGTAAAGCCTCTTAGTGACTGGAACAACAGCCCACATATGGGGCTTGCCAAGCCCCTAGTCCCCCAATCTCAACCAGAGTTCGAGATGTCTAGTCACCCCTACTCAGGGCTCTACTCTGGAATCCCTATTTGGTGGAACACCTGAGGTAAAAAAAAAAATACAGAAAGGACTCTTCCCATCCACAGAATGATCCCAACCACTTGGGATTAGGCCATATCACCAGAGAAAGAATTGTCCATGGCCCTTGAGGACACCGTGACATTCCACGGCCACCGTTGACACAAAATCCAGAGACAAAAGCTTGAGCAAGCGCCACATACTCGCCCTTTGTTCATAGCACGGAAAATTCTTACTGTCTGTAGATCGAGCCTTCATACATACATCCCCAAACCTATGCTGAGTTTGTGTTTTCAGATTTCTGTCCCCACAGTCCTGGCCCACACACCGTCCAAGCTGGGGACCCTGGAGACACACCTCAGGACTGTGGCTTCCCTCTCCAGGGGAATTCTGCCATTTCCATTGGCCACAACCCTATAGATTAGGAGAATCCTCCAAACTCCCCGAGGCCATCCCAATAGTGTTGGCTGCCCAGGACAAACAGGGATGATCTTTCACAAGTTAGGAAACTACCTCCACTCAGACCCAGAGACAGATATCCCCATAGAATAAGATTGAACTGGACAGGCACTTAGGCTCTAATCAGATCCATTGCTTTTGTTTCCAGGCATCTCTCCTCAGAGTCCTGGTTTCCAATACCAGAATACGGGGGATTACTGAGGCACTCATCAGAAAAATCTCGTCTCCACATAGGAAATGTACTCTTTGGAGCTCTATAAAAACCTCTGTTTAGGAGAATCTTTCAGGGCCCCGGATCAAGCGCCCCATTCCAAGGTCTCCATGGACTTAAACCCACATTATGATCTATTGTCGGGAGAGTCCATGTCAACTCAACCCCCTTGGTTTCTCCCCCAGGGCCTGCAGATCAAACCTGCCTTGTTGCTAGGAGACAACTAGAATGGGAGGCGGGCTGCCCAGGCATCCATCCTTAGAACCCTACTCTGGAGTCGTTCCACATGGGACATCCTAGAGCCATCCAACAGGTCTCAAGTGTCCCACAGAAGGAATCTTTGCAGTCTGGAGCATCTCACAACTCCCATTGTGGGAAAATCTACATGGCCTCTTGAGACGCTCCACTTTATAAAGGGGCCATCATGGACAGAAACTCCAACCTGAGCAAACGTCTGATATTCGCCCTGACTTCAGGTGCATGAGATCTTGATTCAGCTCTGCAGAGTGTGCCTTCTGTGCCCTTACCCCAAAAACTAAGCCTAGCTTGTGTTCTCAGACTACCGTCCTCACACCCCTGCCCCAAAAGCCCTACAGATTGGCAATACTGGGGCCATAATGCAGCACACTGCCTGCCCTCCAGAAGAAAAACGTTGCCTTATGGAGCTACCTAGAAACCCGAATAAGGATCAACTGAACGCCACTCGACTGCACCCCAAATATGCAGTCTACCCTGTCTAATGCCTTGTCTGACACAGCATGAGCCCACACCTCCAGACCTACGCTCAACAGCTGGCCGCACACTGAGCCCATTGGACCCATCAGGTCCTTAGGTCTTCATCCCTTCCCAACCTCAGTTTTCGGGTTTCAGAACCTAGACCTAAACTCCAAACACTGTCCAGGGGTGAACGTGATGCAGAAATCACAACTCTTCCTTCGCCATGGCTGGAAACCTTGTGGTTGGCATATTCTCCAACGTTCAGTGTAGAAGAATCTAGCGTGGCCCATGAGGCACTTCCCATGCTTGAGGGCCTTGTTGGGCACAAATAGGCATTGTGACCCTCAGCATGAGCCCTGTCCTCAAGGAAGGCCTCTCAGTGTCTGAATCAAGAGCCCGCCTATTGGACTTGCCATGCCCCTAGGCCCCCAAACTTAAACAGAGGTGGGGATATCCAGTTGTCCCTCCCAAGGACTCTGCTCTGGAATCCCTCTTTTATTGGGACACTTGAGGTACATAAAATAAAATATAAAATAAAATAAAATAAAAAAACAGAAAAGACTCCCCCCATCCCACAGAATGTACCCAAACTCTTGGGATCGGGTCAAATCCTCAGAGAAGGAAAGCCATCCACAACCCATGAGGCCACGCCAGCATTCCACCCACATTGTTGACACAAATCCAGAGACAAAACCTGAGCAAGCACCTCAAACTCACCCTTTTTCATATCCCTAAGTGTTATCACAGTCTGTAGATTGGGCGTGCCATACCTATGTCCCCAATCCTAAGCAGAGTTTGTGTTTGCAGACTTTTGTCCCCACAGGCCTGGCCCACACAGCCTCAAGGCTGGGCCCCTAGAGCCAAACTCAGAACTGTGCCTGACCTCTCCAGGGGATTTCTGCCCATTCCATTGGCCACAACCCTATAGATTAGGAGAAACTCCAAAGTCCCGAAGCCATCCCAATATTATAGGCTGCCCAGGACAAACAGGGGCGATCTGACACAAGCTGAGCAACTACATCCCCTCAGATCCTTAGACACGTATCCTCAGGAAAGAGATTGAACCGGACAGGCACCTATGCCCTATTTATCTCGATTGCTTTTGTTTGCAGTCATCTCTCCACAGAGGCCTGGTTTCCAATACCAGCATATGGGAGATTCCTTAGGCACTCATCAAAACAATTCTCTTCTATACATAGGAAACGTACTCTTTAGAGCCCATCAAAACCTCCGGTTATGAACATCCCTCAAGGCCCCGGATCAAGCACCCCATTCCAAGGTCTACATGGACACAAATGCACATTATGACCCATCCTCAACTCACCCATTTCAACACACCCGCCTCGGTTGCTCCCCTAGATCCAGCAGATCGAACTTGCCTTGGCGCTATGAGACACCTGGAATGGGAGGCAGGCTGCCCAGGCATCCATCCTTAGAACCCTGCTCTGAATAACTTCCTTATGGGATGTCCTGGAGCCATCCAACAGGTCTCGACTGTCCCACAGAAGGAATCATTACGGTTTGGAGCATCTCACAATTCCCATCGTGGGAAAACCTCCATGTCCTCGTGACACCGTCCCCTTCATGAAGGGGCCGTCATGGACAGAAACTCCGACGTAAGCCAACGTCTGATCCTAGCTCTGTCTTCAGGCATACGGGATCTCGAATCATCTCTGCAGAGGGTGCCTGCCGTCCCCTCACCCCGAAATCTAAGTCTGGCTCTTGTTCTCAGAATTTTTTCCTCACACTCCTGGCCCACAAGCCTTCCAGTTTGGGAATTCTGGAGCCACTATGTGGCACTGTGTCTTCCCTCCAGAAGAAAAACGTTGCCCTCTGGGGCTACCCAGTAACCACAAATGAGTACCATCCTGCACGAAACTCGACTGCACCCCAATGATACAGTCTAGCCAGGGCACTAATTCCCTGTCTGCCACAGCCTGAGCCTGCACCTCCCAACCCACACTCAACAGCTGGCCAAACACTGAGCACATCAGCCACACCATGGCCTTAGGTCTTCATCTCTTCCCAACCTCAGATTTCAGGCTTCAGAACCTAGACCTTAAATCCAATCACAGTCCAGGAGTGAAAGTGTTGCAGAAATTAGAACTCCATCTTCCCCATGGCCAGAAAACTTGTGGTTGCCATATTGTGCAACGTTCAGTGTAGGAGAAACCAGCATGGTACATTAGGCCACGTCCTGACATGAGGGGCTCCTTGGGCACAAAAACACATTGTGAAACTCAGTGTGAGACCTATCCTCAAGGAAGGTCTCTCAGTGTCTGGACCAAGAGCCCACATATGGGGATTGCCATGTTCTTAAATCCCAATGTTAACCAGAGGTCTGGTTGTCCAGTTGCCCCAACCCACGACTCTGCTCTGGAATCCCTATTTTGGTGGGCCACCTGAGGTAAAAAAAAATAAATAAATAAATAAACAAAAAAACCAGAAAGGCCTCCTCCCTTACCACAGAATGACCCCAAACTCTTGGGATCAGGTCAAATCCCCAGAAAAGGAGCCTCATCGATGGACCATGAGGACACCCCGACATTCAATGGCAATCGGTGACACATTTCCAGAAAAAAAAAAAAAAAAAAGCATGAGCAAGCACCTCACATTCGCCCTTTGTTCATATCCCGAAGAGTTCTCCTCACGGCCTATAGATCGGACCGGCCATACCTGCATCCCCCAAACTAAGTGGAGTTTGTGTTTTCAGACTTTTGTCCAAATAACCCTGGACCACACACGCTCCACACTTGGGTCCCTGGAGCCACACCTCAGGACTGTGCTTCCCTTTCAAGGGAATTCTTCCCATTCCATTGGCCACAACCTTGCAAATGAGAAAAAACCTCCAAAGTCACCGAGGCCATCCCAATAGTGTAGGCCGCCCAGGACAAACAGGGGTGATCTCAAACCAGCTGAGCAACTACCTCCACTCAGACAACAGATGTCCCCAGAGAAGAATATTGAACCGGACAGGCCCCTAGGCCCAAATCAGATCCATTGCTTTGGTTTTCAGGCATCTCTCCTCAGAGGCCTCGTTTCCAATACCAGCATATGGTGGTTTCCTGAGGCACCAATAAGAACAAATCTCGTCTCTCCATGGAAAACTTGCTCATTGGAGCTTTGTCATAACCTCTGGTTAGGAGAATCCTTCAGGGCCCTGGTGCCACTGCCCCATACCAAGGTCTCCATGGACTCAAACCAACATTAAGACCATCCTCAGGAAAGTCCATTTCAACTCAGCCCCCTCTGTTGCTACCCCAAGCCAGCAGATCAAACGTTTCTTGTTGCTAGGAGACAATTGGAATGTGAGGCTGGCTGCCCAGGCATCCATACTTAGAACCCTGTTCTGGAAAAATACCTTATAAGACGTCCTGGAGCCATCCAACAAATCTTAATTGTCCCACAGAAGGAATCCTTGCGGTTTGGAGCATCTCACAACTCCAATAGTGGGAAAACCCCCATGGGCTCATAATATCCCCCCTTCATGAAGAGACCAACATGGACAGAAACTCAAACCTGAGCCAAAGTCTGAACCTCGACCTGACTTCAGACGCATGAGATCTCAATTCAGCTCTGCAGAGTGTGCCTGCCATGTCCTTGCCTCGAAACCTAAGCCTAGCTTGTGTTCTCAGACTTCCGTCCTCACTCTCCTGGCCCACAAGCCCTCCAGTTTGGGAATTCCGATGCCACAATGCAGCACTCTGCCTGCCCTCCAGAAGAAAAACATTGCCCTATGCTGCTAATAAGAAACCCCAAATGATTTTCTAATGCATGCCACTCGATTGTAAAGCAATTATACAGACTACCCTGTATACTAATGCCCTGTCTGGCACAGCCTGAGACAAGACATTCCAAACGACACCCAGACAGCTGGCCCCAACCTGGACACATAGGACCCGCTATGGCTGTAGGTCGTCATCTCTTCCCAACCTCGGTTTTCAGGCTTCAGCAATGTGGGAAAACCTGCATTGTCCGAAAGGCCATGCCAGTGCTTGAGGGCCGCCTAGGGCACAGACATACATTGTGACCTGCAGCGTGAGTCCCGTATTAAAGTAACGCCTCTCAGTGGCTGGACCAAGATCCTGCATATGGGGCTTGTCATATCCATAGGCCCCCAGGCTTAACCAGAGGGCGAGTATTCCAGTTGTCAGTACCCACTGCTATGCTCTAGAATCCCTCTACTGGTGGGACACATGAAGCAGAAAACAGGACACTTCCCTTCCCACAGAATGACCACAAACACTTGGCGGCTGGACAAACTACCAGAGAGGGAGACTTCTACGACCCATGAGGCAACTCCTACATTAAACGGCCATTGTGGACAAAACATCCAGAGACAAAAGCCTGAGCGACTGCCTCCCTCTCACCCTTCTTTCATATCCAGAGGAGCTCCCCTCATGGACTGTAGATCAGGCCTGCCGTAACCTCGGCCCCAAACCTGAGCTGAGTTAGGGTTTTTGGATGTCTGTCTGCACAGCCATGGCCCACACAGCCTCCAGGCTGGGGTCTCTGGAGCCACACCACAGAACTGTGCCTGCTCTCTCCTAAGAAACTGCCCATTCCATTGGCCACAACTCAACAAAATAGTAGAAACCTCAAGGTCCCTAAGGACATCCCACTACCACAAGCCGCACTGGACAAATAGGGGCATTATGACACAAGCTGAGCAACTACTACCTCCATGCAGACACACAGACAGATATCCGCAGAGACAGAAGATTGAACCAGACAGGCCCCTAGGCCCTATTATGAACTCTTGCTTTGGTGTCCAGGTATCACTCCTCAGATGCCTGGGTTCGAAGACCAGCATACAGGGCTTTCCTGAGGCACCAGACAGAAGACCTCTCATCTCCACATGGGAAGCTTCCTTGTTGGAGTTGTGTCAAGCCCTTCGGGTTGGAAAATCCTGCAGAGTCCCTTAGCTACTGCCACATTCCAAGGTCTCCATGGCCACCAACCCACATTATGACTCATCCTGAGGAGAGTCCATTTAAACTCAGCCTTCTGGGTAGCTCACACAAGAGCCCGCAGATTGAGCGTGCCTTGTCTCCACCAGGCAATGGGAAGGTGAGTAGGCGTTTCTCGGCATCCATGCTTAGGCCCCTGCTCTCGAGTCTTTCTGTATGGGGAATCAAGGGACCATCCAATAGTACTCGACTGTCCTGAAGAAGGAAACTTTGAAGTTTGGAGCAGCTCACAACTCCCAGCGTAGGGAAACCTCCCTGGCCTCATGACGCCCCCACCCCCTTCATGTAAGGGCCGTCGTGGACACAAACTCCAGCTTGAGGCAACATCTGATAATCGCCCTGACCTCACCTGCAGGAGATCTCGATTCAGCCTCTGCAGAGTGGACCTGCCATGCTCTTGGTCCCAAAACTCGTGTTTTCAGACTTCCTTCCTCACAATCCTGGCCACACCCCTCCAGTTTGGCAATTCTGGAGACACAATGCAGCACTCTGCCTGCCCTCCAGAAGAAAAATGTTGCCCTATAGGCCTAACCAGAAACGCCAAATGAGTAACAACCTGCATGCCACTCGACCATACCCCAATTATACTGTCTAGCCTGTGCACTAAAGCCCTGTCTGAAACAGCCTGAGGGCAGACCTCCAGTCCAACACCCAGACAGCTGGCCATAAACAGAGCATATCACACCCACAATGGATTTAGGCCATCAACTCTACCCAACCTCCGTTTTCACCTTCAGAACCTAGACCTTATCTCCACTCACTGCTCAGGAGTGAACGTGATACAAGAATCAGAACTTCTCCTTCGCCTTGGCAAGAAACCTAGTGGTTGGCATGTTTTTCCAAAGTTCAGTGTAGTTGAAACCAGTGTGGCCCATGAGGCCCTGCCCATGTTTATAGGCCACATTGGTCACAAACACACATTTTGTCCCTCAGCCTGATCCGAGGCCTCAGGTAAGGCCTCTCAGTGGTTGGATGAAGAGTCAGCATATTCGGCTTGCCATGCCCCTAGTCCCCAAATTTTACCCATAGTTCGGGTTCTCCCTTCACTTTTCCCCAGGGCTCATCTTTGGAATTCCTAGTTTGGTGGGACACCTGAGGTAACAAACCTGAAAGGAGTCCTCCCATTCCACAGATTGACGAAAAACAATTGGGATCGGGCCAAATCCACAGAGAGGAAGATTCGTCCATGGCCCATGAGGCCTCCCCGACATTCCACGGCCATCTCTGATACAAAATCCAGAGACAAAAGCCTGAGCAAGTGCCTCAGACTCGCTCTTTCTTTATATCCGGAAGAGTTCTTCTCATGGTTTATAGATCGGCCCTGCTATACCTACCTCCCCAAGGCTAAGCTGAGTTTGTGTTTTCAGACTTCTGTCCCCAAAGTCCTGGGCCACACACCTTCCAGGCTGGGGCCCCAGGTGTCACACATTAGGACTGTGTCTACCCAATCCATGGGAATTCTGCCCATTCCATTGTCCAAATCCGTAAAATTAGGAGAACCCTCCAAATCCCTGAGGCCATCCCAATAGTGCAGGTCGCCCGGGACAAACAAGGGCGGTCTGATACCAGCTGAGCATCTACCTCCACTCATACCATAGATGGATGTCCCCTGAGAAGAAGATTGAACCAGACAGGACCCTAGGCCATAATCGGATACATTGCTTTGGTTTACAGGCATGTCTCCTCAAAAGCCTGGATTCCAATACCAGCATAGGTGTTTTTCTGAGGCACCCATCAGAACAAATCTCGTCTACACAAGGAGACTTTTGCATCGAGCTATGTCAAAAGCTTAGGAGAATACTTCAGGGTCCCGGTGCCACCGCCCCATTTTAAGGCCCTCATGGACACAAACACACATTAGGACGCATCCTCAGGAAAGTCCATTTCAAGTCAGTCACTCCTGTTGCTCACGCAGAGTCATCAGATATAAACACTCTTGTTGCTAGGAGAAAATTGGAATGCGAGGCCTGCTTCCCAGTCATCCATCCTCGAATGGTGCCCTGGAGTCATTCCATATGGGATGTCCTGAAGCTGCCCAACAGGTCTCAATTGTCCCGCAGAAGGTATCCTTGAAGGGGGCATCCCACAACACCCAACGTGGGAAAACCTCCATGGCCTCGAGATTCCGCTCCCTTCATGAAGGGGCCGTCATGCACATAAACTCCAACGTGAGCCAACGTCTGATCCTCGCCCTGATTTCAGATGCATGAGATATTGGTTCAGATCTACAGTGGTCCCTGCCGTGTCCTCGCCCTGATACACAAGTCTAGCTTGTGTTCTCAGAATTCCGTGCTCACACTCCTGGACACGAAGCCCTCAAGTTTGGCAATTCCGGACCGACAATGAAGCACTCTGCCTGCCCTCTAGAAAACAAATTTTGCCTAATGAGCTGCCCAGACAACTTATATGAGGATAAATCTACATGGCACTCGACTTTACCCAAATTATATAGTCTACGGGGGCACTAATGCACTGTCTGACACAACCTGAGCCCGGACCTCCTGACCAACACCCAGACAGTTGACCGCACACTGAGCACATCAGACCCGCCATGGCCTTAGGTTATCATCTCTTCCCTACCTCCGTTTTCAGGCTTCAGAATCTAGACCTTATCTCCAATCACTGCCCAAGGGTGACTGTGATGCAGAAATCAGAACTCTTCCTTACCCATGGCAAGAAATCTTGTCGTTGGCAGGTTGTCTAACGTTCAGTGTAGGAGAAACCAGGATTCACCATGAGGCCCCGCCCATTCTTGTTTGCGAAGTGGGCATAAACACGCATTGTGACCCTCAGTGTGAGTCCTGTCCTCTAGTAAGTCCTCTCAGTCACTCGACCATTAGATGTCATAATGGGCTTGACATGTCCCTAGGCCCAAATTTGTAACCAGATTTCTGGTTGTACAGTCGGCCCCCCCCCCAGGGCTCTACTCTGGAATCCCTCATTTGGTGGAACACCTGAGGTTAAAAAACAAAACAAGGCAAATCACAACAACAAAACGGACTTCTTCCATCCCACAGAATGACCCCAAAATCTTGCGATGGGGACAAACCCCCAGATAGTAAGACTCATCCATTTCCCATGAAGTCAACCGGAAATTTCATGACCATGAGTGACACGATATCCAGAGACAAAAACTTGAGCAAGAGCCTAGCACTCGCCCTTTTTTCATATCCCGAAGAGTTCTCCTCATGGTCTGTAGATCAATCATGCCATACTTATTACCCGAAACATAAGCCGCGTTTGTGTTTTCAGACAACTGTCCAAACAGCTCTGCCTACACACCCTACAGGCTCAGGCCCCTGGAGCCAAACCTGAGGACAGTACTTGCCCTCTCCAAGGGAATTGTATGTGCCCATTCCAATGGCCACAACCTACTAATAAGATAAACCTCCAAACTCTTTGAGGTCATCCCAATAGTGGTGGCTCTCCAGGAGAAACAGGAGCAATCTGAGCCCATCTGACACCTACATGCACTCAGATGCATAGACTGATGTCCCCAGAGGTAAAAAGGTACGAACAGGCCCCTAGGCACTATTGGATTCATTGTTGTGCTATCCAGTCATCTCTCCTCAGAGGCCTGGATTTCAATACCAGCTGTTTCCTGACTCATCCTCAGAACAAATCTCATCTACATATGGGAAACTTGCACGTTGGAGCTGTGTCAAAGCCTCTGTTTGAAAAAACCCTTCAGGGCCCCAGTGCCACCGCTTCATTCCAAGATCTCCATAGACACAAAAACATATTAGGATCCATCCACAGGAGAGTCCATTTCAACTCAGCCTCCTGGATTGCTCCCCCAGATCCAGCAGATCTAATCTGTCTTGTTGCTAGGACACAATTGGAATGCGAGGTGGGCTACCCAGCCATCCATCCTTAGAACCCTGCTCGGAATCGTTGCCCTGGAGCCAACCAACAGGTCTCAATTGTCCTGCAGAAGAATCTTTGCAGTTTGGAGCTTCTCACAACTAACATCGTGGGAAAACCCCCACGGCCTCGTGGCCCCCCTGCCCCTTCATGAGGGCCATCAGGGACAGAAACACCAACCTGAGCGATCTTCTGATCCTCGCCCTGACATCATAAGCACGAGATCTCAATTCAGGTCTGTAGATTGTTCCTGCCTTGTCCTCACCCAGAAACCTAAGCCTAGCTTGTTCTCAGATTTCCTTCCTCAGACTACTGGCCCACAAGCCTCCAGTTTGAAAACCAGAACTATAATGCAGCACTCTTCCTGCCCTCAGGAAGAAAAACATTGCCCTCTGGGGCTACCCAGAAACTCCAAAAGAGGATCAACCTGCACGCCATTCGACTGTACCCCAAATATATAGGCTGACCTGGGCACTATTGCCCTTTTTGACACAGCCTGAGCCTGGATTACCTGGCCCCACACAGAAAGCTGGCCGCTCACTGAGCACATCGGACCCGCCATGGTCTTAGGTCGTCATCTCTTCCCAACCTCGGTTGTCAAGTTTCAGAACCTAGACCTTATCTCCAATCACTGCCCAGGCTTGAAAGTGATGCAGAAAAAACAACTCCTTCCCCGTGGCAAGAAACCATGTGGTTGGCATGTTGTCCAACGTTCAGTGTAGTTGAAACTAGTGTGGCCCATGAAGCCCCGCTCATGTTTGCGGGCCACATTGGTCAAAACCACACATTGTGACCCTCACCCTGATCCCAGTCCTCAATAAGGCCTCTCAGTGGCTGGATGAAGAGGTAGCATATTGGGCTTGCCATGCCCCTAGTCCCCAAATTTTACCCATAGTTCGGGTTCTCCCTTCACTTTTCCCCAGGGTTCCTCTTTGGAATTCCTCTTTTGGCGGGACACCTGAGGTAACAAACCTGAAAGGAGTCCTCCCATTCCACAGATTGACGAAAAACAATTGGGATCGGGCCAAATCCACAGAGAGGAAGATTCGTCCATGGCCCATGAGGCCTCCCCGACATTCCACGGCCATCTCTGATACAAAATCCAGAGACAAAAGCCTGAGCAAGCGCCTCAGACTCGCTCTTTCTTCATATCCGGAAGAGTTCTTCTCATGGTTTATAGATCGGGCCTGCCATACCTACGTCCCCAAACCTAAGCTGAGTTTGTGTTTTCAGACTTCTGTCCTCAAAGTCCTGGGCCACACACCCTCCAGGCTGGGGCCCCTGGAGTCACACATTAGGACTGTGCCTACCCAATCCATGGGAATTCTGCCGATGCCATTGTCCAAAACAGTAAAATTTGGAGAACCCTACAAATCCCTGAGGCCATCCCAATAGTGCAGGTCGCCCGGGACAAACAAGGGCGGTCTGATACCAGCTGAGCATCTACCTCCACTCATACCATAGATGGATGTCCCCTGAGAAGAAGATTGAACCAGACAGGACCCTAGGCCATAATCGGATACATTGCTTTGGATTACAGGCATGTCTCCTCAAAAGCCTGGATTGCAATACCAGCATCGAGGTTTTCCTGAGGCACCCATCAAAACAAATCTCGTCTCCACAAGGAACCTTGTGCATCGAGCTATGTCAAAAGCTTAGGAGAATACTTCAGGGTCCCGGTGCCACCGCCCCATTTTAAGGCCCTCATGGACACAAACACACATTAGGACCCATCCTCAGGAAAGTCCATTTCAAGTCAGCCACCCCGGTTTCTCCCGCAGAGCCATCAGATCTAAACTGTCTTGTTGCTAGGAGACAATTGGAATGCGAGGCGGGCTTCCCAGGCATCCATCCTCGAACGGTGCCCTGGAGTCATTCCATATGGGATGTCCTGGAGCTGCCCAACAAGTCTCAATTGTCCCGCAGAAGGAATCCTTGAAGGGGGCATCCCACAACTCCCAACGTGGGAAAACCTCCATGGCCTCGAGATTCCGCTCCCTTCATGAAGGGGCCGCCATGCACAGAAACTCCCACCTGAGCCAATGTCTTATCCTCGCCCTGACTTCAGATGCATGAGATATACGTTCAGATCTACAGGGATACCTGCCGTGCCCTGGCCCTGAAACCCAAGTCTAGCTTGTGTTCTCAGACTTCCGTCCTCACACTCCAGGCCCCGAAGCCCGGAAGTTTCGCAATTCCAGACCCACAATGCAGCACTCTGCCTGCCCTCTAGAAAAAAAATTTGGCCTAATGAGCTTCCCAGGCACTTTATATGAGGATAAATCTACATGTCATTCGACTGTACCCAAAGTATATAGTCTAACCTGGGCACTAATGCACTGTCTGACACAACCTGAGCTCGGACCTCCTGACCAACACCCAGACAGCTGACCGCACACTGAGCACATCAGAACCGCCATGGCCTTAGGACATCATCTATTCCCAACTGCGGTTTTTCAGGCTTCAGAACCTAGACCTTATCTCCAACCACTGCCCAGGGGTGCCTGTGATGCAGAAATCAGAACTCGTCCTTACCCATGGCAAGAAACCTTGTGGTTGGCATGTTGTCCAACGTTCAGTGTAGGAGAAACCAGCATTCACCCGCAGGCCCCGCCAATTCTTGAGTGCGAAGAGGGCATAAACACGCATTGTGACCCTCAGCGTGAGTCCTGTGCTCTAGTAAGTCCTCTCAGTGGCTCGATCATTAGATGTCATAATGGGCTTGACATGTCCCTAGGCCACA
Source organism: Mustela nivalis (assembly GCF_964662115.1). NCBI lineage: Eukaryota > Metazoa > Chordata > Mammalia > Carnivora > Mustelidae > Mustela > Mustela nivalis. The sequence goes on along the minus strand of NW_028135985.1, from coordinate 176,811 downwards.
ATTTTTAACCAGATTTCTGGTTGTCCGGTCGGCCCTCCCCAGGGCTCTACTCTGGAATACCTCATTTGGTGAGACACCTGAGGTTAAAAAACAAAACAAAGCAAATCAACAACAACAACAAAACGGACTTCTTCCATTCCCAGAATGACCCAAAAATCTTGGGACGGGGCAAAACCCCAGAGAGTAAGACTCGTCCATTTCCCATGAAGTCACCCGGAAATTTCACTACCATGAGTGATACGATATCCAGAGACAAAAACTTGAGCACGAGCCTCACACTCGCCCTTTTTTCATATCCTGAAGAGTTCTCCTCATGGTCTGTAGATCAGTCCTGCCATACCTATGACCCGAAACATAAGCCGCGTTTGTGTTTTCAGACAACTGTCCAAACAGCTCTGGCCTACACACCCTACAGGCTCAGGCCTCTGGAGCCAAACCTGAGGACTGTACTTGCCCTCTCCAAGGGAATTGTATGTGCCCATTCCAATGGCCACAACCCTACTAATAGGATAAACCTCCAAACTGCCGGAGACCATCCCAATAGTGGTGGCTTCCCAGGACAAACAGAGGCAATCTGAGCTCATCTGAGCACCTACCTGCCCTCAGACGCATAGACTGATGTCCCCAGAGGTAAAAAGGAACGAACAGGCCCCTAGGCACTAAACGGATCCATTGCTGTGGTATCCAGTCATCTCTCCTCAGAGGCCAGGATTTCAATACCAGTGTATGGCTGTTTCTTGACTCACCCATCAGAAAACTTCTCATCTACATATGGGAAACTTGCACGATGGAGCTGTGTCAAAGCCTCTGTTTGGAAAAACCCTTCAGGACCCCAGTGCCACCGCTACATTCCAAGGTCTCCATAGACACAAAAAGACATTAGGACCCATCCACAGGAGAGTCCATTTCAACTCAGCCTCCTGGGTTGCTCCCCCAGATGCAGCAGATCTAACCTGTCTTGTTGCTAGGACACAATTGGAATGCGAGGTGGGCTACCCAGCCATCCATCCTTAGAACCCTGCTCGGAATCGTTGCCCTGGAGCCAACCAACAGGTCTCAATTGTCCTGCAGAAGAATCTTTGCAGTTTGGACCTTCTCACAACTAACATCGTGGGAAAACCCCCACGGCCTCGTGGCCCCCCTGCCCCTTCATGAAGGGCCATCAGGGACAGAAACACCAACCTTAGCGATCTTCTGATCCTCGCCCTGACATCATAAGGACGAGATCTCGATTCAGGTCTGTAGATTGTTCCTGCCTTGTCCTCACCCAGAATCCTAAGCCTAGCTTGTTCTCAGATTTCCTTCCTCAGACTACTGGCCCACAAGCCTCCAGTTTGAAAACCAGAACTATAATGGAGCACTCTTCCTGCCCTCAGGAAGAAAAACATTGCCCTCTGGGGCTACCCAGAAACTCCAAATGAGGATCAACCTGCACGCCATTCGACTGTACCCCAAATATATAGGCTGACCTGGGCACTATTGCCCTTTTTGACACAGCCTGAGCCTGGATTACCTGGCCCCACACAGAAAGCTGGCCGCTTACTGAGCACATCGGACCCGCCATGGTCTTAGGTCGTCATCTCTTCCCAACCTCGGTTGTCAAGTTTCAGAACCTAGACCTTATCTCCAATCACTGCCCAGGCTTGAAAGTGATGCAGAAATCACAACTCATTCCCCGTGGCAAGAAACCATGTGGTTGGCATGTTGTCCAACGTTCAGTGTAGTTGAAAACAGTGTGGCCCATCAGGCCCCGCTCATGTTTGCGGGCCACATTGGTCAAAACCACACATTGTGACCCTCACCCTGATCCCAGTCCTCAATAAGGCCTCTCAGATGCTAGATGAAGAGATAGCATATTGGGCTTGCCATGCCCCTAAGCCCCAAATTTTACCCAGAGTTCGGGTTCTCCCTTCACTTTTCCTTAGGGCTCTTCTTTGGAATTCCTCTTTTGGCGGGACACCTGAGGTAACAAACCTGAAAGGAGTCCTCCCTTTCCACAGATTGACGAAAAACAATTGGGATCGGGCCAAATCCACAGAGAGGAAGATTCGTCCATGGCCCATGAGGCCTCCCCGACATTCCACGGCCATCTCTGATACAAAATCCAGAGTCAAAAGCCTGAGCAAGCGCCTCAGACTCGCTCTTTCTTCATATCCGGAAGAGTTCTTCTCATGGTTTATAGATCGGGCCTGCCATACTTACGGCCCCAAACCTAAGCTGAGTTTGTGTTTTCAGACTTCTGTCCTTAAAGTCCTGGGCCACACACACTCCAGGCTGGGGCCCCTGGAGTCACACATTAGGACTGTGCCTACCCGATTCATGGGAATTCTGCCGATGCCATTGTCCAAAACAGTAAAATTTGGAGAACCCTACAAATCCCTGAGGCCATCCCAATAGTGCAGGTCGCCTGGGACAAACAAGGGCGGTCTGATACCAGCTGAGCATCTACCTCCACTCATACCATAGATGGATGTCCCCTGAGAAGAAGATTGAACCAGACAGGACCCTAGGCCATAATCGGATACATTGCTTTGGATTACAGGCTTGTCTCCTCAAAAGCCTGGATTCCAATACCAGCATAGAGGTTTTCCTGAGGCACCCATCAAAATAAATCTCGTCTCCACAAGGAACCTTGTGCATCGAGCTATGTCAAAAGCTTAGGAGAATACTTCAGTGTCCCGGTGCCACCGCCCCATTTTAAGGCCCTCATGGACACAAACACACATTAGGACCCATCCTCAGGAAAGTCCATTTCAAGTCAGCCACCCCGGTTTCTCCCGCAGAGCCATCAGAACTAAACTGTCTTGTTGCAAGGAGACAATTGGAATGCGAGGCGGGCTTCCCAGGCATCCATCCTCGAACGGTGCCCTGGAGTCATTCCATATGGGATGTCCTGGAGCTGCCCAACAAGTCTCAATTGTCCCGCAGAAGGAATCCTTGAAGGGGGCATCCCACAACTCCCAACGTGGGAAAACCTCCATGGCCTCGAGATTCCGCTCCCTTCATGAAGGGGCCGTCATGCACAGAAACTCCAACCTGAGCCAACGTCTGATCCTCGCCCTGACTTCAGATGCATGAGATATAGGTTCAGATCTACAGGGATACCTGCCGTGCCCTGGCCCTGAAACCCAAGTCTAGCTTGTGTTTTCAGACTTCCCTCCTCACACTCCCGGCCCCGAAGCCCAGAAGTTTTGCTATTCCAGACCCACAATGCTGCACTCTGCCTGCCCTCTAGAAAAAAAATTTGGCCTAATGAGCTTCCCAGGCACCTTATATGAGGATAAATCTACATGGCATTCGACTGTACCCAAAGTATATAGTCTAACCTGGGCACTAATGCACTGACACAACCTGAGCTCGGACCTCCTGACCAACACCCAGACAGCTGACCGCACACTGAGCACATCAGAACCGCCATGGCCTTAGGTCATCATCTATTCCCAACTGCGGTTTTTCAGGCTTCAGAACCTAGACCTTATCTCCAACCACTGCCCAGGGGTGCCTGTGATGCAGAAATCAGAACTCGTCCTTACCCATGGCAAGAAACCTTGTGGTTGGCATGTTGTCCAACGTTCAGTGTAGGAGAAACCAGCATTCACCCGCAGGCCCCGCCAATTCTTGAGTGCGAAGAGGGCATAAACACGCATTGTGACCCTCAGCGTGAGTCCTGTGCTCTAATAAGTCCTCTAAGTGGCTCGACCATTAGATGTCATAATGGGCTTGACATGTCCCTAGGCCACAATTTTTAACCAGATTTCTGGTTGTCCGGTCGGCCCTCCCCAGGGCTCTACTCTGGAATACCTCATTTGGTGAAACACCTGCGGTTAAAAAACAAAACAAAGCAAATCAACTACAACAACAAAACGGACTTCTTCCATTCCCAGAATGACCCAAAAATCTTGGGACGGGGCAAAACCCCAGAGAGTAAGACTCGTCCATTTCCCATGAAGTCACCCGGAAATTTCACGACCATGAGTGACACGATATCCAGAGACAAAAACTTGAGCACGAGCCTCACACTCGCCCTTTTTTCATATCCTGAAGAGTTCTCCTCATGGTCTGTAGATCAGTCCTGCCATACCTATGACCCGAAACATAAGCCGCGTTTGTGTTTTCAGACAACTGTCCAAACAGCTCTGGCCTACACACCCTACAGGCTCAGGCCCCTGGAGCCAAACCTGAGGACTGTACTTGCCCTCTCCAAGGGAATTGTAAGTGCCCATTCCAATGGCCACAACCCTACTAATAGGATAAACCTCCAAACTGTCGGAGGCCATCCCAACAGTGGTGGCTTCCCAGGACAAACAGGGGCAATCTGAGCTCATCTGAGCACCTACCTGCCCTCAGACGCATAGACTGATGTCCCCAGAGGTAAAATGGAACGAACAGGCCCCTAGGCACTAAACGGATCCATTGCTGTGGTATCCAGTCATCTCTCCTCAGAGGCCTGGATTCCAATACCAGTGTATGGCTGTTTCTTGACTCACCCATCAGAAAACTTCTCATCTACATATGGGAAACTTGCACGATGGAGCTGTGTCAAAGCCTCTGTTTGGAAAAACCCTTCAGGACCCCAGTGCCACCGCTACATTCCAAGGTCTCCATAGACACAAAAAGACATTAGGACCCATCCACAGGAGAGTCCATTTCAACTCAGCCTCCTGGGTTGCTCCCCCAGATGCAGCAGATCTAACCTGTCTTGTTGCTAGGACACAATTGGAATGCGAGGTGGGCTACCCAGCCATCCATCCTTAGAACCCTGCTCGGAATCGTTGCCCTGGAGCCAACAAACAGGTCTCAATTGTCCTGCAGAAGAATCTTTGCAGTTTGGAGCTTCTCACAACTAACATCGTGGGAAAACCCCCACGGCCTCGTGACCACCCCACCCCTTCATGAAGGGCCATCAGGGACAGAAACACCAAACTGAGCGATCTTCTGATCCTCGCCCTTACATCATAAGCACGAGATCTCGATTCAGGTCTGTAGATTGTTCCTGCCTTGTCCTCACCCAGAAACCTAAGCCTAGCTTGTTCTCAGATTTCCTTCCTCAGACTACTGGCCCACAAGCCTCCAGTTTGAAAACCAGAACTATAATGCAGCACTCTTCCTGCCCTCAGGAAGAAAAACATTGCCCTCTGGGGCTACCCAGAAACTCCAAATGAGGATCAACCTGCACGCCATTTGACTGTACCCCAAATATATAGGCTGACCTGGGCCCTATTGCCCTTTTTGACACAGCCTGAGCCTGGATTACCTGGCCCCACACAGAAAGCTGGCCGCTCACTGAGCACATCGGACCCGCCATGGTCTTAGGTCGTCATCTCTTCCCAACCTCGGTTGTCAAGTTTCAGAACCTAGACCTTATCTCCAATCACTGCCCAGGCTTGAAAGTGATGCAGAAAACACAACTCCTTTCCCGTGGCAACAAACCATGTGGTTGGCATGTTGTCCAACGTTCAGTGTAGATGAATCCAATGTGGCTCATGAGGCCCCGCTCATGTTTGCGGGCCACATTGGTCAAAACCACACATTGTGACCCTCACCCTGATCCCAGTCCTCAATAAGGCCTCTCAGTGGCTGGATGAAGAGATAGCATATTGGGTTTGCCATGCCCCTAGGCCCCAAATTTTACCCATAGTTCGGGTTCTCCTTTCACTTTTCCCCAGGGCTCTTCTTTGGAATTCCTCTTTTGGCGGGACACCTGAGGTAACAAACCTGAAAGGAGTCCTCCCATTCCACAGATTGACGAAAAACAATTGGGATCGGGCCAAATCCACAGAGAGGAAGATTCCTCCATGGCCCATGAGGCCTCCCCGACATTCCACGGCCATCTCTGATACAAAATCCAGAGACAAAAGCCTGAGCAAGCACCTCAGACTCGCTCTTTCTTCATATCCGGAAGAGTTCTTCTCATGGTTTATAGATTGGGCCTGCCATACCTACGTCCCCAAACCTAAGCTGAGTTTGTGTTTTCAGACTTCTGTCCTCAAAGTCCTGGGCCACACACACTCCAGGCTCGGGCCCCTGGAATCACACATTAGGACTGTGCCTACCCAATCCATGGGAATTCTGCCGATGCCATTGTCCACAACAGTAAAATTTGGAGAATCCTACAAATCCCTGAGGCCATCCCAATAGTGCAGGTCGCCCGGGACAAACAAGGGCGGTCTGATACCAGCTGAGCATCTACCTCCACTCATACCATAGATGGATGTCCCCTGAGAAGAAGATTGAACCAGACAGGACCCTAGGCCATAATCGGATACATTGCTTTGGATTACAGGCATGTCTCCTCAAAAGCCTGGATTGCAATACCAGCATCGAGGTTTTCCTGAGGCACCCATCAAAACAAATCTCGTCTCCACAAGGAACGTTGTGCATCGAGCTATGTCAAAAGCTTAGGAGAACACTTCAGCGTCTCGGTGCCACCGCCCCGTTTTAAGGCCCTCATGGACACAAACACACATTAGGACCCATCCTCAGGAAAGTCCATTTCAAGTCAGCCACCCCGGTTTCTCTCGCAGAGCCATTAGATCTAAACGGTCTTGTTGCTGGGAGACAATTGGAATGCGAGGCCGGCTTCCCAGGCATCCATCCTCGAACAGTGCCCTGGAGTCATTCCATATGGGATGTCCTGAAGCTGCCCAACAGGTCTCAATTGTCCCGCAGAAGGTATCCTTGAAGGGGGCATCCCACAACACCCAACGTGGGAAAACCTCCATGGCCTCGAGATTCCGCTCCCTTCATGAAGGGGCCGTCATGCACAGAAACTCCAACCTGAGCCAACATCTGATCCTCGCCCTGACTTCAGATGCATGAGATATAGGTTCAGATCTACAGTGGTACCTGCCGTGTCCTCGCCCTGAAACCCAAGTCTAGCTTGTGTTCTCAGACTTCCGTCCTCATACTCCTGGACACGAATCCCTCAAGTTTAAAATTCCGGACCGACAATTAAGCACTGTACCCAAAGTATATAGTCTAACCTGGGCACTAATGCACTGTCTGACACAACCTGAGCTCGGACCTCCTGACCAACACCCAGACAGCTGACCGCACACTGAGCACATCAGAACCGCCATGGCCTTAGGTCATCATCTCTTCCCAACTGCTGTTTTTCAGGCTTCAGAACCTAGACCTTATCTCCAACCACTGCCCAGGGGTGCTTGTGATGTAGAAATCAGAACTCGTCCTTACCCATGGCAAGAAACCTTGTGGTTGGCATGTTGTCCAACGTTCAGTGTAGGAGAAACAAGCATTCACCCGGAGGCCCCGCCAATTCTTGAGTGCGAAGAGGGCATAAACACGCATTGTGACCCTCAGCGTGAGTCCTGTGCTCTAGTAAGTCCTCTCAGTGGCTCGACCATTAGATGTCATAATGGGCTTGACATGTCCCTAGGCCACAATTTTAAACCAGATTTCTGGTTGTCCGGTCGGCCCTCCCCTGGCTCTACTCTGGAATACCTCATTTGGTGAGACACCTGAGGTTAAAAAACAAAACAAAGCAAATCAACAACAACAACAAAACGGATTTCTTCCATCCCCAGAATGACCCAAAACTCTTGGGACGGGGCAAAACCCCAGAGAGTAAGACTCGTCCATTTCCCATGAAGTCACCCGGAAATTTCACGACCATGAGTGACACGATATCCAGAGACAAAAACTTGAGCACGAGCCTCACGCTCGCCCTTTTTTCATATCCTGAAGAGTTCTCCTCATAGTCTGTAGATCAGTCCTGCCATACCTATGACCCGAAACATAAGCCGCGTTTGTGTTTTCAGAAAACTGTCCAAACAGCCCTGGCCTACACACCCCAAAGGCTCAGGCCCTTGGAGCCAAACCTGAGGACTGTACTTGCCCTCTCCAAGGGAATTGTGTGTACCCATTCCAATGGCCACAATCCTACTAATAGGATAAACCTCCAAAGTTCCTTAGGCCATCCCAATATTGGTGGCTTCCCAGGACAAACAGGAGCAATCTGAGCACATCAGAGCACCTTCCTGCACTCAGACCCATAGACTGATGTCCCCAGAGGAAAAAAGGAATGAGCAGACCACTAGGCACTAATCGGATCTATTGCTATGGTTTCCAGGCATTTCTCCTCAGAGGCCTGGATTTCAATACCAGCATATGGCTGTTTCTTGACTTACCCATCAGAACAAATCTCATCTACCTATGGGAAACTTGCACGGTGGAGCTGTGTCAAAGTCTCTGTTTAGAAGAACCCATCAGGGACCCAGTGCCACTGCTTCATTCCAAGGTCTCCATAGACACAAAAACATATTAGGACACATCCACAGGAGAGTCAATTTCAACTCAGCCTCCTCAGTTGCTCCCCCAGATCCAGCAGATCTAACCTTTCTTGTAGCTAGGAGAAAATTGGAATGCCAGGTGGGGTACCTAGCCATCCATCCTCAGAACCATGCTTGGAATCCTTGGCCTGGCACCAACTAACAGGTCAATTGTCCTGGAGAAGAATCTTTGTAGTTTGGAGCTTCTCACAACTCCCATCGTGCGAAAACCCCCATGGCCTCGTGATTCCCCCCCTTCATGAAGGGGCCATCAGGGACAGAAAGTCCAACCTGAAGATCGTCTGATCCTCACCCTGACTTCAGATGCACGAGATCTCGATTCAGGTCTGTAGATTGTGCCTGCCATGTCCTCACCCATAAAAACTAAGCCTAGCTTGTGTTCTCAGACTTCAGTCCTCAGACTACTGGCCCACAAGCCCTCCAGTTTGGCAATCCAGAAGTACAATGCGGCACTCTGCCTGCTCCCTGGAAGAAGAACATTGCCCTCTGGGGCTACCCAGAAACCCCAAATGAGGATCAACCTGCACGCCATTTGGCTGTACACCAAATATATAGGCTGAAGTGGGCACAATTGCCCATTCTGACACAGCCTGAGCCTGGAAGTCCTGGCCCCACCCAGACAGCTGGCCGCACACTGAGCACATCGGACCCGCCATGGCCTTAGGTCGTCATCTCTACCCAACCTCGGTTTTCAGGTTTCAGAACCTTGACCTTATCTCCAATCACTGCCCAGGTTTGAAAATGTTGCAGAAATCCGAACTCGTTCCCTTGGCAAGAAACCTCATGGTTGGCATGTTGTCCAACGTTCAGTGTAGTTGAAACCAGTGTGGCACATGAGACCCAGCCCATGCTTGAGGGCCACATTGGTCTCAAACACACATTGTGACCCTCAGCCTGAGCCCGGTCCTCAGGCAAGGCCTCTCAGTGGCTGCATGAAGAAACAGCATATTGGGCTTGCCATGCCCCTAGACCCTAATTTTTAACCATATTTCGGGTTGTCCCTTCACTCTTGCGCAGGGCTCTGCTTTGGAATTCCTCTTTTGGTGGGACACCTCAGGTAACAAACCTTAAAGGAGTCCTCCCATCCCACAGATTCACGAAAAAGAATTGGGATAGGGCCAAATCCACAGAGAGGAAGATTCGTCCATGGCCCATGAGGCCTCCCCGACTTTCCACGGCCATCGCTGATACAAAATCCAGAGACAAAAGCCTAACTAAGCGCCTCAGACTCGCTCTTTCTTCATATCCTGAAGAGTTCTTCTCATGATTTGTAGTTCGGCCGTGCCATACCTACGTTCCCAAACCTAAGCTGAGTTTGTGTTTTTTGAGTTCTGTCCTCAAAGTCCTGGGCCACACACCCTCCAGGCTGGGCCCCTGGAACCACACATTAGGACTGGGCCTAACCAATCCATGGGAATTCTGCCCATTCCATTATCCAAAACCATACAAATTAGGAGAAACCTCCAAATTCCCTGAGGCCATACCAATGGTGTAGGTTGTCCGGGACAAAAAAGGGCCGTCTGACACCAGCTGAGCATCTACCTCCACTCATACCATAGATGGATGTCCCCAGAGAAGAAGATTGACCAGACAGGACCCCAGGCCATAATGGGATCCATAGCTTTGGTTTACAGGCATGTCTCCTCAAAAGCCTGGTTTCCAATACCAGCTGAGGGCTTCTCCTGAGGCACCCATCAGAACAAATCTCGTCTACACATGGGAAACTTGCATGTTGGAGCTCTCTCAAAGCCTCTGGTTAGAAGGACATTTCAGGTTCCCGGTGCCAGCGCCTCATTCCAAGGTCTCCATGGAGACACACCCACATTAGGACCCATCCTCAGGAGAGTCCATTTCAACTCAGCCCCCTCAGGTGCTCCCCCTGATCCAGCAGATCTAACCCGTCTTGTCGCTAGGAGATGATTGGAATGAGAGGCAGGCTTCCCAGACATCCATACTTAGAACCATTCTCAGAATTATGCTGTATGGGAAGTCCTGTAGCCAACCAACAGGTCTCAATAGTCCCGCAGAAGAATCTTTACTGTTTGGAGCATCTCACAACTCCCATCGTGGGCAAACCTCCATGGCCTCGTGATCCCGCCCCCTGTGCTTCATGAAGGGGCCATCAGGGACAGAAGCTCCAACCTGATCGATCGTCTGATCCTCGCCCTAACTTCAGATGCAGGACATCTTGATTCAGCTCTGCAGAGTGTGTCTGCCGTGCCCTTGCCCAGAAACGTAAGTCTAGTTTGTGTTCTCAACTTCCATCCTCACATTCCTGGCCCACAAGCCCTCCAGTTTGGCAATTCCAGAACTACAAGGCAGCACTCTGCCTGCTTTCCGGAAGAAAAACATTGCCCTCTGGGGCTACCCAGATTCCCCAAATGAGGATCAACCTGCATGCCACTTGACTGGACCCCAATTATACAGGCTGCCCTGGGCACTACTGCCCTTTCTGGCACAGCCTGAGACTGAACCTCCTGGCTCGCACCCACCCAGCTAGCCACACACTGAGCACATCAGACCCGCCATGGCCTTAGGTCATCATCTCTTTCCAACCTCGGTTTTCAGGCTTCAGAACCTAAACCTTATCTCCAGTCACCACCCAGGGTTGAACATGATGCAGGAATCAGAACTCCTTCCCCATGGCAAGAAACCTTGTGGTTGGCATGTTGTCCAACGTAAAATGTAGTTGAAACCAGTGTGGCCCATGAGGCCCTGCAGATGCTTGAGGACCAAGTCGTTCACAAACATGCATTCTGACCCTCAACGTGAGCCCAGTTCTCAAGTAAGGCCTCTCAGTGGCTGGACCAAAAGACAGCATATTGGGCTTGTCATGCCCCTAGGCCCCAATTTTTAACCAGATTTCTGGTTGTCCAGTCTCCCCTCCCCAGGGCTCGGCTTTGGAATCCCTCTTTTGGTGGGACACCTGAGGTAACAAAACTGAAAGGACTCCTCCCATCCCACAGTTTGACCCAAAACAATTGGAATCGGGCCAAATCCACAGAGCGGAAGACTCGTCCATGGCCCATGAGGACTCCCTGACATTCCACGCCCATCGTTGACACAAAATCCAGAAACAAAAGCCTGAACGAGTGCCTCACAATCTCTCTTTCTTCATATCTGGAAGAATTCTCCTCACGGTCTGTAGATCGGGCCTGCCATACCTACGTCCCTAAACCTAAACTGAGTTTGTGTTTTAGACTTCTGTCTCCACAGTCCTGAGGCACACACCCTGCAGGCTGGGGCCCCTGGAGCCACATCAAAACTGTGCGTTCCCTCTCCACGGGAATTCTGCCCATTCCATTGTCCATAATCATAAAATTAGGAGAAACCTCCAAAGTCCCCAAGGCCTTCACAATAGTGTAGGCCGCCTGGGACAAACAAGGGCCATCTGACACCAGCTGAGCATCTAACTCCACTAATACCTTAGATGGATGTACACAGAGAAGAAGATTCAACCGGACAGGCCCCTAGGCTCTAAACGGAGCCATTGCTTTGGCTTCCAGTTATCTCTCTTCAGAGGCCTATATTCCAATAACAGTATATGGGGGTTTCCTGAGGCACGAATTAGAACAAATCTCGTCTCCACATGGGAAACTTGTCCTTTGGAGATGTCTCAAAACCTCCGGTTAGGAGAATCCTTCAGGGCCCATGCACCAACGCCCCATTCCAAGGTCTCCATGGACACAAACCCACATTAGCATCCATCCTCAGGAGAGTCCATTTCAACTCAGCCCCCTTGGTTGCTCTGACAGAGCCAGCATATCAAACCTGTCTATTTGCTAGGAGACAACTGCAATGTGAGGCGGGCTTCCCATGCATCCATCCTAAGATCCCTGCTCTGGTGTCATTCTGTATGGTATGTACTGGAGTGATACAAAAGGTCTCAATTGTTGATCAGAAGGAATCTTTGTTGTTTGGAGCATCTCACAACTTCCATTGTGGGTAAACCTCCATGGACTGGAGAAGCTGTCCCCTTCATAAAGTGGCCAGAATGGACAGAAATTCAAACCTAAGCCTAGGTTTGAACCTCGCCCTGACTTCAGATTCATGATATCCCGATTCAGATCTGCAGAGGGTGCCTGCCGTGCCCTCGCCCAGAACCTACGCCTAACATGTGTTCTCAGACTTCCGTCCTCACACTCCCCGTCCACAAGGCATCCACTTTGGAAATTCCGGAGCCACAATGCAGCACTCTGCCTGTTCTCCAGAAGAAAAACATTGCCCTTGGGGCTACCCAGAAATGCCAAATAAAGATCAACCTGCACGGCACTCAGTTGTACCCCAATTATACAATCTACCCTGGGCACTAATGCCCTGTCTGACACAGCACAAGCTTGGACCTCCCGACCAACACCCAGACAGCTGGCTCCACGCTGAGCATATCGGACCCAACATGGTCTTAGGTCGTCATCTCTTCCCAACCTCGGTTTTCAGACTTCACAACCTAGACCTTATCTCCAATCACTGCCCAAGAGTGAATGACATGCAGAAATCAGAATTAATGCTTCCCCATGGCAAGAACTCATGTGGTTGACATGTTGACTATCATTCAGTGTAGGAGAAACAAGCATGCACCATGAGTCCCCACCCATGCTTGAGTACCACGAGGGCATAAACACGCATTGTGACCCTCAGCATGAGTTCTGTCCTCAATGAAGGCCTCTCAGTGGCTGGACCATTAGAAGGCATATTGGGCTTGCCATGCCCCTAGGCCCGTATTTTTAGTTAGATTTCTTGTTGTCCAGGGTTCTGCTCTGGAATCCCTCTTTTGGTGGGACACCTTAGTTAACAAAACTAAATCCCACAGATTAACCCAAAACAATTGGGATCTGGCCAAATCCACAGAGAGAAAGACTCTTCCATGGCCCATGAGGACTCCTCGACATTCCACAGCCATCATTGACACAAAATCCAGGGGCAAAAGCCTGACAAGTGTCACATTTTCACCCTTTATTCATATCCCAAAAAGTTCTCCTCATAGTCTGTAAATCGGACCTGCCATACCTACGTCCCCAAAGCTAAGCTGAGTTTGTGTTTTCAGACATCTGTCCCCACAGTCCTTGCCCACACACCCTCAAGGCTGGCCCCTTGGAGCCACACATCAGGTCTGTGCCTGCCCACTCCACAGGAATTCTGCCCATGCCATTGTCCATAATCATACAATTTAGGAGAAACCTCCAAAGTCCCCGAGGCCATCCCTATAGTGTAGGCCACCCGGACAAACAGGAGCGGTCTGACACCAGCTGAGCAACTACCTCCATTTCATAAAATAGACAGATGTCGACAGAGAAGAAGATTGAACCAGAGAGGCTCCTAGGACCTAATTGGATGCATTGCTGTGGTTTCTATGTATCTCTCCTCAGAGGCCTGGTTCTAATACCAGCATATGTGGGTATCCTGAGGCACCAATTAGAACAAATCTTGTCTCCACATGGAAAACTTGCTCTTTCGAGTTGTTTCAAAATCTCCGGTTAGAATCCTTTAGAGCCCTGGGGCCACCACCCCATTCCAACGTCCTCATGGACACAAACACACATTAAGACCCATCTTCAGGAGAGTCCATTTCAACTCAGCTCCCACGATTGCTCCTGCATAGCCATCAGATCGTACCTGTCTTGTGGCAGGGAGACAATTGGTGTAAGAGGCAGTCTGCTCAGGCATCCATCCTTAGAACCCGGCTCTGGAGTCATTCCATATGGGATGTCCTGGAGCCATCCAACAGTTCTCAATTTTCCCGCAGAAGGAATCCTTGCAGTTTGGAGCATCCCACAACTCCCAACGTGGGAAAACCTCCATGGCCTCGAGATTCCACCCCTTTGATGAAGGGGCCATCATGGACAGAAACTCCAACCTGCGCCTAAGTCTGATCCTCGTCCTACTTCAGATGAATGAGATTTTGATTCGGATCTGCAGAGGGTGCCTGCCATGCCCTCGCCCTGAAACTTAAGTCTAGCTTATGATCTCAGACTTACGTCCTCACACTCCTGGTCCCGACGCCCTCAAGTTTGGCAATTCTGGACCCACAATGCTGCACTCTGCCTGCCCACCAGAAGAAAAATGTTGCCCCAGTGAGCTTCCCTGACACAATAAATGAGGATGAACCTACATGGAACTCAACTGTACCCAAATTATACATTCTAACCTGGGCACTAATGCACTGTCTGACACAGCCTGAATCCATACCTCCTGAACAACACCCAGAAAGCTGACCGCACACTGAGCACATCGGACCCTCCATGACCTTAGGTTATCATCTCATCCCAACCTCGATTTTCTGGATTCAGAACTTAGATCTTATCTCCAGTCACTGCCCAGGGGTGAACATGATGCAGAAATCAGAATTCCTCCTTCCCCATGGAAAGAAACCTTGTGGTTCGTATGTTGTCCAAAGTTCAGTGTAGGAGAATCAAGCATGGCCCATGAGTCCCCGCCCATGCTTGATGCCTACATTGGGCACAAACATGCATTGTGACCCTCAGTGTGAGCACTGTACTCAAGTAAGACCTCTCAGTGGCTGGACCAAGGTACCCCATATGGGGATTGCCATGCCCTTAGGCCCCCAATCTTATACAGAGTTCGGGTTGTCCAGTCGCCCCTTCCCAGGGTTCTGCTCTGGAATCCCTCTTTAGTGGCACACCTGAGGTAAAAAAAAAAAAAAAAAAAAAAAAAACAGAATGGACTCCTCCCATCCCACGGAATGACCCCAAAATATTGGGATCATCCAAATCCCCATAGAGGAAGTCTCACCCATGGTCCATGAGGACGCCCCTACTTTCCACGGCCATCAGTGACACAAAATCCAGAGTCAAAAGCCTGAGCAAGTGCCTCACACTCACTCTTTGTTCATATCCTGAAGAGTTCTGCTCAAGGTCTGTAGATCGGGCCTCCCATACCTATGTCCCCAAACCTAAGACGAGTTTCTGTTTTCAGACTTCTGTCCCCACATCTCTGACCCACACACCCTCCATGCTTGAGCCCATAGAGCCACACCTCAGGATTGTGCCTTCCCTCCCCAAATGAATTCTGCCCATTTCATTGGCCACAAACTTGCAAATTAGGAGAAACCTCCAAAGTCAAAGTGGCCATCCCAATAGTGTAGACTGCCCAGGACAAATAGGGGCAATCTGACACCAGCTGAGGAACTACCTCCACTCAATCCCATAGACAGATGAACCGAGAGAAGAAGATTAAACCAGACAGGCCCCAGGCCCTAATCAGATCCATTGCCTTGGTTTCCAGGCATCTCTCCTCAGAGTTCTGGTTTCCAATACCAGCATATTGGGGGTTACTGAAGCACCAATGAGAACAAATCTTGTTTCCCCATGGGAAAAATGCTTCTTGGAGCTGTGTCAAAACCTCTGGTTAGGAGCATCCTTCAGAGCCCTGGTGCCACTGCCCCATTCCAAGGTCTCCATGGACACAATCCCACATTATGACCGATCCTCAGGAGAATGCATTTCAACTCAGCCCCCTCGGCTGCTACATCATAGGCAGCAATCAAACGTGCCGTTTCGCTAGGAGACAATTGGAATGCAAGGCCGGATGCCCAGGCATCCATCCTTAGAACCCTGCTCTGCAATTGTTCCATATGGGATGTCCTGGAGCCATCCAACAGGTTTCAACTGACCCGCAGAAAATCCTTGTGTTTTGGAGCATCTCACTACTGCCATCATGGGAAAACACCAATGGCGGTGTGATGACCCCCCTTCATGAAGGGGCCATCATGGACAGAAACTCCAACCTGAGCCAATATATGAACCTCGCCCTGACCTCAGATGCATGAAATCTAAATTCAGCTCTGCAGAGTGTGCCTGCCATTTCCTCGCCCTGAAACCAAAGCAAAGCTTCAGTTCTCAGACTTACATCCTTGCATTCCTGGCCGCAAGGCCTCCAGTTTGGCAGTTCCGGAGCCAGAATGCAGCACTCTGCCTGCCCTCCAGAAGAAAGACTTTGCCTTATGGGGCTACGGAGAAACCCCAAATAATTATCTTCTGCATGCCACTCAACTGTACCCCAATTATACAGCGTATCTGGGCACGAATGCCCTGTCTGGCACAGCCTGAGTGCAGACCTCCTGAACGACACCTAGAAAGCTGGCCCCAAACTGAACACATCGGACCCGCCATGGCCTTAGGTCGTCATCTCTTCCAAACCTCGGTTTTCAGGCTTCAGAACCTAGACCTTATCTCCAATTAGTGCCCAGAGGTGAACGTGATGCAGAAATCAAAACTCCTCCTTCCCCATGGCAAGAAACCCTGAGGTTGGCATGTCCAAGGTTCACTGTAGGAGAAACCTGCAAGCTCAATGAGGTCCCGCCCAATATTGAGGACCACCTTGGGCACAAACACACATTGTGACCCTCAGCATGAGTCCACTATTCAAGTAACGTCTCTCAGTGGCTGGACCAAGAATCTGCATATGGGCTTGCCATGCCCATAGGACCCCAGGCCTAACCAGAGGGTGGGTATTCCAGTTGTATGTACTCAGTGCTCTGCTCTAGAATCCCTCTATTGTGGGGACACATGAGGCAGAAAACAGGACTCCTCCCTTCCCACAAAATGACCCCAATCTCTTGGGAGCCGGACAAATCACCAGAGAGGGAGACTTCCATGGCCCATGAGACCATGCTTACATTAAATGACCATCATGAATACAACATCCAGAGACATAAGCCTGAACGACCGCCTCTCACTCGCCTTACTTTCTAATCACAATGAGCTCCCCTCACGGACTGTAGATCACTCCTGCCATAACCTCAGCCCCAAACCTCAGCCGAGTTTGTGTTTTTGGATGTCTGTCCCCACAGCCCTGGCCCACACAGCCGCCAGGCTGGGGCCTCTGGAGCCACACCACAGGACTGTCCTGCTCTCTCCAAGGAGACTATGCCCATTCCATTGCCCATAACCCCACAGAATAGGAGAAACCTCAAGGCCCCCGAGGACATCCCACTACTATAAGCCTCTCTGGACATGGCATCCTGACACAAGCTGAGCAACTACCTCCATGCAGAAACACAGACAGATGTCGGCAGAGACAGTAGATTGAACCAGACAGGCCCCTGGGCCCTAATCTGAACTCTTGCTTTGGTTTCCAGGTGTCACTCCTCAGAGGCCTGGGTTTGAAGACCAGCATCTGGGGCTTTCCTGAGACACCAAACAGAACAACTATCGTCTCCACATGGGAAGATTCATTGTTGGAGCTGTGTCAAACCCTTCGGTTTGGAGAAACCTGCAGAGTCCCTGAGCCACCGCCACATTCCAAGGTCTCCATGGCTACCAACCCACAGTATGACTCATCCTCAGGAGAGTCCATTTCTACTCAGCCCTCTGAGAAACCCGCCCAAGAGCCTGCAGATTGAGCCTGCCTTGCCCCAAGCAGCCAGTGGGAATGTGAGGTGGCATTTGCAGACATTCATGCTTAGACCCCTTCTCTCGAGTCTTTCTGTAGGGGTCATCCTAGAACCATCTCATAGTACTCGACTGTCCTACAGAGGAAACCTTGATGTTTGGGGCAGCTCATAACTCCCAGCGTTGGGAAACCTCCCTGGCCTCATGACGCCCCCACCCCCTTCAGGAAGGGGCCATAATGGACACAAACTCCAACCTGAGGCAAAGTCTGATACTCGCCCTGACCTCAGATGCAGGAGATCTCGATTCAGTCTCTGCAGAGTGCGCCTGCCATGCCCTCGGCCCCAAACCTAACGCTAGCTTGTGTTTTCAGACTTCCCTCTTCACACTCCTGGCAAACAAGCCCTCCAGACTGGGAATTCCAGAACCACAACACAGTTTTCTGCCTGCCCACCAGAAGAAAAACGTTGCCCTATGGGGCTCTCCAGAAACCACAAATGAGAACCAACCTGCTCTGGCCTCGACTGCACCCTAACTGGAAAGGCTACCCTGGTCAGTAGTGCTCTG
Organism: Mustela nivalis; assembly: GCF_964662115.1. NCBI lineage: Eukaryota > Metazoa > Chordata > Mammalia > Carnivora > Mustelidae > Mustela > Mustela nivalis. The sequence continues at coordinate 158,585 of NW_028135985.1, read as the reverse complement.
TCTGACACAGCCTGACGTCCCGACAGACAAGGAAACAACTGGCTGCACACTAAGCACATCAGACAGGCCATGGCCTTATGCCGTCATCTCTTCCCAACCTGGGTTTTCAGACATCTGACCCTAGATATTATATCAAATCCTGGCAAACGTGGGTAACTGAAGCACAAATCAGATCTTCTCCTTCCCCATGGCTGGAAAGCTTGCTGTTGGCATGGAGTCATACCTTCAGTGTAGGAGAAACCTTCATGGCCCCTGAGGCCAAGCCTAAACTTGAGTGCCTCCTTGGGTACAAACTCGCATTGGGACCATCAGCATGGGCCCCATGTCGAAGTAAGGTCTCTCAGGGCCTCGACCAAGAGCCCGCATATGGGGCTTGCCAAGCCCCTATGATCCCAATCTTTACAAGAGCTCGAGTATTCCATTTGCTCGAACCCAGGACTGTGATCTGGAGTTCCTCTCCTGGAAGAACACCTGAGCCAGACAGCAGGACTCCACCCTTCCCACAAAATGTCCCCAAAATCTTAAGAGCTGGACCAACTCCTCAGAGAGGGAGACTCTTCCATAGCCCCTGAGGTCACCCCTACATTCCACGGCTATGGGAGACAAAACATCCAAAGACAAAAGCTTGCGTGACTGCCTCCCATTTGCCCTTCTTTCATAAGCTGAGGATCTCCTCTCACGGTCTGTGGGTCCATCCTGCCATGCACTCGGCTCCACACCCAAGCCGAGTTTGTGTTTTCAGACTTCTGTACCCACAGCCCGGACCCACACACCCTCCAGGCTAGGGCCTATGGAGACACACTGAAGGACTGTGCCAGTCCTCTCCAAGAAAACTGTACCCAATCCATTGGCCACAACCCTAGAGATTAGGAGAATCCAATAAGGTCTCCAAGGCCATGCCTCGGCCATGGACTAAGAGGGGCACTCTGACACCAGCTGAGCAACTATCTTCACTTAGATACTCAGACAGTGTCCCCAGAGACAGAAGATTGAAACGGACAGGCATCTAGGCTCTAATCTGAACCCTAGCTTTGGTTTCCAGGTGTCTCTACTCAGAGAACTGGTTTGAAGACCAGTATCTGGGGCTTTTCTGAGGCACCAAAGAGAACCTGTCTCATCTCCACATAGGGATCTCTTTTTAATTGGAGCAATATTACACCCTTCGGTTAGGCGAATACTTCATGGCCCCTGAGCTGCCAACATATTCCAAGGTCTCCATGCACACAAACCCACATTATGACCCATCCGCAGGAGAGTCCATTTCAATTCAGCCCCCTAGTTAGCTCGCCCCAGAGCCAGTAGTTCAAACATGTCTTGTCACAAAGAGCCAATGGGAATGTGAGGTATGCTGTACAGGCATCCATCCTTCGAATCCTGCTCTCCAGTCTTTCCGTATGGGACATCCTGGAGCCATTCAACAGGACTCGACTGTCCAGCAGATGGAAAGCTTGTGGTATGGGTCAACGCACAAACTAGAGTTTGTGCTGGTGTCTAAGGTGCTGTGCAAGATTCTCCAATCTTGAGGGTTTGGCACAGGTCGAAGGGCATGGTTTCCTACTGGGGACAGGAGATATTCTATTGTGTGGCTCAGGGACCACGTGTTGTATCCTAAGTTGGTATTTCAGAACAGGACCCTGAGGACAGATGCCTGAAAACCTAATCTAGTGTTCCAATGACGTCCTAGGAGCATGTCAGGTACAATCTTCTGACCCAGGAACATTGAAATGGCTGTCTGCTTGGATGTAGGTGATCAGGCCGTTTCAGACTGGCATTTGTGTCCAGTGCTGCCGACAATATTGGGTCGGGCTCAGGGCTCTTGCGTGTTTCTCCTAAACTGGAAGGTTTGGGCAGGTTTGACGGGCACAGTTTCCTTGGGGATGGCAGGCCCAGTCATGTGTTGTGGATCCAGAGACCCTGTCCTGGAGGGCATATGAGCCATGGTTTTGGGAGAGAAGTCTGCAAACACAAATGTGGGTTATGGTTAGTGGAAAGGTGATCACAGGCCCAATGAGTAGACCTGGAGTGCAGCTTGTCAGGAGTAATTAGGGTGACTGGAAGGCAGTAGCACAGGCTTTTCTCTCTATATTGTGTGTCCAGGATGGCCTTGGAATGCAGGTATAGTCTCATGGGTCCATGGGAAACTTTTCCTCTCTATGGATCTGTGCAGCTCATAATTTGGTGGCTTTTTTGGGGAAGGGAAGAGTGTTGTTTTCCATCTTATGGGTGCCCCAAAACAGGGATTCCAGATACAGGCTCTTTTTCTGGGCATCTGGGACTTCCCACCAAGGGTTAGGATTTGCACCTAGGGGTGTATGAGGCCTGCAATGCGGGATCATGATGGTGCAACTGAGAGGGATTGTTTGAAAGCTTGCTCAGGCTGAGTCTCACAATGCCTGTTTGCTTTCATGGCGGCCCTCAGGAGTGGGAGTGGTCTCATTGGTCATATATCTGGCTCCCTCTTAGAGAGTTGGACACCCAACCCAACAGCCAAATGTCCTGCCATGAGGAAGGATGAGTTCTCTTCTGTCAGGTTCCTCTGTGCTTCAGGTTGCCCCATTGGCAGGGTTTCCAGCAAGGTCTCGAGATAGGTGCCTGAATACCAAGGATGGGTGGAGATGACGTACTTGGGCCATAGCAATCCCAAATGCTAGATATGAGGCCTAAAACTCGGTCGGGGCTCAGGCTCTGTCAGACACAGCGCTAGTGGCCATGGCAGCCTTTATATCAGAGTAGATTCGAGGGCGGAGCAGATTGATCCTCATGTGGAGTTTCTTGGGAAGATTCCCAGGCATTTGTTCATTCAATAGGGAAGGCAGAATGCTGTGTTGTGGCTCCAGGTTTCCCAATCACGAGAGCTTGGGAACCAGTCAGTTTTGGGTGGAATTGTAAACAAAAGCTATGGTTCAATTCAGTGCCAAGCAGAAGGCAGTTCCAATTTGTAGCAGTTTACTCGAGACATCCAGCACTGGAATAAGGGTGGATGTCAGATGCTTGCTCACACTAGAGTTTTTGTCTATGATGACCTACAAGTGGAGGGGTGGTATAAAGAGGCCATGGAGGAGTTCACATGCTGAGGCCTGTGAACTGCTGCAAAAAGTAACATTTCTTTGTACAGTGTAGGTGAAGTCTGGTTTGTTTACTCTAGGTTTCCCCATGTGGAAAGTTTGTGAAGAAGAGCTCTCTGGCATGGATGCCAGGAAAGCACACCTCCATTGACAATTGCAGCTGAGGAACATGGCAGATTCGTTCTGGTGGCTCTGGGACAAAGTGCCAAGGCCTTGAGTTGACATGGGATCTCTTGCAGATGGGTCACAATGCTTGTTTGTTACCAGGGAGAACTTAGAATGTGCTGGTTGCTAAGGTGCCATGCAGGATTCTCCTACCCTGAGGGTTTGGCACAGGTCCAAGAGCATGGTATTCTTCTGGGGACAGGGGATGTTCTGTCGTGTGGCTCAGAGACCACATGATGTGTCATAGATTGGTATTTCAGAACAGGCCCCTGAGGACAGATGCCTAAAAACCTAATGGGGTTCCATTGAGAGCCTAGGGGCATTTTAGGTTCAATCGTCTATCTCACGATCATTGACTTGGCTATTTCCCTGGATGTAGGTGATAAGGGTGTTTCAGACTGCGCATTTCCATCCCGAGTGGCCGGCAATATTGGTGTGGGCTCAGGGGCCACCCAGGTTTCTCCTAATTTGGAAGGTTTGGGCAAATCTGATATGCACAGTGTCCTTGGGGTTGGCAGCCAGAGTTCTGTGGTGTGGCTTCAGAGATAACATTCTGGTGGGCATGTGAGCCATGGTTTTGGGAGAGAAGTCTGCAAACACAAATACAAATTAGGGTGAGTGGCGAGGTGATCACAGGCCCAATGCGTAGACCTGGAGGGAAGCTCTTCATGAACTATAATTAGGGAGACTGGAAGGCAGTAGCACAGGCTTTTCTCTTTGGATTGTGTGTCCAGCATGGCCTTGGAATGCAGGTGTGGTCTCATGGGTCCATGGGAGTCTTTTCCTCTCTATGGATCCTGGTGGCTCTCCATAGTTTGGTGGCTTTTTCGGGGAAGGGGAGAGTGATGTTTTCCACCTTATGGGTGCCCCAAAACAGGAATTCCAGAGACGGGCTCTGGTTCATGGCATTGGGACATCACAACATGTGCTAGGATTTGGGCTTAGGGGCATATTAGGCCTGCAATGCGGGTTCATGGTGGTGCAACAGAGAAGGATTATTTGAAAGCATGCTCAGGCTGAGGGTCACAAGGCCTGTTTGCCTCCAGGGCATCCCTGAGGAGTTTGTGTGGTCTCACTGGACTTGTAAATGACTCCCCCTTTCAGGGTTGAACACCCATCCTAACAGCCAAGTTTCCTGATATGAAGAAGGAGGAGTTCTCTATTGTGCTTCAGGATGCCCCATTGTCAGGGATTCCAGCAAAGGTCTGGGGACAGGTGCCTGAATACCAAGGATGGGTAGAGATGAAATACTTGAGCCATGGCAATCCCAAATGCTAGATGTGGGGCTCAAACTCTGGTGACTGACACTAGGTCTGGGCTCAGGCTCTGTCAGACACAGCACTAGTGGCCAGGGCAACCTATAAATCAGGGTCCCTCCGATATAGGGCCGAGCAGATTGATCTTCATGTGGGGTTTCTGGCCAGACTCACCAGGCACTTGTTTCTATCGGGAAGGCAGAATGCTGTGTTGTGTCTCCATAATTCGCTATCAAGAAGGCTTGGGGACCAGTCGGGTGAGGAAGGAATTGTAAACACAAGCTACAGTTCAATTCACTGCCAAGCGGAAGGCAGTTCCTGTGTCCAGCAGCTTTTTCGAGATATCCAGCACCTTAGTAAGGGAGGACGTCGGATATTTGCTCACACTGGAGTTTGTGTCTATGATGTCTGACAAATGGAGGGGTGGCGTCAAGAAGCCATGGAGGGATTTTCACCTTGAGACTCATGAGCTGCTCCAAATAGCAAGGTTTCGTTCTACTGGACAGGTGGAGTGTGGTTTATTTGCTCCAGGGTCCCCCATGTGGAAAGTTTGGGTAGCAGAGCTCTACCGCATGGATGCCTGGAATGTTCAACTTCATTGACCATTGCAACTGAAGAACATGGCAGCTTTATTCTGGTGTCTCTGTAGCAAAGTACCAAGTCCTTGATTTGACATGGAATCTCTTGCAGATGGGCCACACAGCTGGTTTGTTACCAGGTAGATCTTAGAATGTGCTGGTGGCTTAGTAGTTGTGCAGGAATCTACTACTCTGGGATTTTGCACAGATTGTAGGGCACGGTTTCCTTCTGGGGACAGGAGATGTTCTGTTGTGTGGCCCAGGCACCACATGTTGTATCATAAGTTCGCATTCTAGAACAGGCCTCTGAGGACACATGTCTGAAAACCAAATAAATGGTTCCAATGATGTCCTAGGGGCATGTTAGGTTCATTATTCTGACTCAGGACCATTGACTTGGCTGTGTTCCTGGATGTAGGGGATCAGGGTATTTCAGACTGTGCATTTGTGTTCAGAGCGGCCGCCGAAATTGGGGTAGGCCCAGAGGCCTTGTAGGTTTCTCCTAATCTAGACAGTTTGGGCAACTGTGATGGAAACAGTTTCCTTGTGGATGGCAGGGACAGTCCTGCAGTGTGGATCCAGAGACCCCATCCTCGAGGGCATGTGTGCCATGGTTTTGGTAGATAAGTCTGCAAACACAAATTTGAATTAGGGTGAGTGGCGAGGTGATCACAGGCCCAATGCATATACCTTGAGAGCAGCTCATCTGGAACTGTAATTAGGGTGAATAGAAGGCAGTAGCACATGCTTTTCTCTCCGGATTGTGTGTCCAGGATGGCCTCGGAATGCAGGTGTGTTCTCATGGGTCCATGGGAGACATTGCCTCTCTATGGATCCTGGTGGCTCCTCATAATTTGGTGACATTTTGGGGGAAGGGATGAGTGCTGTTTTCCATCTGAAGGGTGCACCAAAACAAAAATTCCAGAGATGGTCTCTGGGTCTGGGCACCTCGAAAATCCCACCAAGTTTTATGATTTGAACCTACAGGCATACCAGGCCTGAAATGAGGGATCATTGTGGTGAATCTGAGAGGGATTTTTTGAAAGCATGCTCAGGGTGAGGGTCACAATGCCTGTTTGTGCCAAGGGTAGTCCTCAGGAGTGTGTGTGGTGTCATTGATGTTGTAACTGGCTCCCCCTTTGAGGGTAGAACACCCATCCCAAAAGCCAGGTTTATTGCCATGGGGAAAGAAGAGTTCTCTATTGTGCTTCAAGTTCCCTAATTGGCAGGGATCCCTGCCAAGGTCTGGGGACAGGTGCCTGAATATCAAGGATGGGTAGAGATGACATACTTGGGCCATGGCAATCCCAAATGCTAGATATGGGGCCTGCTCTCTAGTGGCTGAAACTCAGTAGAGCTCAGGCTCTGTCAGACACGGCACTAGTGGCCATGGCAGCCAATAAATCGGTGTTGACTCGAGGGCCGACCTGATTGATCCTCATGTGGGTTTTCAGGGCAGACTCACCAGGCATTTCTTCATTCGATGGGGAAGGCAGAATGCTGCGTTGTGGCCCCAGATTTCCCTATCAAGAGGGCTTAGGGACCAGTCAGGTGAGGATGGAATTGTAAACACAAGCTATGGTTCAATTCAGTGCCAAGTGGAAGGCAGTTCCAATGTGCAGTGGTTTATTCAAGACATCCAGCACCGGGATAAGGGTGCATGTCAGATGTTTGCTTAGACTGGAGTTTGTGTCTATGATGACCGACCAATGGAGTGGTGGCATCAAGAGGCCATGGAGCAGTTTACACGCTGAGGCCTGTGAGTTGATCCAAACATAAGGTTTCCTTCTACTGGACAGGGGAGGTCTGGTTTGTTTACACCAGGTTCCCCCATGTGCAAAGTTTGGGTAGCATAGTACTCGCACGTGGATACTGGAAAGCACACCTACATTGACCATTGCACCTAAGGAACATGGCAGGTTCTTTCTGGTTGCTCTAGGGCAAAGTACCAAGGCCTGGTTTCTAATGAAGTTGGGTCACAATGCAGTTTTGTTACCACGGAAATCTTACTATGTGCTGGTGGCTAAGGGGCCATGTATGATTAGTCTATCCTGATGGTTTGACACCGGTCAAAGAACACGGTTTTTTTCTGGGTATCGGAGATGTTCTGTTGTGGGGCTCACGGACCAAATGTTGTATCATAAGTTGGAATTCCAGAACAGGCCTCTGAGGACAGATGCCTAAAAACTTCATCTAGGGTTCCAATGAAGTCTAAGGGGAATTTCAGGTTCAATCATCAGACTCAGGACCATTGACTTCGGTGTCTGCCTATATGTAGGCAATCAGGGTGTTTCTGACTGTGCCTTTGTGTACAGAGTGGCCTCCAATATTGGGGTGGGCTCTGGGGCCTTGCAGGTTTCTCCTAATCTTGAAGGTTTAGGCAAATTTGTGGGCACGGTTTCCTTGGGGGTGGCAGGCACAGTCCTGTGGTGTGGCTCCAGAGACTCCATCTTGGAGGGCATGTAAGCCATGGTTTTGGGAGAGAAGTCTGCAATCACAAACTCGGATTAGGTTGAGTTGCGAGGTGATCGTAGGCCCAATGCATAGACCTGGAGGGCAGATCGTCAGGAACTGTAAATCACGTACCTCGAAGGCACTAGCACTGGCTTTTGTATCTGGATTGTGTGTCCATGATAGCCTTGGAATGCAGGTGTGTTCTAATGTTTCCATGAGAGTATTTTCCTCTCTACGGATCCTGGAAGCTCCCAATAGTATGGTGGCTTTCTCATTTGAATGGAAGAGTGCTGTTTTCAATCTTAGATGTTCCCCAAAAAGGGATTCCAGAGAAGGGCTGTGAGTCTGGGTGCTTGGAAAATCCCACCAGGATTAGGATTTGGGCCTAGGGGAGTACCAGGCCTACAATGTGTGACTTGGAGGTACAACTGAGAGCGTTTGTTTGAAAGCATGCTAGTCTGAGTGTCACAATGCCTGATGTGATTAGGGCAGCCCTTATGAGTGGGAGTTGTCTCCTTGGCCATGCAGCTGGCTACCACTTTAATGTAGGACACCTATCCCAACTACCAGGATTCCTGCCATGGAAAAGGAAGAATTCTCTATTGTGCCTCAGGTTCCCCCATTAGCAGGTATTCTAGCAAATGTCTGGGGACAGATGCCTGAATACCAAGGATGGGTAGAGATGAGGGACCTGAGACATGGCCAGTCTCACATGCCTGACTCTCTGAGTAGCTGACATGAATTGAGCACTCAGGCTCTGTCAGAAACAGAACTAGTTGTCAGGGCTGAGTATGAATCAGGGATCCCTCAAGGGCTGAGCAGATTGATTTTCATGCAGAGTTTCTGGGCAGAATCACCATGCCCTTCTTCTTTCTAAGGGGAAGGCAAAAAGCTGCGTTGTGGCCCCAGAATTCCCTATCAAGCGGGCTTGGGGACCAGTAGGGTGAGGATGGAATTGTAAACTCAAGCTAAGGTTCAATTCAGTGCCAAGCAAAAGGCAGTTCCATTGTGCAGTGTCTGATTCCAGATATCCAGCACCTGAGTAAAGGTGAAAGTCAGACATTTCCTCATGCTGGAGTTTATGTCTATGATGACCGATGAATGGAGGGGTGGCGTCAAGAGGCCATGGAGGATTTCACATGCTGGGGCTTGTGAGATGCTTCAAACAGCAAAGTTTCCTTCTACCAGACAGGGGGAGTCTGGTTTATTTGCTCCAGGGTCCCCCATGTGGAAAGTTTGGGTAGCAGAGCACTCCCACGTGGATGCCTGAAAAGCACACCTCCATTAAAATTGCAGCTGAGAAACATGGCCAATTCGTTCTGGTGGCTCTTGGGCGAATTACCAAGGCCTGGAGTTGACATGAAGTCTCATGAAGATGGGTCATAATGCAGGTTTGTTACCATGGAGACCTTACGGTGTGCTGGTGGCTAAGGGACCATGTAGGATTCATCTACCCTGAGGGTTTGACACTGGTCAAAGGGCACGGTTTCCTTCTCGGACAAGAGATGTTCTGATGTGGGGCTAACGGACCAAATGTATCATAATTTGGTATTGCAGAACAGGCCTCTGAGGATAGATGCCTGAAAATTTAATCTAGGGTTCCAATAAAATCCTAACGGAATGTCAGGTTCAATCCTCTGACTCAGTATCATTGACTTCAAAGTCTGCCTAGATGTAGGTGATCAGGGTGTTCCAGACTGTGCATTTGTGTACAGAGTGGCAACCAGTATTGGGGTGGGCTCAGGGGCCTTGCAAGTTTCTCCTAATCTGGAAAGATAGGGCAATTTGATGGGCACAGTTTCCTTGGCAATGGTGGGCACAGTCCTGTGGTGTGGCTCCAAAGACCCCATGGTGGAGGGCATGAGAGCCATGGTTTTCGGAGGGAAGTCTGCAAACACAAATGCGGGTTAGGTTTAGTGGCGAAGTGATTGTAGGCCCAATGCATACTCCTGGAGGGAAGCTCCGTGTGAAATGTAAATCGCATGCCTCAAAGGAGATAGCACAGGCTTTTTTATCTGGATTGTGTATCCACGATGGACTAAGAATGCAGGTGTGGTCTCAGGTGTCCATGGGTGATATTTCCTCTCAAGTATCCTGGCGGCTCCTTATAATGTGGTGGCTTTCTCAGAGAGGAAAGAGTTCTGTTTTCCATATTAAGGGTGTCCCATAACAGGGATTGCAGAGAAGTGCTCTGGCTCTGGGCACCTGGAAATACCCACCAAGGGTTATGATTTGGGCATAGGGGCTTACCAGGCCTCCAATGCAAGTCCTGGAGATACAACTGAGAGCGTTTGTTTGAAAGCATGCTCAGGCTGAGGGTCACTATGCAAGCTTTTGCATAGGGTGGCCCTCAGGAATGGGGGTGGTCTCAATGGCCATTCAGTAGGCTAACACTCTGAGTGTTGGACACCCTTCCGAACTTACAGGAATCCTGCCATGGGGAATGAGGATTTCTCTATTGTGATTCAGGTTCCCTCATTGGTAGGGATTCCAGGAAAGGTCTGGGGACACATGCCTGAATACCAAGGATGGGTAAAGATGAGGGCTCTGTTCCGTGGCCAGTCTAACATGCGGGATATGGGCCCCGCCTTCTAGGTGGCTGACACGAGGTCGGGGCTTAGGCTCTGTCAGACACAACACTAGGGGCCAGGGCTGTCTATAATTCAGGGTTCCCTCAAGGGACAAGTAGATTGATCATAATGTGGAGTTTCTGGGCAGACTCACCAGGCCCTTCTTTTTTCTATTGGGAAGGCAGAATGCTGTGTTGTGGCTGCAGAATTCCCTATCATGAGGGCTTGTGGACCAGTAGGGTGAGGATGGAATTGTAAACCCAAGCTATGAATAAATTCAGTGACAAGCGAATGGCATTTCCAGTGTGCAGCGGCTGATTCGAATATCCAGCACCTGAGTAAGCACAGACGTCAGATGTTTGCTCAAGCTGGAGTTTGTGTCTATAATGACCGACAAATGGAGAGGAGTTGAAAAGAGGTCATAGAGAATTTCCCACACTTGAGCTTGTGAGATGCTCCAAACAGCCAGGTTTCCTTCTACAGGACAGGGCAGTCAGATTTGTTTGCTCGAGAGTCCCCCATGTGGAAAGTTTGGGTAGCAGAGCACTCCCACATGGATGCCTGGAAAGCACACTTCCACTGAACATTGCAGCTGAGGAACATGGCAGGTTCTTTCTGAAGGCTCTGGGGTGAAGTACCAAGGCCTGTAGTTGACATGGAATCTCATGAAGATGGCTCACAATGCTGGCTTGTTACCAGTGAGATCTTAGAATCTGCTGGTGGCTACGGGCCAAGTAGGATTCATCTACCCTGAGGGTTTGACACAGTTCCAAGAGCACGGCTTCCATCTAGAGAAAGGAGATGTTCTGTTGTGGGGATCAGGGACCATATGTTGTATCTTAAGTTGGTACTCCAGAACAGGTCTCTGATTACAGATGCCTGAAAACCTAATCAGGGGTTACAATGAGGTCATAGGAGCATGTCAGGTTCAATCTTCTGACTGAGAAACACTGACTTGGTTATCTGCCTGGATTCAGGTGATCAGCGTATTTCAGAATGCACATTTGTGTCCAGAGGGGCCTCCAGTATTGGGGTGGGCTCAGGGGCCTTGCAGGTTTCTCCTTATCTCGAAGTTTTAGGCAAATGTGACGGACACATTTTTCTTGGGGATGGCAGGCACAGTCCTTTGGTGTGGCTCCAGAGACCCCATCCTGGAGGAAATATGAGCCATGGTTTCGGGATAGAAGTCTGTAAGCACAAACTCGGGTTAAGGTTAGCGGTGAGGTGATCGCAGGCCCAATGCATAGACCTGGAGGGCAGCTCGTCTGGAACTATAAATTAGTTGCCTTGAAGGTGGTAGCACAGGCTTGTGTATCTGGCTTTTGTGTCCAGGATGGCCTCGGAATGCAGGTGTGGTCTCATGGATCCATGGGAGATTTTTCCTCTCAAGGATCCTAGCGGCTCCCTATACTATGGTGGCTTTCTTGGCGAAGGGGAGAGTGCTATTTTACATCTTAGGGTTGTCCCAAAACAGGGATTCCAGAGACAGGCTGTGTTTCTGGTCCCCTGAAAAATCCCACCAGGTGTTAGGATTTGTGCTTAGGGGAATATCAGGCCTGCAAATTTGGATTCTGGAATGCAACTGAGAGTGTTTGTTTGAAAGCATGCTCATGTTGGGGGTCACAATGCCTGCTTGTGTCCAGGGCGGCCCTCATGAGTGGGCGGGTTATCATTGGCCATTCAGCTGGCTACCACTCTGAGGTCTGGAAACCCATCCCAAGAGCCATCATTCCTGCCATGGGGAAGGAGGATTTCCCTATTGTGCTTCTGGTTCCCCCATTGGCAGGGATTTCAGCAAATGTCTGGGGACAGATGCCTGAATCAAGAATGGGTAGAGATGACAGCCCTGGGACATGGCTGGTCTCACATTCTGGAGTTGGAGCCCAGTCTCTGGGTCCTGACACGAGGTCAGAGACGAGGTTCTGTCAGACTCAGCGCTAGTGGCCAGGTAAACCTATAAATGGGGTTCACTCGAGGGTCGAGTAGATTTATCCTCATGTAGGGTTTCTGGGCAGTCTCTCCAGGCTGTTTTTTCTTGCTATGGGGAAGGCAGAATGCTGTGTTGTGGCTTCAGAATTCCCTATCAAGAGAGCTTACTGAACACCAGGGTGAGGATGGAATTGCAAACCCAAGCTACTTTTTTTTTTCAAGATTTTATTTATTTGTCAGAGAGCAAGCGAGAGCAAGCACAGGCAGATAGAGTGGAAGGCAGAGTCAGACGGAGAAGCAGGCTCCCTGCGGAGCAGGAGCCTGATGTGGCACTCGATCCCAGGACACTGGGATCATGACCTGAGCCGAAGGCAGCTGTTTAACCAACTGAGCCACCCAGGCGTCCCGCCAAGCTACTTTTAAATTCAGTGCCAAGCATAAGGCAATTCCAGTGTGTAGCAGCTGATTCAAATATCCAGCACTTGAGTAAGTGCAGATGTCAGTTGATTGCTCACACTGGAGTTAGTGTCTATGATGACCAACAAATGGATGGGTGGCCTCAAGAGGCCATGGAGGATTACCCACCCTCAGGCTTGAGATACTCCATACAGAAAAGATTTCTTTTACCGTACAGGGGAGTCTGGTTTGTTTCCTCCAGGGTTCCCCATGTGGAAAGTTGGTATCAGAGCACTCCCGCTGGATGCCTGGAAAGTACACCTACATTGACCATGGCAGCAGAGGAACATGGCAGTTTCATTCTGGTGGCTCTGGGCCGAAGTACCAAGGGCTGGAGTTGTCATGGAGTCTCATGAAGATGGGTCACAATGCTGGTATGTTGTCAGGGAGATCATAGAATGTGCTGGTTGCCAGGGGGCCTTGAAGGATTCATCTACCCAGAGTGTTTGACACAGGTCCAGAGCACAGCTTTCTTCTAAGGACAGATGTTCTTTTGTGTGGCTCAGTGACCATATTGTATCATGCATTGATATGCAGAACAGCATTCTGAGTACAGATACCTGAAAACCTATTCTAGTGTTCCAGTGAATCCTAGGAGCATGTCAGGTTCAATCTTCTGTCTGAGGACCATTGACTTGGATATCAGCCTGGATGTAGATGATATGGTGTGTCAGACTGTGCATTTGCGTCCAGAGTGGCCTCCAATATTGGGCTGGGCTTAGGGGCCTTGCAGGTTTCTCCTAATCTAGAGGGTTTGTTTAATAGTGACAATCACAGTTTCCTTTGGGAAGACAGGTACAATCCCGTGGTGTGGCTCCAGTTATCACAAACTGGAGGGCATGTGAGCCATGGTTTTGGGAGGGAAGTCTGAAAACACAAACTTGGGTTAGGGTTAGTGGCAAGGTTATCACAGGCCCAATGCATAGACATGGATGGCAGCTCTTCAGGAACTGTTAATCGGGTGACTCAAAGGCAGAATCACAGGCTTTTTTCTCTGTATTGTGTGCAGGATGGCCTCAGAATGCAGTTGTGGCCTCATGGGTCCATGGGAGATTTTTCCTCTCTAAGGATCCTGGTGGCTCCCAATAGTTGGTGGCTTTTTCGGGGAAGGGAAGAGTGCTGTTTTTCATGTTAGGGGTGCCCCAAAATATGGATTCCAGAGACGGACTCTGGGTTTGGTCCCCTGGAAAATCCCACCAAGTGTTAGGATTTGGGCCTAGTGGCTTACCAGGCCTGCATGCAGGATCCTGGAGGTGCAACTGAGAGGTCTTGTTTGAAATCATTCTCAGGCTGAGGGTCACAATACTTGCTTATGCCCAGGTGGCCCTCATGAGTGGGCGTGGTCACATTGGCCATGCAGCTGGCTCCCACTTTGAGGGTTGGAAAACCATCCCAACAGCCAGAATCCTGCCATGGGGAAAGAGGAGTTCTCTATAGTGCTTCAGGTTCCCCCATTAGCGGGGATTCCAGCAAAGGTCTGGGGACAGAGGCCTGAATACCAAGGATGGGTAAAGATGATGGACATGGGCCATGGCCAGTATCAAATCGTGGATATGGGCCCCGATCACTGGGTGGCTGACACTAGGTCTTGGCTCAGGCTCTGTCAGACACAGCACTAGTGCCCAGGGCAGCCTATAAATTGGGGTTCCCTCGAGTGCCGAGCAGATTGATCCTCATGTATGGTTTCTGGGCAGACTCACCAGGCCCTTCTTGTTTGTAAGGGGAAGGCAGAATGCTGTTTTGTGGCTCTAGAATTCACTATCAAGAGGGCTTGTGGACCAGGAGGCTGAGGATGGAATTGTAAACCTAAGCTATGGTTACATTCTGTATCAAGCGAAAGAAATTTCCAGTGTGCAATGTTTGAATCCAATATTCAGCACTTGAGTGAGGGTGGATGTCAGATATTTGCTCATGCTGGAGTTTGTGTCTATGATGACACAAAAATGGAGGGGTGGCGTCAAGAGGTTATGGAGGATTTCCCAATCTGGTGTTTTTGAGATGCTCCAAACAGCAAGGTTTCCTTCTACCAGACAGGGGCAGTCTGATTTGTTTCCTCCATGGTTCCCCATGTCGAAAGATCGGATAACATAGATCTCCCACATGGGTGACTGGAAAGCACACCTTCATTGACCATGACAGCGAAGGAACATGGCATCTGGTGGCCTTGAGGCGAAGAAATAAAGACTGGATTGGACATGGAACCTCATGAAGATGGGTCAAAATGTTGGTTTGTTACCAGGGAGATCTTAGAATGTGCTGGTGGTTAATGGGCCATGCAGGATTCATCTAGCCTGAGGATTTGACACAGGCCCAAGAGCCTGGATTGCTTCTGGGGGCAGGAGATATTCTGTTGTGGGGCTCAGCGGCCATATGTTGTATCATAAATTGGTAATCCAGAACAGGTCTCTAAGGACAGAAGCCTGAAAACCTAATAAAGGGTTTGAATGAGGCCCTAGGGGAATGTCATTCAGTCTTCTGACTCAGGATCATTGACTCTGGTGTCTGACTGGATGCAGGTGATGAGGGTGTTTCAGACTGTGCATTTGTGTCCAGAGTGGCATCCAATACTAGGGTTGGCTCAGGTTCCTTGCAGGTTTCTCCTTATATGGGGTTTTTGGACAACTGTGATGGGTAGTTTCCTTGGGGATTGCAGGAACTGTCCTGTGGTGTGACTCCAGAGACCCCATCCTGGAGGACATGTGCGCCATGATTTTGAGAGAGAAGTCTGCAAACACAAACTTACGTTAGGGTTAGTGGCAAGGTGATCATAGTCCCAATCCATAGACCAGGAGGGCAGCAAGTCTGGAACTGTAAATCACGTAACTCAAAGGTGGTAGCACAGGTAATTGTATCTGGATTTAATTTCCAGAATGGCCTTTATTGCAGGTGTTGTCTCAAGGGTCCATGGGAGATTTCTCCTCTCAAGGATCCTGGCGGTTCTCAATAGTTTGTTGGATTTCTCCGGGAAGGGATGAGTACTGTTTTCCAGCTTAGGCGTGCCCCAAAACAGGCATTCCAGAGATGAGCTCTGGGTCTAAGTGCTTGTAAAATCCCACCAAGGGTTAATATTTAGGCCTAGGGCCATACCAGGCCTGCAATGCGGGATCCTGGAGGTGCAACTGAGAGCGTTTGTTTGAAAGTATGGTCAAGCTGAGGGTCCCAATGCCTGCTTGTGCCCCGGAGGCCATCAGGATTGGGCGATGTCTACTCAGCCATGCAGCCAGTTCCCATTCCTAGGGTTGGACACCCATCCAAAAGCCAGGATTCCTGCCGTGGCGAAGGATGAATTCTCTATTGTGCTTCAGGTCCCCCCATTGGTAGGGATTCCAGCTAAGATCTAGGGGACAGATGCCTGAATACCAAGGATGGGTAGTAATGACAGCCCTGGGCCATGGCCGGTCTCACATGGTTAATGTGGGCCCCACCCTCTGGGTTGCTGACACGAGGTAGGGGCTCAGGCTCTGTCAGACACAGCACTAGTGGCTAGGGCAAACTATAAATAGGGGTTCCCTCCTCGGATGAGTATATTGATCTTCATGTGCAGTTTATGGGCAGACTCACCAGGTCCTTCTATCTATGAAGAAGGCAGAATGTTGCGTTGTGGCTCCAGAATTCCCTATCAAGAGATATGGCAGACCAGTAGGGTGAGGATGAAATTGTAGTCTGAAGCTAGGCTTAAATTCATTGCAAAGCGAAAGGCAGTTCCAGTGTGCAGCAGCTGATTCCAATATCAGCGCCTGAATATGGGCGGATGTCAGATGTTTGCTCAGGCTGGAGTTTGTGTCTATGATGACCAACAAATGGAGAGGTGGCGTCAAGAGGCCATGGAGGATTTCCCACCCTGGGGCTCAGGGGCCATAATTTGTATCATAAGTTGGTATTCCAGAAGAGGCCTCTGAGAACAGGTGCCTGAAAAGTTAATCCCTCTTCCAATGACTTCCTAGGGCCATGTCAGGTTCAATTATCTGACTCAGGACCATTGATTTGGGTGTCTGCCTGGATGGAGGTGATCAGGGTGTTTCAGACTGTGCATTTGCATCCAGAGCAGCCTCCAATATTGGGATGTGCTCAGGAGCCTTCCAGGTTTCTCCTAATCAGGAGGGTTTGGGCAACTGTGATGGGCCCAGTTTCCTTGGGGATGGCAAGCACAGTCTTGTGGTGTGACTCTAGGGGCCCCATCCTGGAGGACATGTGAGCAATGGTTTTTAGAAAGAGATCTGCAAACACAAACTCGGGATAAGGTTAATGGAGAGGTGTTCACAGCCCCAATTCAAAGATCTGGAGGGCAGCACGTCAGGAACTGTAAATCAGGTGACTCAAAGCCAGTAGCACAGTCTCTTGTATCTGGATAGCATATCCACGCTGGCCTCGGAATACAGGTGTGGACTCATGGGACCATGGGAGATTCTTCTTCTCAAGGATCCTGGGGGATCCCATTAGTTTGGTGGCTTTCTCAGGGAAGTGAAGAGTGCTGTTTTCCATCTTAGGGGTGCCTCAAAACAGGGATTCCAGTGACGGGCTCTGGGTATGTGCACATGGAACATCCCACGATGTGTTAGGATTTGGGCTTAAGGGCATATCAGGCCTGCAATGAAGGATCCTGGAGGTGCAACTAAGAGCATTTTTTGGAAGGCTTGATCAAGCTGGGGGTTACAATGGCTACTTGTGCCCAGGGCAGCCCTCATGAGTGGGCATTGTCTCCTTGGCCATGCAGCTGGCTCCCACTTTGAGGTTTGGACACCCATATCAACAGCCAGGATTCCTACCATGGGGAAGGAGGAGTTCTCTATTGTGCTTTAGGTTACCCCATTGGTAGGGATTACATAAAAGGTCTGGGGACAGGTGCCTGAATACCAAGGATGGGTAGAGATGATGGACTTGGGCCCTGGCCAATCTCACATGCTGGATATGGGCTCATATCTCTGGGTGCCTGAAACTAGGTCTTGGCTCAGGCTCTGTCAGACACAGTACTAGTACGAGTACTAGTACTAGTGCCCAGGACAGCCTATAAATCAAGGTTCCATCGAGTGCCAAGTAGATTGATCCTCATGTGGAGTTTCTGGGAAGATTCACCAGGCCCTATTTCTTTCTAGTGGGAATGCAGAATGTTGCCTTGTGGCTCCAAATTCCCTCTCTAGAGGGCTTGCAGACCAGGAGGCTGAGGATGGAATTCTAAACCCAAGCTATTGTTAAATTCAGTGTCAAGTGAAACGCAGTTCCAGTGTGCAGTGGTGGAAAAGAAAATGCAGAATCTAAATAACGGCAGATTTCAGATGTTTTCTCATGCTGGAATTTTTGTCTATGATGACTGACAAATGGAGGGGTTGTGTCAAGGGCCATGGAGGATTTCTCCTGCTGGTGCTTCTGAGATGCTCCAAACAGAGGGTTCCCTTCTACTGGTCAGTGGCAGTCTGGTTTGTTTGCTCCAGGGTCCCACATGTGGAAAGAATCAGTAGAAGAGCACTCCCACATGGATGCCTGGAAAGCACACCTCCACTGACCATATCAGGTGAGGAACATGGCAGGTTCATTCTGGTGGCTCTGGGGCGAATTACCAAGGACTTGAAGTGACATGGAATCTCATGAAGATGGATCACAATGCTGTTTGTTTGTTACCAGAGAGATCTTAGAATGTGCTGGGGGCTAAGGGGCTGTGCATAATTCATATACCCCGACCCTTGACACAAGTTGAAGAGCACGAATTCCATCTGGGGACAGGAGATATTCTATTGTGGTGTTCAGGGACCAATCTTCTGACTCAGGACCATTGACTTGGGTGTCTTCCTGGATGGAGGTGATCAGGGTGTTGCACACTGTGCATTTGTGTCCAGAGTGGCCTCCAATATTGGACTGGGCTTAGGGGACTTGCAGGTCTCTCCTAATCTGGAGGGTTTGGGCAACTGTGATGGACACAGTTTCATTGGGGATAGCAGGATCTTTCCTGTGGTGTGGCTACAGAGACCCATCATAGAGGGCATGTGAGCCATGGTTTTGGGAAAGAAGTCTGCAAACACAAACTTGGGGTAGGGTTAATGGCGAGGTGATCACAGGCCCAATGCGTAGGTCTGTAGGGCAGCTCGTCTGGAACTGTAAACCAGGTGATTCGAAGGTGGTAGCACAGTCTCTTGTATCTGGATTGTGTGTCCCGGATGGCCTCGGAATGAAGGTGTGGTCTTATGGAGCCCTGGGAGATTTTTCCTCTCTACGCATCCTGGCAGCTCCTAATAGTTTTCTCAGGGGAGGGAAGAGTGCTGTTTTCCATCATAGGGGTGCTTCAAAACAGAGATTCCAGAGACGGGCTCTGGTTATGTTGGCATGGAAAATCCCACGAAGTGTTAGGATTTGGTCCTAAGGGCATACCAGGCCTGCGATGCGGGACCCTGCAGAAAAAAACTGAGAGCATTTGTTTGAATGCATGCTAATGTTGAGGGACACAATGCCTGCTTTGGCCCAGGCGGCCCTTATGATTGGGCGTTGTCTCATTGGCCATGCTCCTGGTTCTAATTCTGAGGGTTGGGCACCCATAGCATCAGCCAGGCTTCCTGCCATGGGGAAGGAGGAGTTCTCAATTGTGCTTCAGGTTCCCCCACTGGTAGGGATTCCAGCAAAGATCTGGGATAGTTGCCGGAATACCAAGGATGGGTAGAGATGACTGGGCCATGGCCAGTCCAACATGCTGGATAAGGGCCCCACACTCTGGGTGGCTGGCACGAGGTTGGGGCTCAGGCTCTCTCAGACACAGCGCTAGTGGCCAGCGCAAAGTATAAATCGGGGTTCCCTCGAGGGCCAAGTAGATTGATCTTCATGGGGAGTTTCTGGGCAGACTCACCAGGCCCTTCTTCTTTCTATGGGGAAGGCAGAATGTTGCGTTTTGTCTCCCTAATTCCCTCTCAAGAGGACTTGCAGTCCAGTAGGGTGAGGATGGAATTGTAAACCCAAACTATGCAAGAATACAGTGTCAAGTGAAAGGTATTTCCAGTGTGCGTGACTGATTCGAATATCCAGCACCTGAGTAAGAGCAGATGTCAGATGTTTGCTCATGATGGAATTTGTGTCTATGATGACTAACAAATGGAGGGTTGGCATCAAGAGAATGTGGAGGACTTCCCAGGCTGGGGCTTGTGAGATGCTCCAAACAACCAAGGTTTCCTTCAACCTGACAGGAGCAGTCTTATTTGTTTGCTCTAGGGTTCCCTATGTGGAATTTTTGTGTAGCAGAGAACTACCTCTTGGATGCCTAGAAAGCACACGTCCATTGACCTTTGTACCTGAGGAACATGGCAGATTCGTTTCATGGCTCTTGGGCAAAGTACCAACACCTTGAGTTGGCATCAAGTCTCAGGAAGTTGGGTCACAATGCTGGTTTGTTACCAGGGAGATCATAGAAGCTGCTGGGGCTAATGGGTCATGCAGGATCCATCTACCCTGAAAGTTGGACATAGATCCAAGAGCACATTTTCCTTCTGGAGACAGGAGATGTTCTGTTGTGGGAATCAGGGACCACATGTTGTATCATAACTTGGTATTCCAGAACAGGACTCTGAGAACAGATGTCTGAAGACCCAATCTAGGGTTCCAGTGAAGTCCTAGGGGCATGTCAGGTTCAATCATCTGACTCAGAACCATTGACTTGGCTTTCTGCCTCGATGGAGGTGCTCAGGGTGTTTCAGAATGCACGTTTGCATCCAGAGCAACCGCCAATATTGGGGTGGGTTCAGGGGCCTGGCAGGTTTCTCCTAATCTGGAGGGTTTGGACAACCTGATGGGCACAGTTTTCTTGGGGATGGCAGGAACTTTCCTGTGATGTGGCTTGAGGGACCACATCTTGGTGGGCATGTAAGCCATGGTTTTGGGAGAGAAGTCGGCAAACACAAACTGGGGTTAGGGTTAGTGTCGAGATGATCACAGGCCCAATGCATAGACATGGAGGGCAGCTCGTCAGGAAATGTAAATAGGATGACTCGAAGGCGGTAGCAAAGACTTTTCTCTCTGGATTGTGTGGACAGGATGGCCTCGGAATGCAGGTTTGTTTTCATGGGTCCATGGGAGATTTTTTCTCTCTAAGGATCCTGGCGGCTCCCAATAGTTTGGTGCCTTTCTCAGGGAAGGGAAGAGTGCCCCAAACAGGGATTCTGAGACGGACTCTGGGTCTGGGCACCTGGAAAATCCCACCAAGGGTTAGGATTTGGGCCTAGGGGCATACCAGGCCTGCAATGCTGGTACTGGAGGAGCAACTGAGAGTGTTTGTTTGAAAAAATGCTCAGGCTGAGGATCACCATGCCTGCCTGTGCCCATGTCGGCCCTCAGGAGTGGGCATGGTCTCCTTGGCCATGCAGCTGGCTCCCACGCTGAGGGTTGGACAACCAATATTCCTGCCATGGGGAAGGAGGTGTTCTCTATTGTGTTTCAGGTTCGCCATTGGCAGGAATTCCAGCAAAGTTTGGGGGACAGATGACTGGATACCAAGGATGGGTACAGATGATGGCCCAGGGCCATGGCCGATCTCTCATGCTAAATATGGGCCCTCAACTCTGGGTGGCTGACACGAGGTCGGGGCTTAGACTCTGTCAGACACAGCACTAGTGGTCAGGGAAATCTATTAATCAGGGTTGCCTCGTGGTCTGAGTAGATTGATCCTCATGTGAGGTTTCTGGGCAGACTCAACAGGTCCTTCTTCTTTCTATGTGGAAGGCAGAATACTGCGTTGTGGCTCCAGAATTCCCTATCAAGAGATATTGTGGACCAGTGTGGTGAGGATAGAATAGTAATACAAAGCTATGGTTAAGTTCAGTGAAAAGCAAAAGGCAGTTCCAGTGTGCAGCTGCCGTTTCGAATATCCAGCACCTGAGTAAGGGTGGATGTCAGATGTTTGCTCACACTGGAGTTTGTGTCTGTGATTACCCACAAATGGAAGGGTGGCGTCAAGAGGCCATGGAGGATTTCCCATGCTGGGGCTTGTGAGATGCTCCAAATAGCAAAGTTTCTTTCTACCGGACAGGAGAAGTCTGGTTTGTTTTCTCTGGTTTCTCCATGTGGAAAGTTTTGTAGCAGAGAACCCCACAGGGATGCCTGGAAATCACCCCTCAATTGACCATTGCACCTGAGGAACATGGCAGGTGCATTCTGGTGGCTCTGGGGCAATATATCGAGACCTTAAGTTGACATGGAGTCTCATGAAGATGGGGCACAATGATGGTTTGTTACCAGGAATATCATAGAATGTGCTGGTTGCTAAGGGGCCATTCAGGATCCAAATACCCTAAGGGTATGACACAATTCCAGGAGCATGGCTTCCTTTTTGGGGAGGACATATTCTGTTCTGTGGCTCAGGGACTATATATTTTATCATAAGTTGATATTCCAGAGCAGGCCTCTGATGACAGATACCTGTAAACCTAATCTAGTGTGCCAATGAAGTCCTCGGGGCATGTCAGGTTCAATCTTCTGACTCAGGAGCATTGACTTGGGTGTCTGCCTGTATGGAGGTGATCAGGGTGTCTCAGACTGTGCATTTGTGCCCAGAGCGGCCTCCATTATTTGGCTGCGCTCAGGGGCCTTGTAGGTTTCTCCTAATCTAAAGGTATCGGGCAAAAGTGATGGGCACAGATTCCTTGAGGATCTCATGCACAGTCTTGTGGTGTGGCTTCAGATGCCAGAACCTGGAGGTCATGTGAGCCATGGTTTTAGGAAGGAAGTCTGCAAACACAAACTCAGTTTAGGATAATGGCAAGGTGATTGCAGGCCCAATGCATAGACCTGGAAGGCAGCTCGTCAGGAACTGTAAATCCGATGACTCAAAGGTGATAGCACATGATATGTATCTGGATTGTATGTCCAGGATGGCCTCGGAATGCAGGTGTGTTCTCATGGGTCTATGGCAGATTTTTCCACTCAAGGATCCTGGTGGCTACCATGAGTTTGGTGACTATCTCGGGGAAGGGAAGAGTGCTGTTTTCCATCTTAAGGGTCCCCCAAAATAGGGATTCCAGAGATGGGCTCTGTGTCTGGGCCCCTGTAAAATCCCACCAGGGTTAGGATTTGGGCCTAGGTGTGTACTAGGCCTGCAATTCGGGGTCCCAGAGATGCAATTGAGAGCGTTTGGTTGAAAGCATGCTCAGGCTGAGGTCACAATGCCTGCTTGTGCCCGGGGAAGCCATCATGAGTGCACATGGTCTCCTTGGCCATGGAGCTGCCTTCCACTTTGAGGGTTGAGCAACTATCCCAACTCTCAGAATACCTTCCATGGGGAAGGAGGAGTTCTCTATTGTGCTTCAGGTTCCCCCAATGGCAAGGATTTCAGCAAAGGTGTGGGTACAGATGCCTGAATACCAAGAATAGAAGAGAAGACAGACTTGGGCCATAGCTGGTCTCACATGCTGTATATGGGCCCTGATCTCTCAGTGGCTGACACTAGGTCCTGGCTCCGGCTATGTCAGACACAGCACTAGTGCCCAGGGCAGCCTATGAATCAGGGTTCCGTCTAGCACCGAGATTGACCATCATATGGAGTTTCTGGGCAGACTCTCCAGGCCCTTTTTCTTTCTATGGGGAAGGCAGAATATTGTGTTGTAGCTCCAGAATTCCCTCACAATAGGGCTTGTGGACCAGTAGGCTGAGGATGGAATTGTAAACCCAAGCTATGGCTTAATTCAGTCAAACTAAAGGCAGTTCCAGTGTGCAGCGATCGAATTGAAATCCAGCACCTGAGTAAGGGTGGATGTCAGATGTTTGCTCATGCTGGAGTTTGTGTCTATGATGACTGACAAATGGAGTGGTGGCTTCAAGAGGAAATGGAGGATTTCCCACGCTGGGGCTTGTGAGATGCTCCAAACAGAAGGTTTCCTTCTACCGGACAGGGGCATTCTGTTTTTTTGTCTCAAGGGTCCCCGCCAATTGCAAAGTTTGTGTAGCAGAGCACCCCCGTATGGTTGCCTGGAAACCACACCTCCACTGACCATTGCAGCTTAGGAACATGGCAAGTTCATTCTGGTGGCTCTGGGGCGAAGTACTAAGGGCTTATTTTTACATGGAATGTCATGAATATGGGTAACAATGCTGTTTTGTTACCTGGGAATTCTTAGCCTGTCATCTGTACACATCCTTGGTATTAAGGCAACTTTCCACAGACCTTTCCTGTAACCCTGCCAATGGGGGAACCTGAAGCACAATAGAGAACTCCTCTTTCCATTGCAGGAAGCCTGGCTGTTGCAATGGGTGTCCAACCCTCAAAGTGGGATCCAGCTATATGGCCAATGAGACTACGCCCTCTCCTGAGGGCCCCCCTGGGCACAAAGAGGCATGATGACCCTCAGCCTGAGCATGCTTTCAAACAAGCCCTCTCTGTTACACCATTAGGATCCTGCATTGCAGGCCTGGAATGCCCCTAGGCCCAAATCCTAACACTTGGTGGGATATCCGGGCACCCAGACCCAGAGCCCGTCTCTGGAATCCCTGTTTTGGCATAAGCCTAAGTTGGAAAACAGCATTCTTCCCTGTTTTGGAGCACCCCTAAGATGGAAAAGAGCACTCTTTTCTTCTCTGAAAAACCACCAATCTATGGAGATCCACCAGGATCCTTAGAGAGGAAAAGTCTCCCATTGAACCATGAGACCACGTCTACATTCAGAGCCCATCCTGGACACACAATCCAGATAGAAAAGCCTGTGCTACCAGCTTTCAGTCACCCTAATTACAGTTCCTGACGTGATGCCTTCTAGGTCTATGCATTGGACCTGCGATCACCTTGCCACTATCCCTTACCCAAATTTTGTTTGCAGACTTCCCTCCCAAAACCATGGCTCTCATATCCTCAAGGAGGTGGTCTCTGAAGCCTTACCACAGGACTGGGCCTGCCATCCCCAAGGAAACTGTGCCCATCACAGTTCCCCAAAGCCTCCAAGTTAGGAGAAACCTGCAAGGCCCCTGAGCCCACCCCAATAGTGGAAGTGGCTCTGGATGCAAATGCACAGTCTGAAACACCCTGATCACCTACATCCAGTCAGACAACCATATCAATGGTCCTTAGTAAGAAAATGGAACCTGATGGGCACCAAGGACATCATTGGATCTCTAGATTAGGTTGCCAGCATCAATCCTCAGAGGCCTGTTCTTGAATACCAAGTCAGGATACAACATATGTACCCTGAGCCACAAAACAGAACATCTCCTCTCCCAAGATGGAAACTGTGCACATCGACCTGTGCCAAACCCTCAACGTGGCCCATAGCCACCAATACATTCTAAGACCTCCCTTGTAACAAACCAGTTTTGGGACACATCTGTAAGAGATTCCAAGTCAACTCAAGGCCTTGGTACTTGGCACCAGAACCACCAAAACGAACCTGTCATGTTCCTCAGCTGCAATGGTCATTGGACGTGTGCTTTCCAGTCATCCATGCGGGAGGGCTCTGCTACGCAAACTTCCACTTGAGGGACCCTGGAGGAAAAAAAAAAACAGACGCCTCCTGTCCATTAGAAGGAAACCTTGTTGTTTGGAGCATCTCACAATCTTAAGCGTGGGTAATCCTCCATTGCCTCCTGAAGCCACCCCTCCATTAGTCGTCATCCTAGACACAAACTCCAGTGTGAGCAAATATCTGACATCTGCCCTTACTCAGGTGCTGGATATCTCGTATAAGCTGCTGCACATTGAAACTGACTTCCGCTTGGCACTCAATTTAAGCATAGCTGGTGTATACAATTGCATTCTCACCCTATTTGTCCCCAAACCCTCTTGATAGGGAATTCTAGATCCATAAGGCAGCATTCTGCCTGCCCCACAGAAAGAAGTGCTTCGTGAGTCTCGCCAGAAACCCTACATGAGGATCAATTTACTCGGCCCTGGAGAGAACCCCAATATATAGACTTCTCTGGCCACTAGTGCTGTGTCTGACACAGCCTGAGCCCAGACCTCGTGTCAGCCACCCAGAGAGCGGGGCCCATATCCAGCATGTGAGAACGGCCATGGCCCAAATCTGTCATCTCTATGCATCCTTGGTATTCAGGCATCTGTCCCCAGACCTTTGCTGTAATCCCTGCCTATGGGGGAACATGAAGCACAATAGATATTTCCTCCTTCCCCATGGCTGGAAACCTGGCCATTGGAATGTGTGTCCATCCCTCAGTGTGGGAGCCAGAAAATGGACAATGGGACCACGCCCACTCCTGAGGGCCACCCTGGGCACAAACAGGCATTGTAATGCTCAGCCTGAGCATGTTTCCAAACAAGCCCTCTCAGTTGCACCACCAAGATCCTGCATTGCAGGCCTGGTCTGCCCATAAGCCCAAATCCCAACCCTTGGTGGGATTTTCCAGGCGCCTAGACCCAGAGCCCATCTCTGGAATCTCTGTTTTGGGGCACACCTAAGATCGAAAATAGCAGTCTTCCCATACCAAAAAGTCATCAAAATATTGGGAGCCGCCTGTATCCTTAGAGGAAAAATCTCCCATGGACCCATGAGGCCACAGCTACATTCTGACGTCACCCTAGACACACAATCCAGATATAAAAGCCTGTGCTTCCGCCTTCGGGTCATTCCAGTTACTGTTCCTGACGAGTAGCCTTCCAGGTCTACACATTGCCCTGCGATAACCTAGCCACTAAACCTAACCCAAGTTTGTGTTTGCAGACTTCCCTCCCAGAACCATGGCTCACATGCCCTCCAGGGTGGAGTCTCTGGAGCCACACCACAGGACTGTGCTTGCCATCCCCATGGAAATTGTGCATGTCAGTTAACCAAACCCTCCAGAGTTGGTTGAAACATTCAAGGCCCCTGTGGCCACCCCAATATTGGAGGTTACTCTGGACATAAGTGCACAGTCTGAAACGCCCTGATCACCTACATCCTGGCAGACACCCAAGTCAACTGTCCTAAGTCTGAAGATTGAACCTCTCATGCCCCTGGGACTCATTGGAACCCTAGATTAGGTTGTCGGGCATCTGTCTTCAGAGGCCTGTTCTTGAATAGGAACTTATGATACGGCATGTGGTCCCTGAGCCACAAAACACTACATCTCCTGTCCCCAGAAGGTAACCGTGCTCTTCGACCTGTGTTAAACCCTCAGGGTAGGAGAATCCTGCAGGCACCTTAGCCACCAACACATTCTAAGATCTACCTGGTAAAAAAAAAACCAGCATTGTAACCCATCTTCAAGAGATTCCATGTCAACTCAAGACCTTGGTGCTTCGCCCCAGAAGCACCGTAAAGAACCTGCATGTTCCTCAGCTGCATTGGTCAATGGAGGTGTGCTTTCCAGGCATCCATGTGGAAGGGCTCTGCTACCCATACTTTTCACATGGGGGGCCCTGCAGAAAACATACCAGACTCTAACTGTACAGTATTAAAAACAACCTTGCTGTTTGGAGCATCTCACATGCATCAGCCTCTTGATGCCACTCCTCCATTCGGTCATCAGAGACACAAACTCCAGTGTGCGTAAACATCTGAAATCCACCTTTACTCAGGTGCTGGATATTTCATTTGTTGGCCACGATAGATACAAACTCTATCATGAGCAGACATCTGACCCTCGCCTGTACTCAGATGCTGGAGATCTCGAAAAAAACCACTGCACATTGGAACGGCCATGTTCTCGGCACTGAGATTAAGCATAGATTGTGTTTTTTGCCTTCTGTTCTCACACTCCTCGCCTTCAAGTCCTCCATATTGGGAATTTGGGAGCCACAATGCAGTCTTCTGCCTGCCCACCAGAAAAAAGAGGTGCCCTATGGGTCTGCGTGAAACTCCATATAAGGTTCCACCAGCACAGCCCTCTATAGCACCACAATACCATAGGCCACCTTGTGAACTAATGCTTTGTCTGACACAGCTCGAGCCCCGACCTCCTGGTAGCCACCTAGATAGCGGGACCCATATCTGGCCGGTGTGACCTGCCTTGACCTGAGTCCTTCATCTCAAACCAACCTGGTTATTCACGTACCAGTCCCAGAACATAGCTCAAATTACTGTGCATGGGGGAATCTGAAGCACAAAAGAGTACTCCTCCTTCCTCATAGAAGGAAAATTAAATGTTGATATGGTGGTCCAACCCTCATATTGGGATCCAGGTGCATGGAACAAGAGCCAATGCCCACTCAGGATGGGCATCTGGGCACAAACAGGCATTGTGACCCTTACCCTGAGACCCATTTCCAACAAGTCTCCATGGGAGCTGAACCAAAGCCCCACAGAGCCAGGCAGTCAAGCCTCTAGGCCCAAATACTAAGCCTTTGTAGGGTTATCCAGGCACAGGGACCTTTAACCCATCTCTGGAATCCCTGTGTTGACGGAAACCCTGAAACAGTAAACCACGCTCTCTCCTTCCCAGTGAGACACCAAACTCTTGGGTGCTGGGCAGAATCCCCAGAGAGGTAGAATATTCCATGGACACATGAGGACACCCCACCATTCCAAGGCCATCCTAGACACAATCCAGACAGAAAAGCCTTTGCTCCTGCCTCCCAGCCACACGAATTTCAAATCCTGAGGAGCTGCCCTCAGCGTCTGCAGATCGGGGCTGCCATCACCTCCCTCCTAATTGATACACAATTTTGTGTCTGAAGACTTTGGTCCCAGAGCCCTTAACCACATTCCCTGCAGGATGGGGCTGACAGAACCACACTACATCACTGGGCCTGATCTCTGGATGAAATTCTGCCGTCTCAGTTGCACAAACCCTCCAGATTAGGAAGAGCCTGCAAGGCCCCTGAGCCCACCCCAATTTCATAGGCCACTCTGGAAAAAATGCACAGTCTGACACAGCCTGAGCATCTACCTCCAGGAAGACTCACAGGTCAAAGTCCCTAAGTCCGAAGGTTGAGGATGACATGCCCCTACAACCTCATAAGAACCCTAGCCTAGATATTCAGGCCTCTGTGCCCAGAGGCCTGGTCTTGAAATCCAACATATGATCCGACATGTGGTCCCTGAGCCATACAAGAGAACCCCTCCTGTCCCGAGAAGGGAACCTGGCTCCTGGGAACTGGGTCTAACCCTCAGGTAGGAGAATCCTGCATGGCCACAGATCCACAACCACATTCTTTTTTTTTATATAGATTTTATTTATTTATTTGACAGAGAGAGATCACAAGTAGGCATAGAGGAAGGCAGAGAGAGAGAGAGGAAGAAGCAGGCTCCCTGCTGAGCAGAGAGCCCGATGCGGGACTCAATCCCAGGACCCTGAGATCATGACCTGAGCCAAAGGCAGCGGCTTAGCCCATTGAGCCACCCAGGCACCCTCACCACCACATTCTAAGGTCTCCCTGGACACCAAGCAGCATTGTGACTCATTAGACTGAGAACATCCGTCAACTTAGATCACTTGGAAATTTGAACAAAAACCAGCAGATCAAGCCTGCAATGTTCCTCAGCTGCAATGGTCATGCAAGGAAGACTTCCCAGGCCCCCATTCAGAGACCTCTGCTGTCGAATCTTTCTATGTGGGGGACCCTGGAGCCTTGTAAGTGGACTTCCCCTGTCCCACAGTAGGACACCTTGCTGTTTGGAGCAGCTCACAAGGTCCTGCTTGGGAAAATCTCCAAGAATTCTTGAGGCCACCCCACAATTCGTTGACCATCATGGATGCAAACCCAGCGTGAGCAGACATCTGACCCTCGCCCATACTCAGGTGCTGGAAATCTCGAAACAACCACTGCACAATGGAATGGTCCTGTGGTCGGCACTGAGCTTATCCCTGGCTTGTGTTTTCAGACTTCTGTCTTCACACTCCTCGCCTACAAGCCCTCCATATTGGGAATTCTGAAGCCACAGTGCAGCTTTCTGCCTGCCCACCACAAAGAAGAAGTGCCCTATGGGTCTTCGCAGAAACCCACATGAGGATCCTCCTGCACGGCCCTCAATGGCACCCCAATATAATAGACCGACCTCTGCATAAATTGTCTGTCTGACACCGCCTGATCCCCGACCTCCTGTCAGCCACCCAGATAGTGGGCCCCATATCCTCCAGGTGGGTCCAACCTTGGCCCGAGGCCATCATCTTGAAGCAACCTGGATATTCAGGTACCTGTCCCAGACTTAGCTCAAATTCCTGCCCATAGGGGACTCGGAAGCACAAAAGAGTGCTCCTCCTTCCCCATGGCCAGAAAACTGAATGTTGAGATGGCTGTACAACCCTGAGTGGGAACCAGGTGCATGGTCCATGAGACCACGCCTACACAGGATGGGCAGCTGGGCACAAACAGGCATTGTGACCCTCAGAATGAGACCCCTTTCCAAAGATCCCCCTTGGGATCTGGACCAGGAACCCAAATCGAAGCTTTGGTTAAGTTTTCCCAGTGTCTGGACCCAGAAACCATCTCTGGAATCCCTGTTTGGACAGGATCCCAGAGATGGAATACAGTCTTTTCCTCTTCCCCAGAAAGAAATCAAACTCTTGGGTGCCAAGCAGAATCACCAGAGTGGAAGAATATCCCATGGACACATGAGGTCACCCCTCCATTTAGTGGCCATCCTAGACACAAAATCCAGACAGAAAAGCCTGTGCTCCTCCCTCCCAGCCACCTGAATTTCAAATCCTGAGGAGCTTCCCTCAGGGTCTTCAGATTCGGACTGCCAACACCTCACTCCTATCTCTTATCCGAGGTTGTGTCTAAAGTCTTTGGTCCCAAAGTCCTGACACACATGACCTCCAGGATGGGGCCTCGAGAAACACATGACATCACTGGCCCTGCTCTCCTGAGGAAACCCTGCCCATCTCAGTTTCCCAAAATGTCCAGATTAGGAGAAAACTGCAAGGCCCCTGACTGCACCCCAATATCATAGGCCACTCTGGAAAAAGTGCACAGCCTGACACAGCCTCAGCACCTACCTCCAGGATGACATGCAGGCCAATGGCACTTAGTCCGAAGATTGAAACTTCCATGGCCCTAAAACCTCATCAGAACCCTAGCTTATGTTTTGAGGTCTCTCTCCCTAGAGGGCTGTTCTGGAAATTCAAGCATATGGTCCAACCTGTGGTCCGTGAGCCATACAAGAGCACACCTCCTGTCCCAAGAAGGAAACCTGGCTCCTGGGTACTGGGTCTAATCCTAAGGATAGAGAATCCTCAATGGTCAGAGAGCCGCCACCACATTCTAAGGTCTCCCTGGACATCAAGCAGCATTGGAACCTGTTGGACTGAGAACTTCCATCAACGCAAATCACTTGGAACTTGGAATCAGTGTCATTGGTTCAAGCTTACCCTGTTCCTCAGCTGCAATGGTAACAAGAGATTGGCTTCCCAGGCCTCCATTCAGAGAGCATTGCTATCGAATCTTCCATATGGGGGACCCTGGAGCCCTGTAAGAAGACTTCTGCTGTCCCTTAGTAGGACACCTTGATGTTTGGAGCAGCTCACAAGCTCCAGCTTGGAAAAACCTCCAAGAATTCTTGAGGCCTCCCCACCATTTGTTGGCCATCATGGATACAAACTCCAGCGTGAGCAGACATCTTCCCCTCGCCCAGGTGCTGAAGATCTCGAAACAACTGCTGTACATTGGAATAGACATGTGTTCGGCACTGAGCGTAACCGTAGCTTATGTTTTCATACTTCTGTCCTCACACTCCTCGCCTGCAAACCCTCCAACTTGGATATTCTGGAGCCGTAATGCAGCCATCTGCCTGCTCACCAGATAGAAAAAGTGAAGAAAGGGTCTGTGCAAAAATCCCCCATGAGGATCCAGTTGCACAGCTCTCAAAAGCACCCCAATATCATAGGCCGAACTCTCCACGAATGTTCTGTCTGACACAGCTCGAGCCCGAGCTCCTGACAGCCACCCAGAAAGCAGGCCTCATTTTCTGCAGGTGGGTCCTGCCTTGGCCCGAGGACCTCATCTCAAAGTGAACTGGGTATTCAGGCACCGGTCCCAGAACTTAGCTCAAATTCCTGCCCATGGGGGAACCTGAAGCATAAAAAAGTACACCTCCTTCCCCATGGCAGGAAAACTGAATGTTGAGATGGCAGTCCAACCCTCAGAGTGGGAGCCAAGTGCATAGCCCATGAGGTCACACCCACTCAGCATGGGCATCTGGGCAAAAACAGGCATTGTGACCCTCAGAATGAGACCCATTTCCAACAAGAACACTCGGGAGCTGTACCAGGAAAACATAGAGCAGGACCCTAGGCCCAAATCCTAATCCTTGTTGCGGTGATCCAGGCTCCAGAACCCAGGACCCATCTCTGGAATGGCTGTTTGGACGGGATCCCTGACTCAGAAAACTGTGCTCCTCCCATCCCCCGGAAATACACCAAACTCTTGGGTGCCGAGCAGAATTCCCAGAGAGGTAGAATCTCACATGGACCCATGAGGCCACCCCTCCATTTCGTGGCCATCATAGACAAACAAGTCAGACAGAAAAGACTGTGCTCCTGCCTCACAGCCGTCCGAATTTCATATCTGGAGATGCTTCGCTCAGGGTCTGCAGATTGGGTCTGCCATCACCTCGAGCTTAACTCTTACCCGAGTTTGTGTCTGAAGACTTTGGACCCAGAGTCCTGACCCATATGCCCTCCAGGATGGGGGCTCCAGGAACACACAACAGCACTGGGCCAGCTCTCCCAAGGAATGTCAGCCTGTCTCAGTTTCCCAACCCACCAGATTAAGAGAAAATTTCAAGGTCCCTAATACCACCCCAATTCCATAGGAAGCTCCAGAAAAAATGCATAGTCTGACACAGCCTCAGAATATACCTCCAGGAAGACACCCAGGTCAATGGGAAGGGATGAAATGGCCTAACCCATGGCAGGTTCGATGTGCTGGGTGTGAAGCCAACTGTCTCAATGTCTCTCACAAGGTCTGGGCTCAGGCTATGTAAGACAGAGCATAGTGTTTAGGGTAGCCTATGCAATTGGGGTGTTGCCGAGGGCTGAGCAGGTTGATTTTCATTTGGGGTTTCTGAGCAATGCCATAGACAATGTTTTTCTTTGGGGGGCAGGCAGAGTGCTTCGTTCTGGAACCAGAATTCCCAATCATGAGGGCTTTTGGGCCAGGAGTGCTAGGGTAGAGTCTGAAAACAAAACATAGGGTGAGGTGGGGAGAAGGCCCACTCTGCAAAGGCTGAAAGGATATCTCATGCATCTGAAGTCAGGCTGAGGATCAGACATTGGCTGAGGTTGGATTGTGCCCTTGATGGCACCTTCATGAAGCAGGTGCCTCATGAGGCCAACGAAGTTTTCCCACGCTGAGTTTGGAGGTTGCCACAAACCACAAGGTTTCCTTCTGCGAGACAGTCGAGTCCTGTTGAATGGCTCCAGTACATACCATACAGAAGGACTGAAGAGGAGGGTTCAAAGGATGGATCCCTGAACAACATGCCTCACATTCCCTTTGGCCATTAACGACAAGATATGTTTGTTCTGCTGGCTCTGGGGCAAGCTAACCAGTGGGCTGAGTTGAAATGGCCTCTCCTGAGGATGCGTCATAATGTGTGTTTCTGTCCATGGAGACCTTGGAATGTGATGGTTGTACTGTGGCCCTGCGGAATTCTCCGACCAGAAGGGTTTGATACAGATCCAGTAAGAAAGCACTCCATGTGGAGACGAGAGAGGTTTGGTTTGGAGCCTCAGAAAAACCTAATATGCTGGTATAAGAAACCAGTCCTCTGAGGACAGACACATGAAAACTAAAGCTAAGGTTCATATTAGGGCCTAAGGGCCTGTCCATTTCATTCTTCTGTCTCTGGGGACACTGTCTGAAAGTCTAAGTGGTGATAATGGCAGAGCTGGTGTCAGAGTGCCCCTTTTAGTCCAGGGCAGCCTACACTATCAGGATGGCCTCAGGGGCCTTGGAACTTTTCCCTAACCTGTAGGGTTGTGGTCAATGGATTGGGCACACTTTCCTTGGAGATGGCAGGCACGATCTTTCACTGTGGCTCCAGATGCCCTAGCCTGGAGGGTGTGTGGGTCCAGGCTGTGGGCACATAAGTCTGAAAAAAAAACTCAGCTTATGAGTGGCGCCGAGGGTATGGCAGGCCGGATGTACAGATAAAGAGTGAGCTCCTTGGCTTGTGAATCAAGGGCGAGATTCCTTCAGGCTTTTGTCTCTGGATGCGTCCAGGATAGCCGTGGATTGTAGGGGGTGGCCTCAGTGACTGTGGACGAGTAACCTCTCTGGGGATTTGTCCCAGCTAACAGGAGTTTGGGGTCATTTTGTGGGAAGGGTGGAGTCCTGTTGTCTGGCTCATGTGTCTCTCCAAGAAAGTGATTCCAGAGCAGAGCCCCAGGAACAGGGGGGAGACTGGAAAACTCAAACACTGGTGAGGATTGGGTGTATAGGGGCTTGGCACGCCCCATATGAGGGCTCTTGGTCAAGGCCCTGACAGGCCTTTCTTTGATATTGGCCTCATGCTGAGGGTCACAGAGTGAATTTCTGCCCAAGGCAGCACTCAGTTTTGGGCATGGTTTCAGGGGAAATGAAGGTTACTCCCACCCTGAAGGTGTGACTCCATGCCAAGAGCAAGCCTTACAGCCATGGGGAAGAAGGAGTTCTGATTTGTGCTTCAGATGCCCAACTGTGTGGGGAATTGATATAATATCTGGGTTTAGATATCGGAAAACCAAGGTTAGGAAGAGATAACGGCATAAGACCATGGCGTGTCAGAAGTGCTAGGTGTGTGGCCAGCTGTCTCCTTGCCTGTCTGGACGTCTGGCATCAGGCTGTGAAAGGCAGAGCACTAGTGCCCAGAGCAGCCTATCAAATCTGAGTGCCGTCGAGGCAAGAGCAGGTTTATCCTCATCTGGGTTTTATGGAAAGCCCCACAAGGAAACGTTTTCTACCGGTGGGCAGTAATTGGGCAGGCTTGTGGTTCTGCAATTCCTACTCTGGAGGGATTGTTTGCCAGGAGTGTGAGGAAGGAAGTCTGAAAACACAAGCTAGCGTGAGCTTTGGGACCGAGGGCACGGCAGGCCACTCTGCAGAGGCTGAATCAAGATCTCCTGCATTGCGGTCATGTCTACTATGAGACGTGCTTCAAGCTAGAGTTTTTGACCATGATGGCCTCTCCCTGAAGGATATGGGGGGCTTCATGAGGCCCGGCAGGTTTGCCGTTTTCTCCTACACTGAAGGTTTTAGTCACGGCCAGCAGCAAGGTTTCTTGCCATGGGGAAGGAGGGGTTCTGACTTGTGCATCAGGTTCCCCCCTGTGCAGGGATTGGAGATAAGGTCTAGGTTCCGATGACTGAAAACCCAGGTTGGGAATGGATGGTGGCCTAAGGCAGTGGCGGGTCCAATGTGCTGGTGTGCAGCCAGCTGTGTCGGTGTCTGTTGGAAGGTCTGGGCTCAGGCTATTTGCGACAGAGCATCACTGTTTAAGGTAGCCTATGCAATTGGGGTGTTGCCGAGGGCCAAGCAGTTTGATCCTCATTTGGGGTTTCTAGGCAGCGCCATAGACAATGTTTTTCTCCTGGGAGGCAGGCACAGTGCTTCATTGTGGCCCCAGAATTCCCAGTAGGGAGGGTTTGTGGGCCAGGAGTGTGAGGACGGAAGTCTGAAAACACAAGCTAGTGTGAGGATTGGAGCCAAGGGCAGAGCAGGCCCACTCTGCAGAGGCTGAATCAAAATCTCCTGCATCTGAAGTCAGGCTGAGGATCAGACGTTGGCTGAGGCTGGAGTATGTGTCCATGATGGCACCTTCATGAAGTGGGGGCCTCATGAGGCCAAGGAAGTTTTCCCACGCTGAGTTTGGAGGTTGCCCCAAACCACAAGGTTTCCTTCTGCGGGACATTCGAGTCCTGTTGCATGGCTCCAGGACATACCATATGGAAGGACTGGAGAGCAGGGTTCGAAGGATGGATCCCTGTACAGCATGCCTCGCATTCCCATTGGCTATTAGCGACAAGATATGTTTGATCTGCTGCCTGTGGAACACGCGACCCAGGAGACTGAGTTGAAATGGCCTCTCCTGAGGATGCGTCATAATGTGCGTTTGGGTCCATGGAGACCTTGGAATGTGCTGGTTGTTCAGTGGCCCTGCAGAACTCTCCTACCTGAAGTGTTTGATACATCCCAGTAAGAAAGCTGCCCATGTGGAGATGAGAGAGGTTTGGTTTGGTGCCTCAGAAAAGCCCCATGTGCTGGTCTACGAAAACAGTCCTCTGAGAACGGAAACATGGAAACCAAAGCTAAGGTTCAGATTAGGGCCTGGGGGCCTGTCCATTTCAACCTTCTGTCTCTGGGGACACTGTCTGAGAGTCTAAGTGGAGATAGTTGCTCCGCTGGTGTCAGAGAGCCCCTCTTAGTCCAGGGTGGCCTATACTATTGATGGCCTCAGGGACCTTGGAGCTTTTCCCTAACCTGTAGGGTTGTGGTCAATGGATTGGGCACACTTTCCTTGGAGAGGGCAGGCACAATCTTTCGCTGTTTGGTCCAGAGGCCCTAGCCTGGATGTGGTGTGGGTCCAGGCTGTGGGCACAGAAGTCTGAATACACAAACTCAGCTTATGAGTGGCGCCTAGGGTATGGCAGGCCGGATGTACAGCCCGAGAGGGAGCTCCAGGGCCTCTGAAACAAGGGCGAGTGGGAGGCGTTCCTTCAGGCTTTTGTCTCTGGTTGTTGTGTCCGAATAGCCGTGGATTGGAGCGGTGGCCTCAGGTACTGTGGACGAGTATCCCTCTCTGGGGATTTGTCCCAGCTCCCAAGAGTTTGGGGTCATTTTGTGGGAAGGGTGGAGTCGTGTTGTCTGGCTCATGGGTCTGTCCAAGAAAGGGATTCCAGAGCAGAGCTCCAGGTACGGGCGGGGCGACTGGAAAATTGAAACCGTGGTGAGGATTGGGTGCATAGGGGCTTGGCAAGCCCCATATGTGGGCTCTTGGTCCAGGCCCTGACAGGCCTTTCTTTGACATGGGGCTCATGCTGAGGGTCACAGTGTGAATTTGTGCCCAAGCAGCACTCAAGTTTGGGCGTGGCATCAGGGGCCATGAAGGTTTCTCCCACCCTGAAGGTGTGACTCCATGCCAAGAGCAAGCTTGACAGCCATGGGGAAGGAGGAGTTCTGTTTTGTGCTTGCTATACCCAGCTGTGTGGAGAATTGATATAATGTCTAGGTTCAGATATCTGAAAACCAAGGTTAGGATGAGGTGACGGCATAAGACCATGGCGTGTCCGAAGTGCTGGGTGTGCGGCCAGCTGTCTCCTTGTCTGTCTGGACGTCTGGCTTCAGGCTGTGTCAGGCAGAGCATGAGTGCCCAGAGCAGCCTATCCAGTTCGGGTACCGTCGAGGCCCGAGCAGGTTGATCCTCATCTGGGTTATCTGGAGAGCCCTACAAGGAAACGTTTTTCTTCCGTTGGGCAGACACTGGGCTGGGTTTTGGTTCCGGAGTTCCTAGTCCGGAGGGCTTGTTTGCCAGGAGTGTGAGGAAGGAAGTCTGAAAACACAAGCTAGCGTGAGGTTTGGGACCGAGGGCACAGCAGGCCCACTCTGCAGAGGCTGAATCGAGATCTCCTGCACTGAGGTCATGTCAAATATGAGACGTGCCTCAGGCTAGAGTTCTTGTCCAGCATGGCCTCTTCCTGAAGGGTGTGGGGGCTTCATGAGGCCAGAAAGTTTTGCCTACGATGGGATTTGTGAACTGCTCCAAAACTGAAGGTTACCTTCTGCACGACAGTCGAGTCCTATTGGATGGTTCCAAGAGGCCCCATATGGAAAGACTCGAGAGCAGGTGTCTAAGCATGGATGCCTGGGAACGCCACCTCATATTCACACTCTTTAGTCAGGACAAGTCAGGCTCAATCTGCGGGGTCCTGGGTGAGCTACCCAGAGGGGAGAGTTGAAATGGACTCTCCTGAAGATGAGTCCTACTGTGGCTTGGTGGCCTGGGAGACCTTGGAATGTGGAGGTGGCTCAGGGACTCTGCAGGATTCTCCAACATGAGGTGTTTGACACGGCTCCAACAAGGAAACTTCCCATGTGGAGACGAGAGGAGTTCTGTTCCGTGCATCAGGAAAGCCCCATACCCTGTTCTTCGAACCACAGCCTCTGAGGAGTGACACCTGGAAACCAAAGCAAGAGTTGAGACTACGGCCTAAAGGCCTGTCCAGCTCAACCTTCTATCTCTGTTGACATCTGTGTGCATGCATTCATGGATGTAGCTGCTCAGCTTGTGTCCGAATGCCCCTGTGAGTCCAGTGAGGCTCCCAGTAGTGGGATGTCCTCGGAGGCCTTGAGGTTTCTCATATTCTGGAGGTGTGTGGCCAAAGGAATGGACACAGTTTCCCAGGAGAGAGCAGGCACGGTCCTGTGGTATGGCTCCAGAGGACCCAGCCTAGAGGCTGTGTTTGCCAGGGCTGTGGGGACAGATGTCTGAAAAAGCAAACTTGGCTCAGCTAGGGGCCAATGTAATGGCAGGCCTGATCTCTAGTCCGTGAGGGGAGATCCTCTGGAAATCAAAGTAGGGCAAGTGGGAGGCAGTCACTCAGGATTTTGTCTCTGGGTGTTGCGTTTACAGTGTCCGGTCAGGGTAGGGGTTGTCTCAGAGGCCGAGGAAGAGCCTTCCTCTCGGGGGATTGTCCAAGCTCCCAAGTGTTGGTGTTCATTCTGTGGGAATGAAGAGTACTGTTTTCTGCCACAGGGGACCCCCCAGGAGAGGGACTCTAGAGCACAGCAGTGGGTTCCCTCAACTGGAATACACACCATCTAGTTAGTCTTGGGTGCCTATGGGCATGGCAAGCCGATTATGCGGGCTCTTGGTCCAGTCACTTAGAGGCGTTACTTGAATAAGGTACTCACGCTGAGGGTCAAAATGTGTGTTTGTGCCCAAGGCGGCCCTCACGCTTAAGCGTGGCCTCATGAGCCATGTCGTTTTCTCCTACACTGAAGGTTTGACTCACTGCCAGCAGCAAGGTTTCTTGCCAGGGGGAAGGAAGGGTTCTGACTTGTGCATCAGGTTCCCCCCTGTGCAGGGATTGGAGATAAGGTCTAGGTTCCGATGACTGAAAACCCAGGTTGGGAATGGATGGTGGCCTAAGGCAGTGAGGGTCCAATGTGCTGGGTGTGCAGCCAGCTGTGTCGGTGTCTGTTGGAAGGTCTGGGCTCAGGCTATTTGCGACAGAGCATCACTGTTTAAGGTAGCCTATGCAATTGGGGTGTTGCCGAGGGCCAAGCAGTTTGATCCTCATTTGGGGTTTCTGGGCAGTGCCATAGACAATGTTTTTCTCCTGGGAGGCAGGCACAGTGCTTCATTGTGGCCCCAGAATTCCCAGTAGGGAGGGTTTGTGGGCCAGGAGTGTGAGGACGGAAGTCTGAAAACACAAGCTAGTGTGAGGATTGGAGCCAAGGGCAGAGCAGGCCCACTCTGCAGAGGCTGAATCAAAATCTCCTGCATCTGAAGTCAGGCTGAGGATCAGACGTTGGCTGAGGCTGGAGTATGTGTCCATGATGGCACCTTCATGAAGTGGGGGCCTCATGAGGCCAAGGAAGTTTTCCCACGCTGAGTTTGGAGGTTGCCCCAAACCACAAGGTTTCCTTCTGCGGGACATTCGAGTCCTGTTGCATGGCTCCAGGACATACCATATGGAAGGACTGGAGAGCAGGGTTCGAAGGATGGATCCCTGTACAGCATGCCTCGCATCCCCATTGGCTATTAGCGACAAGATATGTTTGATCTGCTGCCTCTGGAACACGCGACCCAGGGGGCTGAGTTGAAATGGCCTCTCCTGAGGATGCGTCATAATGTGCGTTTGGGTCCATGGAGACCTTGGAATGTGCTGGTTGTTCAGTGGCCCTGCGGAACTCTCCTACCTGAAGTGTTTGATACATCCCAGTAAGAAAGCTGCCCATGTGGAGATGAGAGAGGTTTGGTTTGGTGCCTCAGAAAAGCCCCATGTGCTGGTCTACGAAAACAGTCCTCTGAGAACGGAAACATGGAAACCAAAGCTAAGGTTCAGATTAGGGCCTGGGGGCCTGTCCATTTCAACCTTCTGTCTCTGGGGACACTGTCTGAGAGTCTAAGTGGAGATAGTTGCTCTGCTGGTGTCAGAGAGCCCCTCTTAGTCCAGGGTGGCCTATACTATTGATGGCCTCAGGGACCTTGGAGCTTTTACCTAACTTGTAGGGTTGTGGTCAATGGATTGGGCACACTTTCCTTGGAGAGGGCAGGCACAATCTTTCGCTGTTTGGTCCAGAGGCCCTAGCCTGGATGTTGTGTGGGTCCAGGCTGTGGGCACAGAAGTCTGAATACACAAACTCAGCTTATGAGTGGCGCCTAGGGTATGGCCGGCCGAATGTACAGCCCGAGAAGGAGCTCCTGGGCCTCTGAAACAAGGGCGAGTGGGAGGCGTTCCTTCAGGCTTTTGTCTCTGGATGTTGTGTCCGGGATAGCCGTGGATTGGAGCGGTGGCCTCAGGTACTATGGACGAGTATCCCTATCTGGGGATTTGTCCCAGCTCCCAAGAGTTTGGGGTCATTTTGTGGGAAGGGTGGAGTCGTGTTGTCTGGCTCATGGGTCTGTCCAAGAAAGGGATTCCAGAGCAGAGCTCCAGGTACGGGCGGGCGACTGGAAAATTCAAACCGTGGTGAGGATTGGGTGCATAGGAGCTTGGCAAGCCCCATATGTGGGCTCTTGGTCCAGGCCCTGACAGGCCTTTGTTTGACATGGGGCTCATGCTGAGGATCACAGTGTGAATTTGTGCCCAAGCAGCACTCAAGTTTGGGCGTGGCATCAGGGGCCATGAAGGTTTCTCCAACCCTGAAGGTGTGACTCCATGCCAAGAGCAAGCTTGACAGCCATGGGGAAGGAGGAGTTCTGTTTTGTGCTTGCTATACCCAGCTGTGTGGAGAATTGATATAATGTCTAGGTTCAGATATCTGAAAACCAAGGTTAGGATGAGGTGACGGCATAAGACCATGGCATGTCCGAAGTGCTGGGTGTGCGGCCAGCTGTCTCCTTGTCTGTCTGGACGTCTGGCTTCAGGCTGTGTCAGGCAGAGCATGAGTGCCCAGAGCAGCCTATCCAGTTCGGGTACCGTCGAGGCCAGAGTAGGTTGATCCTCATCTGGGTTTTCTGGAGAGCCCCACAGGGAAACGTTTTTCTTCCATTGGGCAGACACTGGGCTGGGTTTTGGTTCTGGAGTTCCTAGTCCGGAGGGCTTGTTTGCCAGGAGTGTGAGGAAGGAAGTCTGAAAACACAAGCTAGCGTGAGGTTTGGGACCGAGGTCACGGCAGGCCCACTCTGCAGAGGCTGAATCGGGATCTCCTGCACTGAGGTCATGTCAACTATGAGACGTGCCTCAGGCTAGAGTTCTTGTCCAGCATGGCCTCTTCCTGAAGGGTGTGGGGGTCAAGAGGCCATAAAGTTTTGCCTACGATGGGATTTGTGAACTGCTCCAAAACTGAAGGTTACCTTCTGCACGACAGTCGAGTCCTATTGGATGGTTCCAAGAGGCCCCATATGGAAAGACTCGAGAGCAGGTGTCTAAGCATGGATGCCTGGGAACGCCACCTCATATTCCCACTCTTTAGTCAGGACAAGGCAGGCTCAATCTGCGGGCTCCTGGGTGAGCTACCCAGAGGGGAGAGTTGAAATGGACTCTCCTGAAAATGAGTCCTACTGTGGCTTGGTGGCCTGGGAGACCTTGGAATGTGGAGGTGGCTCAGGGACTCTGCAGGATTCTCCAACATGAGGTGTTTGACACGGCTCCAACAAGGAAACTTCCCATGTGGAGACGAGAGGAGTTCTGGTCCGTGCCTCAGGAAAGCCCCATACCCTGTTCTTCGAACCAAAGCCTCTGAGGAGTGACACCTGGAAACCAAAGCAAGAGTTGAGACTACGGCCTAAAGGCCTGTCCGGCTCAACCTTCTATCTCTGTTGACATCTGTGTGCATGCATTCATGGATGTAGCTGCTCAGCTTGTGTCCGAATGCCCCTGTGAGTCCAGTGAGGCTCCAGTAGTGGGATGTCCTCGGAGGCCTTGAGGTTTCTCATATTCTGGAGGTGTGTGGCCAAAGGAATGGACACAGTTTCCCAGGAGAGAGCAGGCACGGTCCTGTGGTATGGCTCCAGAGGACCCAGCCTAGAGGCTGTGTTTGCCAGGGCTGTGGGGACAGATGTCTGAAAAAGCAAACTTGGCTCAGCTAGGGGCCAATGTAATGGCAGGCCTGATCTCTAGTCCGTGAGGGGAGATCCTCTGGAAATCAAAGTAGGGCAAGTGGGAGGCAGTCACTCAGGATTTTGTCTCTGGGTGTTGCGTTTACAGTGTCCGGTCAGGGTAGGGGTTGTCTCAGAGGCCGAGGAAGAGCCTTCCTCTCGGGGGATTGTCCAAGCTCCCAAGTGTTTGTGTTAATTCTGTGGGAATGAAGAGTACTG
This sequence comes from Mustela nivalis, assembly GCF_964662115.1. Classification (NCBI taxonomy): domain Eukaryota; kingdom Metazoa; phylum Chordata; class Mammalia; order Carnivora; family Mustelidae; genus Mustela; species Mustela nivalis. The sequence goes on along the minus strand of NW_028135985.1, from coordinate 116,821 downwards.
TTTTCTGCCACAGGGGACCCCCCAGGAGAGGGATTCTAGAGCACAGCAGTGGGTTCCCTCAACTGGAATACACACCATGTAGTTAGTCCTGGGTGCCTATGGGCATGGCAAGCCACATATGCGGGCTCTTGGTCCAGTCACTGAGAGGCGTTACCTGAATAAGGTACTCACGCTGAGGGTCACAATGTGTGTTTGTGCCCAAGGCGGCCCTCACGCTTGGGCGTGGCCTCATGGGCCATGTCGTTTTCTCCTACACTGAAGGTTTGACTCACTGCCAGCAGCAAGGTTTCTTGCCATGGAGAAGGAGGGGTTCTGACTTGTGCATCAGGTTCCCCCCTGTGCAGGGATTGGAGATAAGGTCTAGGTTCCGATGACTGAAAACCCAGGTTGGGAATGGATGGTGGCCTGAGGCAGTGGCGGGTCCAATGTGCTGGGTGTGCAGCCAGCTGTGTCGGTGTCTGTTGGAAGGTCTGGGCTCAGGGTATTTGCGACAGAGCATCACTGTTTAAGGTAGCCTATGCAATTGGGGTGTTGCCGAGGGCCAAGCAGTTTGATCCTCATTTGTGGTTTCTGGGCAGCGCCATAGACAATGTTTTTCTCCTGGGAGGCAGGCACAGTGCTTCATTGTGGCCCCAGAATTCCCAGTAGGGAGGGTTTGTGGGCCAGGAGTGTGAGGACGGAAGTCTGAAAACACAAGCTAGTGTGAGGATTGGAGCCAAGGGCAGAGCAGGCCCACTCTGCAGAGGCTGAATCAAAATCTCCTGCATCTGAAGTCAGGCTGAGGATCAGACGTTGGCTGAGGCTGGAGTATGTGTCCATGATGGCACCTTCATGAAGTGGGGGCCTCATGAGGCCAAGGAAGTTTTCCCACGCTGAGTTTGGAGGTTGCCCCAAACCACAAGGTTTCCTTCTGCGGGACATTCGAGTCCTGTTGCATGGCTCCAGGACATACCATATGGAAGGACTGGAGAGCAGGGTTCGAAGGATGGATCCCTGTACAGCATGCCTCGCATTCCCATTGGCTATTAGCGACAAGATATGTTTGATCTGCTGCCTCTGCAACACGCGACCCAGGGGGCTGAGTTGAAATGGCCTCTCCTGAGGATGCGTCATAATGTGCGTTTGGGTCCATGGAGACCTTGGAATGTGCTGGTTGTTCAGTGGCCCTGCGGAACTCTCCTACCTGAAGTGTTTGATACATCCCAGTAAGAAAGCTGCCCATGTGGAGATGAGAGAGGTTTGGTTTGGTGCCTCAGAAAAGCCCCATGTGCTGGTCTACGAAAACAGTCCTCTGAGACGGAAACATGGAAACCAAAGCTAAGGTTCAGATTAGGGCCTGGGGGCCTGTCCATTTCAACCTTCTGTCTCTGGGGACACTGTCTGAGAGTCTAAGTGGAGATAGTTGCTCCGCTGGTGTCAGAGAGCCCCTCTTAGTCCAGGTTGGCCTATACTATTGATGGCCTCAGGGACCTTGGAGCTTTTCCCTAACCTGTAGGGTTGTGGTCAATGGATTGGGCACACTTTCCTTGTAGAGGGCAGGCACAATCTTTCGCTGTTGGGTCCAGAGGCCCTAGCCTGGATGTGGTGTGGGTCCAGGCTGTGGGCACAGAAGTCTGAATACACAAACTCAGCTTATGAGTGGCGCCTAGGGTATGGCCGGCCGGATGTACAGCCCGAGAGGGAGCTCCTGGGCCTCTGAAACAAGAGCGAGTGGGAGGCGTTCCTTCAGGCTTTTGTGTCTGGATGTTGTGTCCGGGATAGCCGTGGATTGGAGCGGTGGCCTCAGGTACTGTGGAGGAGTATCCCTCTCTGGGGATTTGTCCCAGCTCCCAAGAGTTTGGGGTCATTTTGTGGGAAGGGTGGAGTCGTGTTGTCTGGCTCATGGGTCTCTCCAAGAAAGGGATTCCAGAGCAGAGCTCCAGGTACGGACGGGCGACTGGAAAATTCAAACCGTGGTGAGAATTGGGTGCATAGGGGCTTGGCAAGCCCCATATGTGGGCTCTTGGTCCAGGCCCTGACAGGCCTTACTTTGACATGGGGCTCATGCTGAGGGTCACAGTGTGAATTTGTGCCCAAGCAGCACTCAAGTTTGGGCGTGGCATCAGGGGCCATGAAGGTTTCTCCCACCCTGAAGGTGTGACTCCATGCCAAGAGCAAGCTTGACAGCCATGGGGAAGGAGGAGTTCTGTTTTGTGCTTGCTATACCCAGCTGTGTGGAGAATTGATATAATGTCTAGGTTCAGATATCTGAAAACCAAGGTTAGGATGAGGTGACGGCATAAGACCATGGCATGTCCGAAGTGCTGGGTGTGCAGCCAGCTGTCTCCTTGTCTGTCTGGACGTCTGGCTTCAGGCTGTGTCAGGCAGAGCATGAGTGCCCAGAGCAGCCTATCCAGTTCGGGTACCGTTGAGGCCCGAGCAGGTTGATCCTCATCTGGGTTTTCTGGAGAGCCCCACAGGGAAACGTTTTTCTTCCGTTGGGCAGACACTGGGCTGGGTTTTGGTTCCGGAGTTCCTAGTCCAGAGGGCTTGTTTGCCAGGAGTGTGAGGAAAGAAGTCTGAAAACACAAGCTAGCGTGAGGTTTGGGACCGAGGGCACGGCAGGCCCACTCTGCAGAGGCTGAATCGAGATCTCCTGCACTGAGGTCATGTCAACTATGAGACGTGCCTCAGGCTAGAGTTATTGTCCAGCATGGCCTCTTCCTGAAGGGTGTGGGGGCTTCATGAGGCCAGAAAGTTTTGCCTACGATGGGATTTGTGAACTGCTCCAAAACTGAAGGTTACCTTCTGCACGACAGTCGAGTCCTATTGGATGGTTCCAAGAGGCCCCATATGGAAAGACTCGAGAGCAGGTGTCTAAGCATGGATGCCTGGGAACGCCACCTCATATTCCCACTCTTTAGTCAGGACAAGGCAGGCTCAATCTGCGGGCTCCTGGGTGAGCTACCCAGAGGGTAGAGTTGAAATGGACTCTCCTGAAGATGAGTCCTACTGTGGCTTGGTGGCCTGGGAGACCTTGGAATGTGGAGGTGGCTCAGGGACTCTGCAGGATTCTCCAACATGAGGTGTTTGACACGGCTCCAACAAGGCAACTTCCCATGTGGAGACGAGAGGAGTTCTGTTCCGTGCCTCAGGAAAGCCCCATACCCTGTTCTTCGAACCAAAGCCTCTGAGGAGTGACACCTGGAAACCAAAGCAAGAGTTGAGACTACGGCCTAAAGACCTGTCCGGCTCAACCTTCTATCTCTGTTGACATCTGTGTGCATGCATTCATGGATGTAGCTGCTCAGCTTGTGTCCGAATGCCCCTGTGAGTCCAGTGAGGCTCCCAGTAGTGGGATGTCCTCGGAGGCCTTGAGGTTTCTCATATTCTGGAGGTGTGTGGCCAAAGGAATGGACACAGTTTCCCAGGAGAGAGCAGGCACGGTCCTGTGGTATGGCTCCAGAGGACCCAGCCTAGAGGCTGTGTTTGCCAGGGCTGTGGGGACAGATGTCTGAAAAAGCAAACTTGGCTCAGAAGGGGCCAATGTAATGGCAGGCCTGATCTCTAGTCCGTGAGGGGAGATCCTCTGGAAATCAAAGTAGGGCAAGTGGGAGGCAGTCACTCAGGATTTTGTCTCTGGGTGTTGCGTTTACAGTGTCCGGTCAGGGGAGGGGTTGTTTCAGAGGCCGAGGAAGAGCCTTCCTCTCGGGGGATTGTCTAAGCTCCCAAGTGTTTGTGTTCATTCTGTGGGAATGAAGAGTACTGTTTTCTGCCACAGGGGACCCCCCAGGAGAGGGACTCTAGAGCACAGCAGTGGGTTCCCTCAACTGGAATACACACCATCTAGTTAGTCCTGGGTGCCTATGGGCATGGCAAGCCACATATGCGGGCTCTTGGTCCAGTCACTGAGAGGCGTTACTTGAATAAGGTACTCACGCTGAGGGTCACAATGTGTGTTTGTGCCCAAGGCGGCCCTCACGCTTGGGCGTGGCCTCATGGGCCATGCCGTTTTCTCCTACACTGAAGGTTTGACTCACTGCCAGCAGCAAGGTTTCTTGCCAAGGGGAAGGAGGGGTTCTGACTTGTGCATCAGGTTCCCCCCTGTGCAGGGATTGGAGATAAGGTCTAGGTTCTGATGACTGAAAACCCAGGTTGGGAATGGATGGTGGCCTAAGGCAGTGGCGGGTCCAATGTGCTGGGTGTGCAGCCAGCTGTGTCGGTGTCTGTTGGAAGGTCTGGGCTCAGGCTATTTGCGACAGAGCATCACTTTTTAAGGTAGCCTATGCAATTGGGGTGTTGCCGAGGGCCAAGCAGTTTGATCCTCATTTGTGGTTTCTGGGCAGCGCCATAGACAAGGTTTTTCTCCAGGGAGGCAGGCACAGTGCTTCATTGTGGCCCCAGAATTCCCAGTAGGGAGGGTTTGTGGGCCAGGAGTGTGAGGATGGAAGTCTGAAAACACAAGCTAGTGTGAGGATTGGAGCCAAGGGCAGAGCAGGCCCACTCTGCAGAGGCTGAATCAAAATCTCCTGCATCTGAAGTCAGGCTGAGGATCAGACGTTGGCTGAGGCTGGGGTATGTGTCCATGATGGCACCTTCATGAAGTGGGGGCCTCATGAGGCCAAGGAAGTTTTCCCACGCTGAGTTTGGAGGTTGCCCCACACCACAAGGTTTCCTTCTGCGGGAAATTCGAGTCCTGTTGCATCGCTCCAGGACATACCATATGGAAGGACTGGAGAGCAGGGTTCGAAGGATGGATCCCTGTACAGCATGCCTCGCATTCCCATTGGCTATTAGCGACAAGATATGTTTGATCTGCTGCCTCTGGAACACGCGACCCAGGGGGCTGAGTTGAAATGGCCTCTCCTGAGGATGCGTCATAATGTGCGTTTGGGTCCATGGAGACCTTGGAATGTGCTGGTTGTTCAGTGGCCCTGCGGAACTCTCCTACCTGAAGTGTTTGATACATCCCAGTAAGAAAGCTGCCCATGTGGAGATGAGAGAGGTTTGGTTTGGTGCCTCAGAAAAGCCCCAGGTGCTTGTCTACAAAAACAGTCCTCTGAGAACGGAAACATGGAAACCAAAGCTATGGTTCAGATTAGGGCCTGGGGGCCTGTCCATTTCAACCTTCGGTCTCTGGGGACACTATTTGAGAGTCTAAGTGGAGATAGTTGCTCCGCTGGTGTCAGAGAGCCCCTCTTAGTCCAGGGTGGCCTATACTATTGATGGCCTCAGGGACCTTGGAGCTTTTCCCTAACCTGTAGGGTTGTGGTCAATGGATTGGGCACACTTTCCTTGGAGAGGGCAGGCACAATATTTCGCTGTTTGGTCCAGAGGCCCTAGCTTGGATGTTGTGTGGGTCCAGGCTGTTGGCACAGAAGTCTGAATACACAAACTCAGCTTATGAGTGGCGCCTAGGGTATGGCCGGCCCGGATGTACAGCCCGAGAGCGAGCTCCTGGGCCTCTGAAACAAGGGCGAGTGGGAGGCGTTCCTTCAGGCTCTTGTCTCTGGATGTTGTGTCCGGGATAGCCGTGGATTGGAGCGGTGGCCTCAGGTACTGTGGACGAGTATCCTTCTCTTGGGATTTGTCCCAGCTCCCTAGAGTTTGGGGTCATTTTGTGGGAAGGGTGGAGTCGTGTTGTCTGCCTCATGGGTCTCTCCAAGAAAGGGATTCCAGAGCAGAGCTCCAGGTACGGGCGGGGCGACTGGAAAATTCAAACCGTGGTGAGGATTGGGTGTATAGGGGATTGGCAAGCCCCATATGTGGGCTCTTGGTCCAGGCCCTGACAGGCCTTTCTTTGAGATGGGGCTCATGCTGAGGGTCACAGTGTGAATTTGTGCCCAAGCAGCACTCAAGTTTGGGCGTGACATCAGGGGCCATGAAGGTTTCTCCCACCCTGAAGGTGTGACTCCATTCCAAGAGCAAGCTTGACAGCCATGGGGAAGGAGGAGTTCTGTTTTGTGCTTGCTATACCCAGCTGTGTGGAGAATTGATATAATGTCTAGGTTCAGATATCTGAAAACCAAGGTTAGGATGAGGTGACGGCATAAGACCATGGCGTGTCCGAAGTGCTGGGTGTGCGGCCAGCTGTCTCCTTGTCTGTCTGGACGTCTGGCTTCAGGCTGTGTCAGGCAGAGCATGAGTGCCCAGAGCAGCCTATCCAGTTCGGGTGCCGTCGAGGCCCGAGCACGTTGAGCCTCATCTGGGTTTTCTGGAGAACCCCACAGGGAAACGTTTTTCTTCCGTTGGGCAGACACTGGGCTGGGTTTTGGTTCTGGAGTTCCTAGTCCGGAGGGTTTGTTTGCCAGCAGTGTGAGGAAGGAAGTCTGAAAACACAAGCTAGCGTGAGGTTTGGGACCGAGGGCACGGCAGGCCCACTCTGCAGAGGCTGAATCGAGATCTCCTGCACTGAGGTCATGTCAACTATGAGACGTGCCTCAGGCTAGAGTTCTTGTCCAGCATGGCCTCTTCCTGAAGGGTGTGGGGGCTTCATGAGGCCAGAAAGTTTTGGCTACGATGGGATTTGTGAACTGCTCCAAAACTGAAGGATACCTTCTGCTCCACAGTCGAGTCCTATTGGATGGTTCCAAGAGGCCCCATATGGAAAGACTCGAGAGCAGGTGTCTAAGCATGGATGCCTGGGAACGCCACCTAATATTCCCACTCTCTGGTCAGGACAAAGCAAGCTCAATCTGCGGGCTCCTGGGTGAGCTACCCAGAGGGGAGAGTTGAAATGGACTCTCCTGAAGATGATTCCTACTGTGGCTTGGTGGCCTGGGAGACCTTGGAATGTGGAGGTGGCTCAGGGACTCTGCAGGATTCTCCAACATGAGGTGTTTGACACGGCTCCAACAAGGAAACTCCCCAAGTGGAGACGAGTGGAGTTCTGTTCCGTGCCTCAGGAAAGCCCCATACCCTGTTCTTCGAACCAAAGCCTCTGAGGAGTGACACCTGGAAACCAAAGCAAGAGTTGAGACTACGGCCTAAAGGCCTGTCCGGCTCAACCTTCTATCTCTGTTGACATCTGTGTGCATGCATTCATGGATGTAGCTGCTCAGCTTGTGTCCGTTTGCCCCTGTGAGTCCAGTGAGGCTCCCAGTAGTGGGATGTCCTCGGAGGCCTTGAGGTTTCTCATATTCTGGAGGTGTGTGGCCAAAGGAATGGACACAGTTTCCCAGGAGAGAGCAGGCACGGTCCTGTGGTATGGCTCCAGAGGACCCAGCCTAGAGGCTGTGTTTGCCAGGGCTGTGGGGACAGATGTCTGAAAAAGCAAACTTGGCTCAGCTAGGGGCCAATGTAATGGCAGGCCTGATCTCTAGTCCGTGAGGGGAGATCCTCTGGAAATCAACGTAGGGCAAGTGGGAGGCAGTCACTCAGGATTTTGTCTCTGGGTGTTGCGTTTACAGTGTCCGGTCAGGGGAGGGGTTGTCTCAGAGGCCGAGGAAGAGCCTTCCTCTCGGGGGATTGTCCAAGCTCCCAAGTGTTTGTGTTCATTCTGTGGGAATGAAGAGTACTGTTTTCTGCCACAGGGGACCCCCCAGGAGAGGGACTCTAGAGCACAGCAGTGGGTTCCCTCAACTGGAATACACACCATCTAGTTAGTCCTGGGTGCCTATGGGCATGGCAAGCCACATATGCGGGCTCTTGGTCCAGTCACTGAGAGGCGTTACTTGAATAAGGTACTCACGCTGAGGGTCATAATGTGTGTTTGTGCCCAAGGCGGCCCTCACGCTTGGGCGTGGCCTCATGGGCCATGCCGTTTTCTCCTACACTGAAGGTTTGACCCACTGCCAGCAGCAAGGTTTCTTGCCATGGGGAAGGAGGGGTTCTGACTTGTGCATCAGGTTCCCCCCTGTGCAGGGATTGGAGATAAGGTCTAGGTCCCGATGACTGAAAACCCAGGTTGGGAATGGATGGTGGCCTAAGGCAGTGGCGGGTCCAATGTGCTGGGTGTGCAGCCAGCTGTGTCGGTGTCTGTTGGAAGGTCTGGGCTCAGGCTATTTGCGACAGAGCATCACTGTTTAAGGTAGCCTATGCAATTGGGGTGTTGCCGAGGGCCAAGCAGTTTGATCCTCATTTGGGGTTTCTGGGCAGCGCCATAGACAATGTTTTTCTCCTGGGAGGCAGGCACAGTGCTTCATTGTGGCCCCAGAATTCCCAGTAGGGAGGGTTTGTGGGCCAGGAGTGTGAGGACGGAAGTCTGAAAACACAAGCTAGTGTGAGGATTGGAGCCAAGGGCAGAGCAGGCCCACTCTGCAGAGGCTGAATCAAAATCTCCTGCATCTGAAGTCAGGCTGAGGATCAGACGTTGGCTGAGGCTGGAGTATGTGTCCATGATGGCACCTTCATGAAGTGGGGGCCTCATGAGGCCAAGGAAGTTTTCCCACGCTGAGTTTGGAGGTTGCCCCAAACCACAAGGTTTCCTTCTGCGGGACATTCGAGTCCTGTTGCATGGCTCCAGGACATACCATATGGAAGGACTGGAGAGTAGGGTTCGAAGGATGGATCCCTGTACAGCATGCCTCGCATTCCCATTGGCTATTAGCGACAAAATATGTTTGATCTGCTGCCTCTGCAACACGCGACCCAGGGGGCTGAGTTGAAATGGCCTCTCCTGAGGATGCCTCATAATTGCGTTTGGGTCCATGGAGACCTTGGAATGTGCTGGTTGTTCAGTGGCCCTGCGGAACTCTCCTACCTGAAGTGTTTGATACATCCCAGTAAGAAAGCTGCCCATGTGGAGATGAGAGATGTTTGGTTTGGTGCCTCAAAAAAGCCCCAGGTGCTGGACTACGAAAACAGTACTCTGAGTACGGAAACATGGAAACCAAAGCTAAGCTTTAGATTAGGGCCTGGGGGCCTGTCCATTTCAACCTTCTGTCTCTGGGGACACTGTCTGATAGTCTAAGTGGAGATAGTTGCTCCGCTGGTGTCAGAGAGCCCCTCTTAGTCCAGGGTGGCCTATACTATTGATGGCCTCAGGGACCTTGGAGCTTTTCCCTAACCTGTAGGGTTGTGGTCAATGGATTGGGCACACTTTCCTTGGAGAGGGCAGGCACAATCTTTCGCTGTTTGGTCCAGAGGCCCTAGCCTGGATGTTGTGTGGGTCCAGCCTGTGGGCACAGAAGTCTGAATACACAAACTCAGCTTATGAGTGGCGCCTAGGGTATGGCCGGCCGGATGTACAGCCCGAAAGGGAGCTCCTGGGTTTCTGAAACAAGGGCGAGTGGGAGGCGTTCCTTCAGGCTTTTGTCTCTGGATGTTGTGTCCCGGATAGCCGTGGATTGGAGCGGTGGCCTCAGGTACTGTGGACGAGTATCCCTCTCTGGGGATTTGTCCCAGCTCCCAAGAGTTTGGGGTCATTTTGTGGGAAGGGTGGAGTCGTGTTGTCTGCCTCATGGGTCTCTCCAAGAAAGGGATTCCAGAGCAGAGCTCCAGGTACGGGCGGGGCGACTGGAAAATTGAAACCGTGGTGAGGATTGGGTGCATAGGGGCTTGGCAAGCCCCATATGTGGGCTCTTGGTCCAGGCCCTGACAGGCCTTTCTTTGACATGGGGCTCATGCTGAGGGTCACAGTGTGAATTTGTGCCCAAGCAGCACTCAAGTTTGGGCGTGGCATCAGGGGCCATGAAGGTTTCTCCCACCCTGAAGGTGTGACTCCATGCCAAGAGCAAGCTTGACAGCCATGGGGAAGGAGGAGTTCTGTTTTGTGCTTGCTATACCCAGCTGTGTGGAGAATTGATATAATGTCTAGGTTCAGATATCTGAAAACCAAGGTTAGGATGAGGTGACGGCAAAAGACCATGGCGTGTCCGAAGTGCTGGGTGTGCGGCCAGCTGTCTCCTTGTCTGTCTGGACGTCTGGCTTCAGGCTGTGTCAGGCAGAGCATATGTGCCCAGAGCAGCCTATCCAGTTAGGGTGCCGTCGAGGCCCGAGCAGGTTGATCCTCATCTGGGTTTTCTGGAGAGCCCCACAGGGAAACGTTTTTCTTCCGTTGGGCAGACCCTGGGCTGGGTTTTGGGTCTGGAGTTCCTAGTCCGGAGGGCTTGTTTGCCAGGAGTGTGAGGAAGGAAGTCTGAAAACACAAGCTAGCGTGAGGTTTGTGACCGAGGGCACGGCAGGCCCACTCTGCAGAGGCTGAATCGAGATCTCCTGCACTGAGGTCATGTCAACTATGAGACGTGCCTCAGGCTAGAGTTCTTGTCCAGCATGGCCTCTTCCTGAAGGGTGTGGGGGCTTCATGAGGCCAGAAAATTTTGGCTAAGATGGGATTTGTGAACTGCTCCAAAACTGAAGGATACCTTCTGCTCGACAGTCGAGTCCTATTGGATGGTTCCAAGAGGCCCCATATGGAAAGACTCGAGAGCAGGTGTCTAAGCATGGATGCCTGGGAACGCCACCTAATATTCCCACTCTTTAGTCAGGACAAGGCAGGCTCAATCTGCGGGCTCCTGGGTGAGCTACCCAGAGGGGAGAGTTGAAATGGACTCTCCTGAAGATGAGTCCTACTGTGGCTTGGTGGCCTGGGAGACCTTGGAATGTGGAGGTGGCTCAGGGACTCTGCAGGATTCTCCAACATGAGGTGTTTGACACGGCTCCAACAAGGCAACTTCCCATGTGGAGACGAGAGGAGTTCTGTTCCGTGCCTCAGGAAAGCCCCGTACCCTGTTCTTCGAACCAAAGCCTCTGAGGAGTGACACCTGGAAACCAAAGCAAGAGTTGAGACTACGGCCTAAAGGCCTGTCCGGCTCAACCTTCTATCTCTGTTGACATCTGTGTGCATGCATTCATGGATGTAGCTGCTCAGCTTGTGTCCGAATGCCCCTGTGAGTCCAGTGAGGCTCCCAGTAGTGGGATGTCCTCGGAGGCCTTGAGGTTTCTCATATTCTGGAGGTGTGTGGCCAAAGGAATGGACACAGTTTCCCAGGAGAGAGCAGGCACGGTCCTGTGGTATGGCTCCAGAGGACCCAGCCTAGAGGCTCTGTTTGCCAGGGCTGTGGGGACAGATGTCTGAAAAAGCAAACTTGGCTCAGCTAGGGGCCAAAGTAATGGCAGGCCTGATCTCTAGTCCGTGAGGGGAGATCCTCTGGAAATCAACGTAGGGCAAGTGGGAGGCAGTCACTCAGGATTTTGTGTCTGGGTGTTGCGTTTACAGTGTCCGGTCAGGGTAGGGGTTGTCTCAGAGGCCGAGGAAGAGCCTTCCTCACGGGGTATTGTCCAAGCTCCCAAGTGTTTGTGTTCATTCTGTGGGAATGTAGAGTACTGTTTTCTGCCACAGGGGACCCCCCAGGAGAGGGACTCTAGAGCACAGCAGTGGGTTCCCTCAACTGGAATACACACCATCTAGTTAGTCCTGGGTGCCTATGGGCATGGCAAGCCACATATGCGGGCTCTTGGTCCAGTCACTGAGATGCGTTACTTGAATAAGGTACTCACGCTGAGGGTCACAATGTGTGTTTGTGCCCAAGGCGGCCCTCACGCTTGGGCGTGGTCTCATGGGCCATGCCGTTTTCTCCTACACTGAAGGTTTGACCCACTGCCAGCAGCAAGGTTTCTTGCCATGGGGAAGGAGGGGTTCTGACTTGTGCATCAGGTTCCCCCCTGTGCAGGGATTGGAGATAAGGTCTAGGTTCCGATGACTGAAAACCCAGGTTGGGAATGGATGGTGGCCTAAGGCAGTGGCGGGTCCAATGTGCTGGGTGTGCAGCCAGCTGTGTCGGTGTCTGTTGGAAGGTCTGGGCTCAGGCTATTTGCGACAGAGCATCACTGTTTAAGGTAGCCTATGCAATTGGGGTGTTGCCGAGGGCCAAGCAGTTTGACCCTCATTTGGGGTTTCTGGGCAGCGCCATAGACAAGGTTTTTCTCCTGGGAGGTAGGCACAGTGCTTCATTGTGGCCCCAGAATTCCCAGTAGGGAGGGTTTGTGGGCCAGGAGTGTAAGGACGGAAGTCTGAAAACACAAGCTAGTGTGAGGATTGGAGCCAAGGGCAGAGCAGGCCCACTCTGCAGAGGCTGAATCAAAATCTCCTGCATCTGAAGTCAGGCTGAGGATCAGACGTTGGCTGAGGCTGGAGTATGTGTCCATGATGGCACCTTCATGAAGTGGGGGCCTCATGAGGCCAAGGAAGTTTTCCCACGCTGAGTTTGGAGGTTGCCCCAAACCACAAGGTTTCCTTCTGCGGGACATTCGAGTCCTGTTGAATGGCTCCAGGACATACCATATGGAAGGACTGGAGAGCAGGGTTCGAAGGATGGATCCCTGTACAGCATGCCTCGCATTCCCATTGGCTATTAGCGACAAGATATTTTTGATCTGCTGCCTCTGGAACACGCGACCCAGGGGGCTGAGTTGAAATGGCCTCTCCTGACGATGCGTCATAATGTGCGTTTGGGTCCATGGAGACCTTGGAATGTGCTGGTTGTTCAGTGGCCCTGCGGAACTCTCCTAACTGAAGTGTTTGATACATCCCAGTAAGAATGCTGCCCATGTGGAGATGAGAGAGGTTTGGTTTGGTGCCTCAGAAAAGCCCCAGGTGCTGGTCTACGAAAACAGTCCTCTGAGAACGGAAACATGGAAACCAAAGCTAAGGTTCAGATTAGGGCCTAGGGGCCTGTCCATTTCAACCTTCGGTCTCTGGGGACACTGTCTGAGAGTCTAAGTGGAGATAGTTGCTCCGCTGGTGTCAGAGAGCCCCTCTTAGTCCAGGGTGGCCTATACTATTGATGGCCTCAGGGTCCCTCGAGCTTTTCCCTAACCTGTAGGGTTGTGGTCAATGGATTGGGCACAATTTCCTTGGAGAGGGCAGGCACAATCTTTTGCTGTTTGGTCCAGAGGCCCTAGCCTCGATGTTGTGTGGGTCCAGGCTGTAGGCACAGAAGTCTGAATACACAAACTCAGCTTATGAGTGGCGCCTAGGGTATGGCCGGCCGGATGTACAGCCCGAGAGGGAGCTCCTGGGCCTCTGAATCAAGGGCGAGTGGGAGGCGTTCCTTCAGGCTTTTGTCTCTGGATGTTGTGTCCGGGATAGCCGTGGATTGGAGCGGTGGCCTCAGGTACTGTGGACGAGTATCCCTTTCTGGGGATTTGTCCCAGCTCCCAAGAGTTTGGGGTCATTTTGTGGGAAGGGTGGAGTCGTGTTGTCTGGCTCATGGGTCTTTCCAAGAAAGGGATTCCAGAGCAGAGCTCCAGGTACGGGCGGGGCGACTGGAAAATTCAAACCGTGGTGAGGATTGGTTGCATAGGGGCTTGGCAAGCCCCATATGTGGGCTCTTGGTCCAGGCCCTGACAGCCCTTTCTTTGACATGGGGCTCATGCTGAGGGTCACAGTGTGAATTTGTTCCCAAACAGCACTCAAGTTTGGGCGTGGCATCAGGGGCCATGAAGGTTTCTCCCACCCTGAAGGTGTGACACCATGCCAAGAGCAAGCTTGACAGCCATGGGGAAGGAGGAGTTCTGTTTTGTGCTTGCTATACCCAGCTGTGTGGAGAATTGATATAATGTCTAGGTTCAGATATCTGAAAACCAAGGTTAGGATGAGGTGACGGCATAAGACCATGGCGTGTCCGAAGTGCTGGGTGTGCGGCCAGCTGTCTCCTTGTCTGTCTGGACGTCTGGCTTCAGGCTGTGTCAGGCAGAGCATGAGTGCCCAGAGCAGCCTATCCAGTTCGGGTGCCGTCGAGGCCCGAGCAGGTTGATCCTCATCTGGGTTTTCTGGAGAGCCCCACAGGGAAACGTTTTTCTTCCGTTGGGCAGACACTGGGCTGGGTTGTGGTTCTGGAGTTCCTAGTCCGGAGGGCTTGTTTGCCAGGAGTGTGAGGAAGGAAGTCTGAAAACACAAGCTAGCGTGAGGTTTGGGAACGAGGGCATGGCAGGCCCACTCTGCAGAGGCTGAATCGAGATCTCCTGCACTGAGGTCATGTCAACTATGATACGTGCCTCAGGCTAGAGGTCTTGTCCAGCATGGCCTCTTCCTGAAGGGTGTGGGGGCTTCATGAGGCCAGAAAGTTTTGGCTACGATAGGATTTGTGAACTGCTCCAAAACTGAAGGTTACCTTCTGCACGACAGTCGAGTCCTATTGGATGGTTCCAAGAGGCCCCATATGGAAAGACTCGAGAGCAGGTGTCTAAGCATGGATGCCTGGGAACGCCACCACATAATCCCACTCTTTAGTCAGGACAAGGCAGGCTTAATCTGTGGGCTCCTGGGTGAGCTACCCAGAGGGGAGAGTTGAAATGGACTCTCCTGAAGATGAGTCCTACTGTGGCTTGGTGGCCTGGGAGACCTTGGAATGTGGTGGTGGCTCAGGGACTCTGCAGGATTCTCCAACATGTGGTGTTTGACACGGCTCCAACAAGGCAACTTCCCATGTGGAGACGAGTGGTGTTCTGTTCCGTGCCTCAGGAAAGCCCCATACCCTGTTCTTCGAACCAAAGCCTCTGAGGAGTGACACCTGGAAACCAAAGCAAGAGTTGAGACTACGGCCTAAAGGCCTGTCCGGCTCAACCTTCTATCTCTGTTGACATCTGTGTGCATGCATTCATGGATGTAGCTGCTCAGCTTGTGTCCGAATGCCCCTGTGAGTCCAGTGAGGCTCCCAGTAGTGGGATGTCCTCGGAGGCCTTGAGGTTTCTCATATTCTGGAGGTGTGTGGCCAAAGGAATGGACACAGTTTCCCAGGAGAGAGCAGGCACGGTCCTGTGGTATGGCTCCAGAGGACCCAGCCTAGAGGCTGTGTTTGCCAGGGCTGTGGGGACAGATGTCTGAAAAAGCAAACTTGGCTCAGCTAGGGGACAATGTAATGGCAGGCCTGATCTCTAGTCCGTGAGGGGAGATCCTCTGGAAATCAAAGTAGGGCAAGTGGGAGGCAGTCACTCAGGATTTTGTCTCTGGGTGTTGCGTTTACAGTGTCCGGTCAGGGTAGGGGTTGTCTCAGAGGCTGAGGAAGAGCCTTCCTCTCGGGGGATTGTCCAAGCTCCCAAGTGTTTGTGTTCATTCTGTGGGAATGAAGAGTACTGTTTTCTGCCACAACGGACCCCCCAGGAGAGGGATTCTAGAGCACAGCAGTGGGTTCCCTCAACTGAAATACACACCATCTAGTTAGTCCTGGGTGCCTATGGGCATGGCAAGCCACATATGCGGGCTCTTGGTCCAGTCACTGAGAGGCGTTACTTGAATAAGGTACTCACGCTGAGGGTCACAATGTGTGTTTGTTCCCAAGGCGGCCCTCACGCTTGGGCGTGGCCTCATGGGCCATGCCCTTTTCTGCTACACTGAAGGTTTGACTCACTGCCAGCAGCAAGGTTTCTTGCCATGGGGAAGGAGGGGTTCTGACTTGTGCATCAGGTTCCCACCTGTGCAGGGATTGGAGATAAGGTCTAGATTCCGAAACTGAAAACCCAGGTTGGGAATGGATGGTGGCCTAAGGCAGTGGCGGGTCCAATGTGCTGGGTGTGCAGCCAGCTGTGTCGGTGTCTGTTGGAAGGTCTGGGCTCAGGCTATTTGCGACAGAGCATCACTGTTTAAGGTAGCCTATGCAATTGGGGTGTTGCCGAGGGCCAAGCAGATTGATCCTCATTTGGGGTTTCTGGGCAGCGCCATAGACAATTTTTTTCTCCTCGGAGGCAGACATAGTGCTTCATTGTGGCCCCAGAATTCTCAGTAGGGAGGGATGGTGGGCCAGGAGTGTGAGGACGGAAGTCTGAAAACACAAGCTAGTGTGAGGATTGGAGCCAAGGGCAGAGCAGGCCCACTCTGCAGAGGCTGAATCAAAATCTCCTGCATCTGAAGTCAGGCTGAGGATCAGACGTTGGCTGAGGCTGGAGTATGTGTCCATGATGGCACCTTCATGAAGTGGGGGCCTCATGAGGCCAAGGAAGTTTTCCCACGCTGAGTTTGGAGGTTGCCCCAAACCACAAGGTTTCCTTCTGCGGGACATTCGAGTCCTGTTGCATGGCTCCAGGACATACCATATGGAAGGACTGGAGAGCAGGGTTCGAAGGATGGATCCCTGTACAGCATGCCTCGCATTCCCATTGGCTATTAGCGACAAGATATGTTTGATCTGCTGCCTCTGGAACACGCGACCAAGGGGGCTGAGTTGAAATGGCCTCTCCTGAGGATGCGTCATAATGTGCGTTTGGGTCCATGGAGACCTTGGAATGTGCTGGTTGTTCAGTGGCCCTGCGGAACTCTCCTACCTGAAGTGTTTGATACATCCCAGTAAGAAAGCTGCCCATGTGGAGATGAGAGAGGTTTGGTTTGGTGCCTCAGAAAAGCCCCAGGTGCTGGTCTAAGAAAATAGTCCTCTGAGAACGGAAACATGGAAACCAAAGCTAAGGCTCAGATTAGGGCCTGGGGGCCTGTCCATTTCAACCTTCTGTCTCTGGGGACACTGTCTGAGAGTCTAAGTGGAGAAAGTTGCTCCGCTGGTGTCAGAGAGCCCCTCTTAGTCCAGGGTGGCCTATACTATTGATGGCCTCAGGGACCTTGGAGCTTTTCCCTAACCTGTAGGGTTGTGGTCAATGGATTGGGCACACTTTCCTTGGAGAGGGCAGGCACAATCTTTCGCTGTTTGGTCCAGAGGCCCTAGCCTGGATGTTGTGTGGGTCCAGGCTTTGGGCACAGAAGTCTGAATACACAAACTCAGCTTATGAGTGGCGCCTAGGGTATAGCCGGCCGGATGTACAGCCCGAGAGGGAGCTCCTGGGCCTCTGAAACAAGGGCGAGTGGGAGGCGTTCCTTCAGGCTTTTGTCTCTGGATGTTGTGTCCGGGATAGCCGTGGATTGGAGCGGTGGCCTCAGGTACTGTGGACGAGTATCCCTCTCTGGGGATTTGTCCCAGCTCCCAAAAGTTTGGGGTCATTTTGTGGGAAGGGTGGAGTCATGTTGTCTGGCTCATGGGTCTCTCCAAGAAAGGGATTCCAGAGCAGAGCTCCAGGTACGGGCGGGGCGACTGGAAAATTCAAACCGTGGTGAGGATTGGGTGCATAGGGGCTTGGCAAGCCCCATATGTGGGCTCTTGGTCCAGGCCCTGACAGGCCTTTCTTTGACATGGGGCTCATGCTGAGGGTCACAGTGTGAATTTGTGCCCAAGCAGCACTCAAGTTTGGGCGTGGCATCAGGGGCCATGAAGGTTTCTCCCACCCTGAAGGTGTGACACCATGCCAAGAGCAAGCTTGACAGCCATGGGGAAGGAGGAGTTCTGTTTTGTGCTTGCTATACCCAGCTGTATGGAGAATTGATATAATGTCTAGGTTCAGATATCTGAAAACCAAGGTTAGGATGAGGTGACGGCATAAGACCATGGCGTGTCCGAAGTGCTGGGTGTGCGGCCAGCTGTCTCCTTTTCTATCTGGACGTCTGGCTTCAGGCTGTATCAGGCAGAGCATGAGTGCCCAGAGCAGCCTATCCAGTTCGGGTGCCGTCGAGGCCCGAGCAGGTTGATCCTCATCTGGGTTTTCTGGAGAGCCCCACAGGGAAACGTTTTTCTTCCGTTGGGCAGACACTGGGCTGGGTTGTGGTTCTGGAGTTCCTAGTCCAGAGGGCTTGTTTCCCAGGAGTGTGAGGAAGGAAGTCTGAAAACACAAGCTAGCGTGAGGTTTGGGACCGAGGGCATGGCAGGCCCACTCTGCAGAGGCTGAATCGAGATCTCCTGCACTGAGGTCATGTCAACTATGATACGTGCCTCAGGCTAGAGGTCTTGTCCAGCATGGCCTCTTCCTGAAGGGTGTGGGGGCTTCATGAGGCCAGAAAATTTTGGCTACGATGGGATTTGTGAACTGCTCCAAAACTGAAGGTTACCTTCTGCACGACAGTGGAGTCCTATTGGATGGTTCCAAGAGGCCCCATATGGAAAGACTCGAGAGAAGGTGTCTAAGCATGGATGCCTGGGAACGCCACCACATATTCCCACTCTTTAGTCAGGACAAGGCAGGCTTAATCTGCGGGCTCCTGGGTGAGCTACCCAGAGGGGAGAGTTGAAATGGACTCTCCTGAAGATGAGTCCTACTTTGGCTTGGTGGCCTGGGAGACCTTGGAATGTGGAGGTGGCTCAGGGACTCTGCAGGATTCTCCAACATGAGGTGTTTGACACGGCTCCAACAAGGCAACTTCCCATGTGGAGACGAGAGGAGTTCTGTTCCGTGCCTCAGGAAAGCCCCATACCCTGTTCTTCGAACCAAAGCCTCTGAGGAGTGACACCTGGAAACCAAAGCAAGAGGTGAGACTACGGCCTAAAGGCCTGTCCGGCTCAACCTTCTATCTCTGTTGACATCTGTGTGCATGCATTCATGGATGTAGCTGCTCAGCTTGTGTCCGAATGCCCCTGTGAGTCCAGTGAGGCTCCCAGTAGTGGGATGTCCTCGGAGGCCTTGAGGTTTCTCATATTCTGGAGGTGTGTGGCCAAAGGAATGGACACAGTTTCCCAGGAGAGAGCAGGCACGGTCCTGTGGTATGGCTCTAGAGGACCCAGCCTAGCGGCTGTGTTTGCCAGGGCTGTGGGGACAGATGTCTGAAAAAGCAAACTTGGCTCAGCTAGGGGCCAATGTAATGGCAGGCCTGATCTCTAGTCCGTGAGGGGAGATCCTCTGGAAATCAAAGTAGGGCAAGTGGGAGGCAGTCACTCAGGATTTTGTCTCTGGGTGTTGCGTTTACAGTGTCCGGTCAGGGTAGGGGTTGTCTCAGAGGCCGAGGAAGAGCCTTCCTCTCGGGGGATTTTCCAAGCTCCCAAGTGTTTGTGTTCATTCTGTGGGAATGAAGAGTACTGTTTTCTGCCACAGGGGACCCCCCAGGAGAGGGATTCTAGAGCACAGCAGTGGGTTCCCTCAACTGAAATACACACCATCTAGTTAGTCCTGGGTGCCTATGGGCATGGAAAGCCACATATGCGGGCTCTTGGTCCAGTCACTGAGAGGCGTTACTTGAATAAGGTACTCACACTGAGGGTTACAATGTGTGTTTGTTCCCAAGGCGGCCCTCACGCTTGGGCGTGGCCTCATGGGCCATGCCCTTTTCTGCTACACTGAAGGTTTGACTCACTGCCAGCAGCAAGGTTTCTTGCCATGGGGAAGGAGGGGTTCTGACTTGTGCATCAGGTTCCCACCTGTGCAGGGATTGGAGATAAGGTCTAGGTTCCGAAACTGAAAACCCAGGTTGGGAATGTATTGTGGCCTAAGGCAGTGGCGGGTCCAATGTGCTGGGTGTGCAGCCAGCTGTGTCGGTGTCTGTTGGAAGGTCTGGGCTCAGCCTATTTGCGACAGAGCATCACTGTTTAAGGTAGCCTATGCAATTGGGGTGTTGCCGAGGGCCAAGCAGATTGATCCTCATTTGGGGTTTCTGGGCAGCGCCATAGACAATATTTTTCTCCTGAGGGAGGCAGGCACAGTGCTTCATTGTGACCCCAGAATTCCCAGTAGGGAGGGTTGGTGGGCCAGGAGTGTGAGGACGGAAGTCTGAAAACACAAGCTAGTGTGAGGATTGGAGCCAAGGGCAGAGCAGGCCCACTCTGCAGAGGCTGAATCAAAATCTCCTGCATCTGAAGTCAGGCTGAGGATCAGACGTTGGCTGAGGCTGGAGTATGTGTCCATGATGGCACCTTCATGAAGTGGGGGCCTCATGAGGCCAAGGAAGTTTTCCCACGCTGAGTTTGGAGGTTGCCCCAAACCACAAGGTTTCCTTCTACGGGACATTCGAGTCCTGTTGCATGGCTCCAGGACATACCATATGGAAGGACTGGAGAGCAGGGTTCGAAGGATGGATCCCTGTACAGCATGCCTCGCATTCCCATTGGCTATTAGCGACAAGATATGTTTGATCTGCTGCCTCTGGAACACGCGACCCAGGGGGCTGAGTTGAAATGGCCTCTCCTGAGGATGCGTCATAATGTGCGTTTGGGTCCATGGAGACCTTGGAATGTGCTGGTTGTTCAGTGGCCCTGCGGAACTCTCCTACCTGAAGTGTTTGATACATCCCAGTAAGAAAGCTGCCCATGTGGAGATGAGAGAGGTTTGGTTTGGTGCCTCAGAAAAACCCAGGTGCTGGTCTAAGAAAATAGTCCTCTGAGAACGGAAACATGGAAACTAAAGCTAAGGCTCAGATTAGGGCCTGGGGGCCTGTCCATTTCAACCTTCTGTCTCTGGGGACACTGTCTGAGAGTCTAAGTGGAGATAGTTGCTCCGCTGGTGTCAGAGAGCCCCTCTTAGTCCAGGTTGGCCTATACTATTGATGGCCTCAGGGACCTTGGAGCTTTTCCCTAAACTGTAGGGTTGTGGTCAATGGATTGGGCACACTTTCCTTGGAGAGGGCAGGCACAATCTTTCGCTGTTTGGTCCAGAGGCCCTAGCCTGGATGTTGTGTGGGTCCAGGCTGTGGGCACAGAAATCTGAATACACAAACTCAGCTTATGAGTGGCGCCTAGGGTATGGCCGGCCGGATGTACAGCCCGAGAGGGAGCTCCTGGGCCTCTAAAACAAGGGCGAGAGGGAGGCGTTCCTTCAGGCTTTTGTCTCTAGATGTTGTGTTCGGGATAGCCGTGGATTGGAGCGGGGCCTCAGGTACTGTGGACGATTATCCCTCTCTGGGGATTTGTCCCAGCTCCCAAGAGTTTGGGGTCATTTTGTGGGAAGGGTGGAGTCGTGTTTTCTGGCTCATGGGTCTCTCCAAGAAAGGGATTCCAGAGCAGAGCTCCAGGTACGGGCGGGGCGACTGGAAAATTCAAACCGTGGTGAGGATTGGGTGCATAGGGGCTTGGCAAGCCCCATATGTGGGCTCTTGGTCCAGGCCCTGACAGGCCTTTCTTTGACATGGGGCTCATGCTGAGGGTCACAGTGTGAATTTGTGCCCAAGCAGCACTCAAGTTTGGGCGTGGCATCAGGGGCCATGAAGGTTTCTCCCACCCTGAAGGTGTGACTCCATGCCAAGAGCAAGCTTGACAGCCATGGAAAAGGAGGAGTTCTGTTTTGTGCTTGCTATACCCAGCTGTGTGGAGAATTGATATAATGTCTAGGTTCAGATATCTGAAAACCAAGGTTAGGATGAGGTGACGGCATAAGACCATGGCGTGTCCGAAGTGCTGGGTGTGCGGCCAGCTGTCTCCTTGTCTGTCTGGACGTCTGGCTTCAGGCTGCGTCAGGCAGAGCATGAGTGCCCAGAGCAGCCTATCCAGTTCGGGTCCCATCGAGGCCCGAGCAGGTTGATCCTCATCTGGGTTTTTTGGAGAGCCCCACAGGGAAACGTTTTTCTTCCGTTGGGCAGACACTGGGCTGGGTTGTGGTTCTGGAGTTCCTAGTCCGGAGGGCTTGTTTGCCAGGAGTGTGAGGAAGGAAGTCTGAAAACACAAGCTAGCGTGAGGTTTGGGACCGAGGGCACGGCAGGCCCCCTCTGCAGAGGCTAAATCGGGACCTCCTGCACTGAGCTCATGTCAACTATGAGACGTGCCTCAGGCTAGAGGTCTTGTCCCGCATGGCCTCTTCCTGAAAGGTGTGGGGGCTTCATGAGGCCAGAAAGTTTTGCCTACGATGGGATTTGTGAACTGCTCCAAAACTGAAGGTTACCTTCTGCACGACAGTCGAGTCCTATTGGATGGTTCCAAGAGGCCCCATATGGAAAGACTCGAGAGCAGGTGTCTAAGCATGGATGCCTGGGAACGCCACCTCATATTCCCACTCTTTAGTCAAGACAAGGCAGGCTCAATCTGCGGGCTCCTGGGTGAGCTACCCAGAGGGGAGAGTTGAAATGGACTCTCCTGAAGATGAGTCCTACTGTGGCTTGGTGGCCTGGGAGACCTTGGAAGGTGGAGGTGGCTCAGGGACTCTGCAGGATTCTCCAACATGAGGTGTTTGACACGGCTCCAACAAGGAAACTTCCCATGTGGAGACGAGAGGAGTTCTGTTCCATGCCTCAGGAAAGCCCCATACCCTGTTCTTCGAACCAAAGCCTCTGAGGAGTGACACCTGGAAACCAAACAAGAGTTGAGACTACGGCCTAAAGGCCTGTCCGGCTCAACCTTCTATCTCTGTTGACATCTGTGTGCATGCATTCATGGATGTAGCTGCTCAGCTTGTGTCCGAATGCCCCTGTGAGTCCAGTGAGGCTCCCAGTAGTGGGATGTCCTCGGAGGCCTTGAGGTTTCTCATATTCTGGAGGTGTGTGGCCAAAGGAATGGACACAGTTTCCCAGGAGAGAGCAGGCACGGTCCTGTGGTATGGCTCCAGAAGACCCAGCCTAGAGGCTGTGTTTGACAGGGCTGTGGGGACAGATGTCTGAAAAAGCAAACTTGGCTCAGCTAGGGGCCAATGTAATGGCAGGCCTGATCTCTAGTCCGTGAGGGGAGATCCTCTGGAAATCAAAGTAGGGCAAGTGGGAGGCAGTCACTCAGGATTTTGTCTCTGGGTGTTGCGTTTACAGTGTCCGGTCAGGGTAGGGGTTGTCTCAGAGGCCGAGGAAGAGCCTTCCTCTCGGGGGATTGTCCAAGCTCCCAAGTGTTTGTGTTCATTCTTTGGGAATGAAGAGTACTGTTTTCTGCCACAGGGGACCCCCCAGGAGAGGGACTCTAGAGCACAGCAGTGGGTTCCCTCAAATGGAATACAAACCATCTAGTTAGTCCTGGGTGCCTATGGGCATGGAAAGCCACATATGCGGGCACTTGGTCCAGTCACTGAGAGGCGTTACTTGAATAAGGTACTCAAGCTGAGGGTCACAATGTGTGTTTGTGCCCAAGGCGGCCCTCACGCTTGGGCGTGGCCTCATGGGCCATGCCGTTTTCTCCTACACTGAAGGTTTGACTCACTGCCAGCAGCAAGGTTTCTTGCCATGTGGAAGGAGGGGTTCTGACTTGTGCATCAGGTTCTCCCCTGTGCAGGGATTGGAGATAAGGTCTAGGTTCCGAAACTGAAAACCCAGGTTGGGAATGGATGTTGGCCTAAGGCAGTGGCGGGTCCAATGTGCTGGGTGTGCAGCCAGCTGTGTCGGTGTCTGTTGGAAGGTCTGGGCTCAGGCTATTTGCGACAGAGCATCACTGTTTAAGGTAGCCTATGCAATTGGGGTGTTGCCGAGGGCCAAGCAGTTTGATCCTCATTTGTCTTTTCTGGGCAGCGCCATAAAAAATGTTTTTCTCCTGGGAGGCAGGCACAGTGCTTCATTGTGGCCCCATAATTCCCAGTAGGGAGGGTTGGTGGGCCAGGAGTGTGAGGACGGAAGTCTGAAAACACAAGCTAGTGTGAGGATTGGAGCCAAGGGCAGAGCAGGCCCACTCTGCAGAGGCTGAATCAAAATCTCCTGCATCTGAAGTCAGGCTGAGGATCAGACGTTGGCTGAGGCTGGAGTATGTGTCCATGATGGCACCTTCATGAAGTGGGGGCCTCATGAGGCAAAGGAAGTTTTCCCACGCTGAGTTTGGAGGTTGCCCCAAACCACAAGGTTTTCTTCTGCGCGACATTCGAGTCCTGTTGCATGGCTCCAGGACATACATATGGAAGGACTGGAGAGCAGGGTTCGAAGGATGGATCCCTGTACAGCATGCCTCGCATTCGCATTGGCTATTAGCGACAAGATATGTTTGATCTGCTGCCTCTGGAACACGCGACCCAGGGGGCTGAGTTGTAATGGCCTCTCCTGAGGATGCGTCATAATGTGCGTTTGGGTCCATGGAGACCTTGAAATGTGCTGGTTGTTCAGTGGCCCTGCGGAACTCTCCTACCTGAAGTGTTTGATACATCCCAGTAAGAAAGCTTCCCATGTGGAGATGAGAGATGTTTGGTTTGGTGCCTCAGAAAAGCCCCATGTGCTGGTTTAGGAAAACAGCCCTCTGAGAACGGAAACATGGAAACCAAAGCTAAGGTTCAGATTAGGGCCTTGGGGCCTGTCCATTTCAACCTTCTGTCTCTGGGGACACTGTCTTAGAGTCTAAGTGGAGATAGTTGCTCCGCTGGTGTCAGAGAGCCCCTCTTAGTCCAGGGTGGCCTATACTATTGATGGCCTCAGGGACCTTGGAGCTTTTCCCTAACCTGTAGGGTTGTGGTCAATGGATTGGGCACACTTTCCTTGGAGAGGGCAGGCACAATCTTTCGCTGTTTGGTCCAGAGGCCCTAGCCTGGATGTTGTGTGGGTCCAGGCTGTGGGCACAGAAGTCTGAATACACAAACTCAGCTTATGAGTGGCGCCTAGGGTATGGCAGGCTGGATGTACAGCCCGAGAGGGAGCTCCTGGGCCTCTGAAACAAGGGCGAGTGGGAGGCGTTCCTTCAGGCTTTTGTCTCTGGATGTTGTGTCCCGGATAGCCGTGGATTGGAGCGGTGGCCTCAGGTACTGTGGACGAGTATCCCTCTCTGGGGATTTGTCCCAGCTGCCAAGAGTTTGAGGTCATTTTGTGGGAAGGGTGGAGTCGTGTTGTCTGGCTCATGGGTCTCTCCAAGAAAGGGATTCCAGAGCAGAGCTCCAGGTATGGGCGGGGCGACTGGAAAATTCAACGCGTGGTGAGGATTGGGTGCATAGGGGTTTGGCAAGCCCCATATGTGGGCTCTTGGTCCAGGCCCTGACAGGCCTTTCTTTGACATGGGGCTCATGCTGAGGGTCACAGTGTGAATTTGTGCCCAAGCAGCACTCAAGTTTGGGCGTGGCATCAGAAGCCATGAAGGATTCTCCCACCCTGAAGGTGTGACTCCATGCCAAGAGCAAGCTTGACAGCCATGGGGAAGGAGGAGTTCTGTTTTGTGCTTGCTATACCCAGCTGTGTGGAGAATTGATATAATGTCTAGGTTCAGATATCTGAAAACCAAGGTTAGGATGAGGTGACGGCATAAGACCATGGCGTGTCCGAAGTGCTGGGTGTGCGGCCAGCTGTCTCCTTGTCTGTCTGGACGTCTGGCTTCAGGCTGTGTCAGGCAGAGCATGAGTGCCCAGAGCAGCCTATCCAGTTCGGGTACCATCGAGGCTCGAGCAGGTTGATCCTCATCTGGGATTTCTGGAGAGCCCCACAGGGAAACGTTTTTCTTCCGTTGGGCAGACACTGGGCTGGGTTTTGGTTCCGGAGTTCCTAGTCCGGAGGGCTTGTTTGCCAGGAGTGTGAGGAAGGAAGTCTGAAAACACAAGCTAGCGTGAGGTTTGGGACCGAGGGCACGGCAGGCCCACTCTGCAGAGGCTGAATCGAGATCTCCTGCACTGAGGTCATGTCAACTATGAGACGTGCCTCAGGCTAGAGTTCTTGTCCAGCATGGCCTCTTCCTGAAGGGTGTGGGGGCTTCATGAGGCCAGAAAGTTTTGCCTACGATGGGATTTGTGAACTGCTCCAAAACTGAAGGTTAAATTCTGCACGACAGTCGAGTCCTCTTGGATGGTTCCAAGAGGCCCCATATGGAAAGACTCGAGAGCAGGTGTCTAAGCATGGATGCCTGGGAACGCCACCTCATATTCCCACTCTTTAGTCAGGACAAGGCAGGCTCAATCTGCGGGCTCCTGGGTGAGCTACCCGGAGGGGAGAGTTGAAATGGTCTCTCCTGAAGATGAGTCCTACTGTGGCTTGGTGGCCTGGGAGACCTTGGAAGGTGGAGGTGGCTCAGGGACTCTGCAGGATTCTCCAACATGAGGTGTTTGACACGGCTCCAACAAGGAAACTTCCCATGTGGAGGCGAGAGGAGTTCTGTTCCGTGCCTCAGGAAAGCCCCATACCCTGTTCTTCGAACCAAAGCCTCTGAGGAGTGACACCTGGAAACCAAAGCAAGAGTTGAGACTACGGCCTAAAGGCCTGTCCGGCTCAATCTTCTATCTCTGTTGACATCTGTGTGCATGCATTCATGGATGTAGCTGCTCAGCTTGTGTCCGAATGCCCCTGTGAGTCCAGTGAGGCTCCCAGTAGTGGGATGTCCTCGGAGGCCTTGAGGTTTCTCATATTCTGGAGGTGTGTGGCCAAAGGAATGGACACAGTTTCCCAGGAGAGAGCAGGCACGGTCCTGTGGTATGGCTCCAGAGGACCCAGCCTAGAGGCTGTGTTTGCCAGGGTTGTGGGGACAGATGTCTGAAAAAGCAAACTTGGCTCAGCTAGGGGCCAATGTAATGGCAGGCCTGATCTCTAGTCCTTGAGGGGAGATCATCTGGAAATCAAAGTAGGGCAAGTGGGAGGCAGTCACTCAGGATTTTGTCTCTGGGTGTTGCGTTTACAGTGTCCGGTCAGGGTAGGGGTTGTCTCAGAGGCCGAGGAAGAGCCTTCCTCTCGGGGGATTGTCCAAGCTCCCAAGTGTTTGTGTTCATTCTGTGGGAATGAAGAGTACTGTTTTCTGCCACAGGGGACCCCCCAGGAGAGGGACTCTAGAGCACAGCAGTGGGTTCCCTCAACTGGAATACACACCATCTAGTTAGTCAGGGTGCCTATTGGCATGGCAAGCCACATATGCGGGCTCTTGGTCCAGTCACTGAGAGGCGTTACTTGAATAAGGTACTCACGCTGAGGGTCACAATGTGTGTTTGTGCCCAAGGTGGCCCTCACGCTTGGGCGTGGCCTCATGGGCCATGCCGTTTTCTCCTACACTGAAGGTTTGACTCACTGCCAGCAGCAAGGTTTCTTGCCATGGGGAAGGAGGGGTTCTGACTTGTGCATCAGGTTCCCCCCTGTGCAGGGATTGGAGATAAGGTCTAGGTTCCGATGACTGAAAAACCAGGTTGGGAATGGATGGTGGCCTAAGGCAGTGGCGGGTCCAATGTGCTGGGTGTGCAGCCAGCTGTGTCGGTGTCTGTTGGAAGGTCTGGGCTCAGGCTATTTGCGACAGAGCATCACTGTTTAAGGTAGCCTATGCAATTGGGGTGTTGCCGAGGGCCAAGCAGTTTGATCCTCATTTGGGGTTTCTGGGCAGCGCCATAGACAATGTTTTTCTCCTGGGAGGCAGGCACAGTGCTTCACTGTGGCCCCAGAATTCCCAGTAGGGAGGGTTTGTGGGCCAACAGTGTGAGGACGGAAGTCTGAAAACACAAGCTAGTGTGAGGATTGGAGCCAAGGGCAGAGCAGGCCCACTCTGCAGAGGCTCAATCAAAATCTCCTGCATCTGAAGTAAGGCTGAGGATCAGACGTTGGCTGAGGCTGGAGTATGTGTCTATGATGGCACCTTCATGAAGTGGGGGCCTCATGAGGCCAAGGAAGTTTTCCCACGCTGAGTTTGGAGGTTGCCCCAAACCACAAGGTTTCCTTCTGCGGGACATTCGAGCCCTGTTGCATGGCTCCAGGACATACCATATGGAAGGACTGGAGAGCAGGGTTCGAAGGATGGATCCCTGTACAGCATGCCTCGCATTCCCATTGGCTATTAGCGACAAGATATGTTTGATCTGCTGCCTCTGGAACACGCGACCCAGGGGGCTGAGTTGAAATGGCCTCTCCTGAGGATGCGTCATAATGTGCGTTTGGGTCCATGGAGACCTTGGAATGTGCTGGTTGTTCAGTGGCCCTGCGGAACTCTCCTACCTGAAGTGTTTGATACATCCCAGTAAGAAAGCTGCCCATGTGGAGATGAGAGATGTTTGGTTTGGTGCCTCAGAAAAGCCCCATGTGCTGGTCTACGAAAACAGTCCTCTGAGAAAGGAAACATGGAAACCAAAGCTAAGGTTCAGATTAGGGCCTGGGGGCCTGTCCATTTCAACCTTCTGTCTTTGGGGACACTGTCTGAGAGTCTAAGTGGAGATAGTTGCTCCGCTGGTGTCAGAGAGCCCCTCTTAGTCCAGGGTGGCCTATACTATTGATGGCCTCGGGGACCTTGGAGCTTTTCCCTAACCTGTAGGGTTGTGGTCAATGGATTGGGCACACTTTCCTTGGAGAGGGCAGGCACAATCTTTCGCTGTTTGGTCCAGAGGCCCTAGCCTGGATGTGGTGTGGGTCCAGGCTGTGGGCACAGAAGTCTGAATACACAAACTCAGCTTATGAGTGGCGTCTAGGGTATGGCAGGCCGGATGTACAGCCCGAGAGGGAGCTCCTGGGCCTCTGATACAAGGAAGAGTGGGAGGCGTTCCTTCAGGCTTTTGTCTCTGGATGTTGTGTCCGGGATAGCCGTGGATTGGAGCGGTGGCCTCAGGTACTGTGGACGAGTATCCCTCTCTGGGGATTTGTCCCAGCTCCCAAGAGTTTGGGGTCATTTTGTGGGAAGGGTGGAGTCGTGTTGTCTGGCTCATGGGTCTCTCCAAGAAAGGGATTCCAGAGCAGAGCTCCAGGTATGGGCGGGGCGACTGGAAAATTCAAACCGTGGTGAGGATTGGGTGCATAGGGGCTTGGCAAGCCCCATATGTGGGCTCTTGGTCCAGGCCCTGACAGGCCTTTCTTTGACATGGGGCTCATGCTGAGGGTCACAGTGTGAATTTGTGCCCAAGCAGCACTCAAGTTTGGGCGTGGCATCAGAAGCCATGAAGTTTTCTCCCACCCTGAAGGTGTGACTCCATGCCAAGAGCAAGCTTGACAGCCATGGGGAAGGAGGGGTTCTGTCTTGTGCTTGCTATACCCAGCTGTGTGGAGAATTGATATAATGTCTAGGTTCAGATATCTGAAAACCAAAGTTAGGATGAGGTGACGGCATAAGACCATGGCGTCTCCGAAGTGCTGGGTGTGCGGCCAGCTGTCTCCTTGTCTGTCTGGACGTCTGGCTTCAGGCTGTGTCAGGCAGAGCATGAGTGCCCAGAGCAGCCTATCCAGTTCGGGTACCGTCGACCCGAGCAGGTTGATCCTCATCTGGGTTTTATGGAGAGCCCCACAGGGAAACGTTTTTCTTCCGTTGGGCAGACTCTGGGCTGGGTTTTGGTTCCAGAGTTCCTAGTCCGGAGGGCTTTTTTGCCAGGAGTGTGAGGAAGGAAGTCTGAAAACACAAGCTAGCGTGAGGTTTGTGACCGAGGGCACGGCAGGCCCACACTGCAGAGGCTGTATCGAGATCTCCTGCACTGAGGTCATGTCAACTATGAGACGTGCCTCAGGCTAGAGTTCTTGTCCAGCATGGCCTCTTCCTGAAGGGTGTGGGGGCTTCATGAGGCCAGAAAATTTTGCCTATGATGGGATTTGTGAACTGCTCCAAAACTGAAGATTACCTTCTGCACCACAGTCGAGTCCTCTTGGATGGTTCCAAGAGGCCCCATATGGAAAGACTCGAGAGCAGGTGTCTAAGCATGGATGCCTGGGAACGCCACCTCATATTCCCACTGTTTAGTCAGGACAAATCAGGCTCAATCTGCAGGCTCCTGGGTGAGTTATTTAGAGGGGAGAGTTGAAATGGACTCTCCTGAAGATGAGTTCTACTGTGGCTTTGTGGCCTGCGAGACCTTGGAATGTGGAGGTGGCTCAGGGACTCTGCAGGGTTTTCCAAACTGAGGTGTTTGACACAGCTCCAACAAGGAAGCTTCCCATGTGGAATGTCGGGGATGCCTCTTGGGCCATGGACGAATCTACCTCTATAATGATTTCTCCCGATTCCCAATTATTTTTCGTCAATCTATGGGATGGGAAGCATCCTTTCAGTTATGTTACCTCAGGTGTCCCACGAAAAGAGGAATTCCAAAGCAAAGCCGTGGGGAAGACTGAAGGGACCACCTGAACTATGGTTAAAAATTGGGGCCTAGCGGCATGGCAAGCCCAATATGCTATCTCTTCATCCAGCCACTGAGAGGCCTTACTTGAAGACTTTGGTAAGGCTGAGGGTCACAATGTGTGTTTGTGACCAATGTAGCCTGCGAGCATGGAGGGGCCTCATGGGCAACACTGGATTCAACTACACTGAAAGTTGGACAACATGCCAACCACAAGGTTTCTTGACATGGGGAAGGAGTTCTGATTTCTGCATCACCTTCAACCCTGGGCAGTGATTGGAGATAAGGTCTAGAATCTAAAGCCTGAAAACCGAGGTTGGGAAGAGATGACAACCTAAGGCCATGGCGGCTCGATGTGCTCAGTGTGCGGCAAGCTGTCTGGTTGGGGCCAGGAAGTCCAGGCTCAGGCTGTGTCAGAAAGGGCATTAGTGCCCTGGTCAGCCTATATGTTCAGGGTACAGCCAAGGTAGGTGCAGGTTGATCCTCACTTGGGGTTACTGGGTAGCGCCAGAGGGCAATGTTTTTCTTCTGGAGGGCAGGCAGAGTGCTGCATTGTAGTTCTGGATTGTCAAACTGGAGGGCTTGTGGGCCAGTAGTCTGAGGACAGAAGTCTGAGAACACAAGCTCGGCTTAGGTTTCTGGTGGAGGACATGGCAGGCAGAATCTACAGACCGGAATCGAGATCTCGTGCATCTGAAGTCAGGGCGAGGATCAGACGATCGCTCAGGTTGGAGTTTCTGTCCCTTATGGCCCCTTCATGAAGGGGGAGCATCACAAGGCCATGGGGGTTGTCCCACGATGGGATTTGTGAGAAGCTCCAAACTGCAAAGTGTCTTCTGCAGGACAATTGAGACCTGTTGTTTGGCTCCAGGCCAATGATTCTGAGCAGGGTTCTAAGGATGGATCGCTGGTTAGCCCACCTCGCATTCCAATTGTCTCCTAGCAACAAGACAGGTTAGATCTGCTGGATCTGGGGGAGCAACCGAGGAGGCTGAGTTGAAATGGACTCTCCTGGGGTTGGGTCCTAGCGTGCTTTTGTGTGTATCGAGACCTTGGAATGAAGCAGTGGCACTGGGGCCCTGACGGGTTCTCCAAATTGAGGCTTTGACAGAGCTCCAACGTGCTAGTTTCCCATGTGTATATGAGATTTTTTTCTGATGGGTGCATCAAGAAAAAGCCATTGCTGGTTTTGAAATCCAGGCGTCTGAGGAGAGATCCTGGAAACCAAAGCAATGGATCTGATTAGTGCCTAGGGGCCTGTTCTTTCCTTTTTACCTCTGGGGACATCTGTCTATGGGTCTGAGTGCAGGTAGGTGCACAGATGGGCTCAGATTGCCCCTGTTTTTCCTGGGAAGCCAGCCCTAGTGAGATGGATCAGGTATTGGGTGTTTATTCTATTAGAAGGGCTGTGGCCATTGGAAATGGCAAACACATTTCCCTTACAGAGGGCAAGTACAGTCCTCAGGTTTGGCTCCAGGGGCCTGATCCTGTAGGTTGTGTAGGCCAGGGATGTTTGGACAGTTGTCTGAAAACACAACCTCGGCTTATGTTTCCGGTCATAGTTATGGCAGGACTGATCTACAGACCATGAGGAGAACTCTTCGGGATTTGAAAAAAGAGCGAGTGTGAGGCTCTTGCTCAAGTTTTTGTCTCTGGATATCGTGCAACTCACGGTGGTGAAATTTCTGGGTGACTTCATGGGAAATGGATGAGTCTTACTCTCTGGTTGTTTGGCCCCGTCCAAAGAGTTTGGGGTCATTCTGTGGGATGGAAGACGTCCGTTTTGTTGTTGTTGTTGTTTTCTTTTTTAACCTCAGGTGTCCCACAAAATGAGGGATTCCAGAGTAGAGCCCTGGGGAGGGGCGACTGGACAATCAGAAATCTGGTTAAAAATTGGGGCCTAGGGACATGTCAAGCCCATTATGACATCTAATGGTCCAGCCACTGAGAGGACTTACTAGAGGAGAAGACTCATGCTGAGGGTCACAATGCGTGTTTATGACCCCGTCGCACTCAAGAATGGGCGGGGCCTCGGGGTGAATGCTGGTTTCTTCAACTCTGACCATTGACAATGTGCCAACCACAAGGTTTCTTGCCATGGGTAAGGAGGAGTTCTGATTTCTGCATCACACTCAAACCTGGGCAGTGATTGGCGATAAGGTCTCGGTTCTGAAGCCTGAAAACTGAAGTAGGGAAGAGATGATGACCTAAGGCCATGGCGGGTCTTATGTGCTCAGTGTGCTGTCAGCTTTCTGGGGGTTGGTCTGAGGTCCGGGCTCAGGTTGTGTCCGACAGTGGTTTAGTGCCCACGTTAAACTATAAAATTTGGGTAGAGTCGAGTGCTGTGTAGGTTTATTCTCATTTAAGATGCCTGGGCAGCTCATGAAGCAATAATTTTTTCTACAGGGCAGGCAGAGTGCTGCACTTTGGGTCCGGAATTGCCAAACTTGAGGGCTTCGGGGCCTGGGGTGTGAGGACGGAAGTCTGAGAAGACAAGCTAGACTTGGGTTTCAGGGCGAGGGCAAGGCAGGTACCCCCTGCAGATCTGAACCAATATCTCATGCATCTGAAGTCAGGCGAGGATCAGACGTTGGCTCAGGTTGAAGTTTCTGTGCATGACGGCCGCTTCATGAAGGGAGCGGAATCTCGAGGCCATTGAGGTTTTCCCACGTTGGGAGTTGTGGGATGCCCCCTTCAAGGATTCCTTCTGCGGAACAATTGAGACCTGTTGGACAGCTCCAGGACATCCCATATGGAATGACTCCAGAGCACCCTTCGAGGATGGAAGCCTGGGAAGCCCGCCTCGCATTCCAATTGTCTCCTAGCAACAAGACAGTTTAGATCTGATGGCTCTGCGGGAGCAACCGGGGTGACTGAGTTGAAATGGACTTTCCTGAGGATGTGTCCTAATGGGTTTTTATGTCCATGAGGGCCTTGGAATGGGGCGTTGGCACCGCGACCCTGAAGTACTCTCCAAAGCTTTTGACATAGCTCCCATGCACAGGTTTCCTTGTGGAGACGAGATGAGTTCTGATGGGTGCCTCAGGAAAACCCCTATCCTCGTATTGGAATCAGGCTTTTGAGGAGACATGCCTGTAAACCAAAGCAATGGATCCTATTATGGCCTAGGGTCCTGTCTGGTTCAATCTTCTTCTCTGGGAACACCCATCTATGGTATGAGTGGAGGTCGATTATCAGCTGGTGTCAGACAGCCCTTGTTTCTTCCGGGCGACCTACACTATTGGGATGGCCTCAGGGAATTTGGAGGTTTCTCCTAATTTGTACGATTTTGGACCATGGAATGGGCAGAATTCCCATGGATGGTAGGCACAGTCCTAATGTGTGGCTCCAGGCGCCCAGCCTGGAGGGTGTGTGGCCCAAGACTTTGAGGACAGAAGTCTGAAAACACAAACTCACCATAGGTTTGGGCACGTAGGTATGGCAGGCCCGATCTACAAACCATGAGAAGAACTCTTCAGGATATGAAGAAAGTGCGAGTCTGAGGCGTTTGCTCAGGCTTTTGTCTCTGGATTTTGTATCAGCAACTGCCGTGGAATGTCAGGGAGGCCTCATGGGCCATGGAGGAATCTTCCTCTCTGAGGATTTGGCCTGATTCCCAATTGCTTTTCGTCAATCTGTGGGATGGGAGGTCTCCTTTCAGGTTTGTTACCTCAGGTGTCCCACCAAAAGAGGAATTCCAAAGCAAAGCCGTGGGGAAGACTGAAGGGACAACTTGAACTATGGTTAAAAATTGGGGCCTACGGGCATGGCAAGCCCAATATGCTATCTCTTCATCCAGCCACTGAGTGGCCTTACTTGAGGACTGGGCTCATTCTGAGGGTCACAATGTGTGTTTGTGAACAATGTGGCCCGCGAGCATGGGCGGGGCCTCATGGGCCACACTGGTTTCAACTACACTGAACGTTGGACAACATGCCAACCACAAGGTTTCTACCATGGGGAAGGAGTTCTGATTTCTGCATCACCTTCAACCCGGGGCAGTGATTGCAAATAAGGTCTAGGTTCTGAAACCTGAAAACCGAGGTTGGGAAGAGATGACGACCTAAGGCCATGGCGGCTCGATGTGCTCAGTCTGCGGCCAGCTGTCTGGGAGGGTCCAGGGGGTCCAGGCTCAGGCTGTGTCAGAAAGGGCATTAGTGCCCTGGTCAGCCTATGTATTTGGGGTACAGCCATGGTCGGTGCAGGTTGATCCTCATTTGGGGTTACTGGGTAGCCCCAGAGGACAATGTTTTTCTTCTGGAGGGTCGGCAGAGTGCTGCATTGTAGTTCTGGATTGCCAAACTGGAGGGCTTGTGGGCCAGTAGTCTGACGACAAAAGTCTGAGAACACAAGCTAGGCTTAGGTTTCTGGGTGAGGCCATGGCAGGCACAATCTACAGACCTGAATCGAGATCTCGTGCATCTGAAGTCAGGGCGAGGATCAGACGATCGCTCAGGTTGGAGTTTCTGTCCCTGATGGCCCCTTCATGAATGGGGGGGGGCATCACGAGGCCATGGGTGTTTTCCCACGATGGGAGTTGTGAGAAGCTCCAAACTGCAGAGAGTCTTCTGCAGGACAATTGAGACCTGTTGTTTGGCTCCAGGCCAATGATTCTGAGCAGGGTTCTAAGGATGGATGGCTGGGTAGCACACCTCGCATTCCAATTGTCTCCTAGCAACCAGACAGGTTAGATCTCCTGGATCTGTGGGGAGCATCCGAGGACGCTGAGTTGAAATGGACACCCCTGGGGATGGGTCCTAACGTGCTTTTGTGTCTATGGAGACCTTGAAATGAAGCGGTGGCACTGGGGCCCTAAAGGGTTCTCCTAAACAGAGGCTTTGACACAGCTCCAACGTGCAAGTTTCCCATGTGTAGCTGAGATGTTTTCTGATGGGTGAGTCAAGAAACAGCTATATGCTGTTTTTGAAATCCAGGCCTCTGAGGAGAGATGCCTGGAAACCAAAGCAATGGATCTGATTAGTGCCTAGGGGCCTGTTCTTTCCTTTTTACCTCTGGGGACATCTGTCTATGGGTCTGAGTGCAGGTAGGTGCTCAGTTGGGCTCAGATTGCCCCTGTTTTTCCTGGGAAGCCACCACTATTGAGATGGATCAGGGACATTGGTGGTTTATCCTATTAGAAGTGTTGTGGCCATTGGAATGGGCACACACAATTCCCTTGGAGAGGGCAAGTACAGTCCTCAGGTTTGGCTCCAGGGGCCTTAGCCTGTAGGTTGTGTAGGCCAGGGCTATTTGGACAATTGTCTGAAAACACAAACTCGGCTTATGTTTCGGGTCATAGGTATGGCAGGACTGATCTACAGGCCATGAGGAGAACTATTCGGGATTTGAAAGAAAAGCGAGTGTGAGGCTCCTGCTCAAGTTTTTGTCTCTGGATATCGTGTCACTCATGGTCGTGGAATTTCTGGGTGACTTCATGGGAAATGGACGAGTCTTACTCTCTGGTGGTTTGGCCCCGTCTAAAGAGTTTGGGGTCATTCTGTGGGCTGCAAGAAGTTCATTTTTTTTGTTGTTGTTGTTTTTTTTCTTTTTTAACCTCAGGTGTCCCACCAAATGAGGGATTCCAGAATAGAGCCCTGGGGAGGGGCGACTGGACTATCAGAAATCTGGTTAAAAATTGGGGCCTAGGGACATGTCAAGCCCATTATGACATCTAATGGTCCAGCCAATGAGAGGACTTACTAGAGGACAGGACTTGTGCTCATGGTCACAATGCGTGTGTATGTCCTCGTCGCACTGAAGAATGGGCGGGGCCTCAGGGTGAATGCTGGTTTCTCCTATCACTGAACGTTGGACAATGTGCCAACCACAAGGGTTCTTGCCATGGGTAAGGAGGAGTTCTGATTTCTGCATCACACTCAAACCTGGGCAGCGATTGGAGATAAGGTCTCGGTTCTGAAGCCTGAAAACTGAGGGAGGGAAGAGATGATGACCTAAGGCCATGGCGGGTTTTATGTGCTCAGTGTGCGGTCAGCTTTCTGGGTGTTGTTCAGGAGGTCCGGGCTCAGGTTGTGTTCGACAGTGCATTAGTGCCCAGGTTAGACTATATAATTTTTGTAAAGTCGAGTTCTGTGTAGGTTTACCCTCATTTAAGGTGCCTGGGCAGCTCATGAGGATAATTTTTTTTCTAGAGGGCAGGCAGAGTGCTGCATTGTGGGTCCGGAATTGCCAAACTTGAAAGCTTCGGGACCAGGAGTGTGAGGACGGAAGTCTGAAAAGACAAGCTAGACTTGGGTTTCAGGTCGAGGGCACGGCAGGTACCCCCTGCAGATCTGAACCAATATCTCATGCATCTGAAGTCAGGGCGAGGATCAGACGTTGGCTCAGGTTGGAGTTTCTGAGCATGACGGCCGCTTCATGAAGGGAGCGGAATCTCGAGGCCATTGAGGTTTTCCCACGTTGGGAGTTGTGGGATGCCCCCTTCATGGATTCCTTCTGCGGGACAATTGAGACCTGTTGGACAGCTCCAGGACATCCCATATGGAATGACTCCAGAGCACCGTTCGCGGATGGATGCCGGGGAAGCCCGCCTCGCATTCCAATTGTCTCCTACCAACAAGACAGTTTAGATCTGATGGCTCTGCGGGAGCAACCGGGGTGGCTGAGTTGAAATGGACTTTCCTGAGGATGGGTCCTAATGTGTTTTTGTGTCCATGAGGGCCTTGGAATGGGGCGGTGGCACCGGGACCCTCAAGTACTCTCCTAAGCTTTGGACATGGCTCCCATGCACAGGTTTCCTTGTGGAGACGAGATGAGTTCTGATGGGTGCCACAGGAAAACACCTATGCTCGTATTGGAATCAGACTTTTGAGGACACATGCCTGTAACACAAAGCAATGGATCCTATTATGGCCTAGGGTCCTGTCTGGTTCAATCTTCTTCTCCGGGGACATCCATCTATGTTACGAGTGGAGGTCGATTATCAGCTGGTGTCAGACAGCCCTTGTTTGTTCCGGGCGACCTACACTATTGGGATGGCCTCAGGGAATTTGGAGGTTTCTCCTAATTTGTACGATTTTGGACCATGGAATGGGCAGAATTCCCATGGATTGGTAGGCACAGTCCTAATGTGTGGCTCCAGGCGCCCAGCCTGGAGGGTGTGTGGCCCAAGACTTTGAGGACAGAAGTCTGAAAACACAAACTCAGCTTAGGTGGTGACGTAGGTATGGCAGGCCCGACTACAAACCATGAGAAGAACTCTTCAGGATATGAAGAAAGTGCGAGTCTGAGGTGCTTGCTCAAACTTTTGTCTCTGGATTTTGTATCAGTGATGGCCGTGGAATGTCGGGGAGGCCTCATGGGCCATGGACGAATCTTCCTCTCTGAGGATTTGGCCCGATTCGCAATTGCTTTTCGTCAATCTGTGGGATGGGAGGACTCATTTCAGTTTTGTTACCTCAGGTGTCCCACCAAAAGAGGAATTCCAAAGCAAAGCCGTGGGGAAGACTGAAGGGACAACTCGAACTATGGTTAAAAATTGGGGCCTACGGGCATGGCAAGCCCAATATGCTATCTCTTCATCCAGCCACTGAGTGGCCTTACTTGAGGACTGGGCTCAGCCTGAGCGTCACAATGTGTGTTTGTGACCAATGTGGCCCGCGAGCATGGGCGGGGCCTCATGGGCCACACTGGTTTCAACTACACTGAACGTTGGACAACATGCCAACCACAAGGTTTCTTGCCATGGGGAAGGAGTTCTGATTTCTGCATCACCTTCAACCCTGGGCAGTGATTGGAGATAAGGTCTAGGTTCTGAAACCTGAAAACCGAGGTGGGGAAGAAATGACGACCTAAGGCCATGGCGGCTCGATGTGCTCAGTGTGCGGCCAGCTGTCTGGGAGGGGCCAGTGGGTCCAGGCTCAGGCTGTGTCAGAAAGGGCATTAGTGCCCTGGTCAGCCTATGTATTTGGGGTACAGCCAAGGTCGGTGCAGGTTGATCCTCATTTGGGGTTACTGGGTAGCCCCAGAAGACAATGTTTTTATTCTGCAGAGCCGGCAGAGCGCTGCATTGCAGTTCTGGATTGCCAAACTGGAGGGCTTGTGGGCCAGTTGTCTGACGACAAAAGTCTGAGAACACAAGCTAAGCTTAGGTTTCTGGGTGAGGCCATGGCACGCACAATCTACAGACCTGAATCGAGGTCTCGTGCATCTGAAGTCAGCGTGAGGATCAGACGATCGCTCAGGTTGGAGTTTCTGTCCCTGATGGCTCCTTCATGAATGGGGGGGGGCATCACGAGGCCATGGGTGTTTTCCCACGATGGGAGTTGTGAGAAGCTCCAAACTGCAGAGAGTCTTCTGCCGGACAATTGAGACCAGTTGTTTGGCTCCAGGCCAATGATTCTGAGCAGGGTTCTAAGGATGGATGGCTGGGTAGCCCACCTCGCATTCCAATTGTCTCCTAGCAACAAGACAGGTTAGATCTCCTGGATCTGTGGGGAGCAACCGAGGACGCTGAGTTGAAATGGACACCCCTGGGGATGGGTCCTAACGTGCTTTTGTGTCTATGGAGACCTTGGAATGAAGCGGTGGCACTAGGGCCCTAAAGGGTTCTCATAAACAGAGGCCTTGACACAGCTCCAACGTGCAAGTTTCCCATGTGTAGATGAGATGTTTTCAGATGGGTGAGTCAAGAAACAGCTATATGCTGCTTTTGAAATCCAGGCCTCTGAGGAGAGATGCCTGGAAACCAAAGCAATGGATCTGATTAGTGCCTAGGGGCCTGTTCTTTCCTTTTTACCTCTGGGGACATCTGTCTATGGGTCGGAGTGCAGGTAGGTGCTCAGTTGGGCTCAGATTGCCCCTGTTTTTCCTGGGAAGCCACCACTATTGAGATGGATCAGGGACATTGGTGGTTTATCCTATTAGAAGGGTTGTGGCCATTGGAATGGGCACACACAATTCCCTTGGAGAGGGCAAGTACAGTCCTCAGGTTTGGCTCCAGGGGCCTGTAGGTTGTGTAGGCCAGGGCTGTTTGGTCAGTTCTCTGAAAACACAAACTCGGCTTATGTTTCAGGTCATATGTATGGCAGGACTGATCTACAGGCCATGAGGAGAACTCTTCGGGATTTGAAAGAAGGGCGAGTGTGAGGCTCCTGCTCAAGTTTTTGTCTCTGGATATCGTGTCACTCATGGTCGTGGAATTTCTGGGTGACTTCATGGGAAATGGACGAGTCTTACTCTCTGGTGGTTTGGCCCCGTCCAAAGAGTTTGGGGTCATTCTGTGGGCTGGAAGAAGTCCGTTTTTTTTATTATTCTTGTTTTTTTCTTTTTTATCCTCAGGTGTCCCACCAAATGAGGGATTCCAGAGTAGAGCCCTGGGGAGGGGCGACTGGACCATCAGAAATTTGGTTAAAAATTGGGGCCTAGGGACATGTCAAGCCCATTATGACATCTAATGGTCCAGCAACTGAGAGGACTTACTAGAGGACAGGACTCATGCTGAGGGTCACAATGCGTGTGTATGCCCTCGTCGCACTCAAGAATGGGCGGGGCCTCAGGGTGAATGCTGGTTTCTCCTACACTGAACGTTGGACAATGTGCCAACCACAGGGTTCTTGCCATGGGTAAGGAGGAGTTCTGATTTCTGCATCACACTCACCCCTGGGCAGTGATTGGAGATAAGGTCTCGGTTCTGAAGCCTGAAAACTGAGGGAGGGAAGAGATGATGACCTAAGGCCATGGCGGTTTTATGTGCTCAGTGTGCGATCAGCTTTCTGGGTGTTGGTCAGGAGGTCCGGGCTCAGGTTTTGTTCGACAGTGCATTAGTGCCCAGGCTAGACTATATAATTTGGGTAAAGTCGAGTGCTGTGTAGGTTTACCCTCATTTAAGGTGCCTGGGCAGCTCATGAGGCAATAATTTTTTTTCTAGAGGGCAGGCAGAGTGCTGCATTGTGGGTCCGGAATTGTCAAACTTGAGGGCTTCGGGGCCAGGAGTGTGAGGACGGAAGTCTGAGAAAACAAGCTAGACTTGGGTTTCAGGGCGAGGGCACGGCAGGTACCCCCTGCAGATCTGAACCAATATCTCATGCATCTGAAGTCAGGGCGAGGATCAGACGTTGGCTCAGGTTGGAGTTTCTGAGCATGACGGCCGCTTCATGAAGGGAGCGGAATCTCGAGGCCATTGAGGTTTTCCCACGTTGGGAGTTGTGGGATGACCCCTTCAAGGATTCCTTCTGCGGGACAATTGAGACCTGTTGGACAGCTCCAGGACATCCCATATGGAATGACTCCAGAGCACCGTTCGCGGATGGATGCCTGGGAAGCCCGCCTCGCATTCCAATTGTCTCCTACCAACAAGACAGTTTAGATCTGATGGCTCTGCGGGAGCAACCGGGGTGGCTGAGTTGAAATGGACTTTCCTGAGGATGGGTCCTAATGTGTTTTTGTGTCCATGAGGGCCTTGGAATGGGGCGGTGGCACCGGGACCCTCAAGTACTCTCCTAAGCTTTGGACATGGCTCCCATGCACAGGTTTCCTTGTGGAGACGAGATGAGTTCTGATGGGTGCCTCAGGAAAACCCCTATGCTCGTATTCGAATCAGGCTTTTGAGGACACATGCCTGTAACCCAAAGCAATGGATCCTATTATGGCCTAGGGTCCTGTCTGGTTCAATCTTCTTCTCTGGGGACATCCATCTATGGTATGAGTGGAGGTCGATTATCAGCTGGTGTCAGACAGCCCTTGTTTGTTCCAGGCGACCTACACTATTGGGATGGCCTAAGGGTCGTTGGAGGTTTCTCCTAATTTGTACGATTTTGGACCATGGAATGGGCAGAATTCCCATGGATGGTAGGCACAGTCCTAATGTGTGGCTCCAGGGGCCCAGCCTGGAGGGTGTGTGGCCCAAGACTTTGAGGACAGAAGTCTGAAAACACAAACTCAGCTTAGGTTTGGGGACGTAGGTATGGCAGGCCCGATCTACAAACCATGAGAAGAACTCTTCAGGATATGAAGAAAGTGCGACTCTGAGGTGCTTGCTCAGGCTTTTGTCTCTGGATTTTGTATCAGTGATGGCCGTGGAATGACGGGGCGGCCTCATGGGCCATGGACGAATCTTCCTCTCTGAGGATTTGGCCCGATTCCCAATTGCTTTTCGTCAATCTGTCGGATGGGAGGACTCATTTCAGTTTTGTTACCTCAGGTGTCCCACCAAAAGAGGAATTCCAAAGCCAAGCCGTGGGGAAGACTGAAGGGACAACCCGAACTATGGTTTAAAATTGGGGCCTAGGGGCATGGCAAGCCCAATATGCTATCTCTTCATCCAGCCACTGAGTGGCCTTACTTGAGGACTGGGCTCAGCCTGAGCGTCACAATGTGTGTTTGTGACCAATGTGGCCCGCAAGCATGGGCGGGGCCTCATGGGCCACACTGGTTTCAACTACACTGAACGTTGGACAACATGCCAACCACAAGGTTTCTTGCCATGGGGAAGGAGTTCTGATTTCTGCATCACCTTCAACCCTGGGCAGTGACTGGAGATAAGGTCTAGGTTCTAAAACCTGAAAACTGATGTTGGGAAGAGATGACGACCTAAGGCCATGGCAGCTCGATGTGCTCAGTGTGCGGCCAGCTGTCTGGAAGGGGCCAGGGGGTCCAGGC
Source organism: Mustela nivalis (assembly GCF_964662115.1). Classification (NCBI taxonomy): domain Eukaryota; kingdom Metazoa; phylum Chordata; class Mammalia; order Carnivora; family Mustelidae; genus Mustela; species Mustela nivalis. The sequence goes on along the minus strand of NW_028135985.1, from coordinate 75,685 downwards.
TCAGGCTGTGTCAAAAAGGGCATTAGTGCCCTGGTCAGCCTATGTATTTGGGGTAAAGCCAAGGTCGGTGCAGGTTGATCCTCATTTGGGGTTACTGGGTAGCCCCAGAAGACAATGTTTTTCTTCTGCAGAGCCGGCAGAATGCTGCATTGTAGTTCTGGATTGCCAAACTGGAGGGCTTGTGGGCCAGTAGTCTGACGACAAAAGTCTGAGAACACAAGCTAAGCTTAGGTTTCTGGGTGAGGCCATGGCACGCACAATCTACAGACCTGAATCGAGGTCTCGTGCATCTGATTTCAGGGCGAGGATCAGACGATCGCTCAGGTTGGAGTTTCTGTCCCTGATGGCCCCTTCATAAATGGGGGGGCATCACGAGGCCATGGGGGTTTTCCCACGATGGGAGTTGTGAGAAGCTCCAAACTGCAGAGAGTCTTCTGCAGGACAATTGAGACCTGTCGTTTGGATCCAGGCCAATGATTCTGAGCAGGGTTCTAAGGATGGATGGCTGGGTAGCCCACCTCGCATTCCAATTGTCTCCTAGCAACAAGACAGGTTAGATCTCCTGGATCTGTGGGGAGCAACCGAGGACGCTGAGTTGAAATGGACACCCCTGGGGATGGGTCCTAATGTGCTTTTGTGTCTATGGAGACCTTGGAATGAAGCGGAGGCACTGGGGCCCTAAAGGGTTCTCCTTAACAGAGGCTTTGACACAGCCCCAACGTGCAAGTTTCCCATGTGTAGATGAGATGTTTTCTGATGTGTGGGTCAAGAAACAGCTATATGCTGCTTTTGAAATCCAGGCCTCTGAGGAGAGATGCCTGGAAACCAAAGCAATGGATCTGATTAGTGCCTAGTTGCCTGTTCTTTCCTTTTTACCTCTGGGGACATCTGTCTATGGGTCTGAGTGCAGGTAGATGCTCAGTTGGGCTCAGATTGACCCTGTTTTTTCTGGGAAGTCACCACTATTGAGATGGATCAGGGACTTTCGAGGTTTATCCTATTAGAAGGGTTGTGGCCATCGGAATGGGCACACACAATTCCCTTGGAGAGGGTAAGTACAGTCCTCAGTTTTGGCTCCAGGGGCCTGAGCCTGTAGGTTGTGTAGGCCTGGGCTGTTTGGACAGTTGTCTGAAAACACACACCCTCCAGGCTAGGGCCCCTGGAACCACACCTCAGGATTGTTCCTTCCCTCTCAAAGGGAATTCCTCATATTCCATTGGCCACAACCATATAAATCAGGAGAAATCTCCAATGTCCCTGGGACTATACCAATATTGTAGGCCGCTTGGAACAAACAGGGGTGATCTGACACTAGCTGAGCAACTAGCTCCACACCAACTCGGAGACAGATGTCCCCAGAGAAGAACATTGAACTGGACAGGCCCCTAGGCCCTAATCAGATCCATTGCTTTGGTTTCCAGGCATCTCTTCTCAGAGGCCTGGTTTCCAATACCAGCCTATGGGGTTTCCAGAGGCCCCTTCAGAGCAAGTCTTGTCTGAACATTGGAAACTTGCTCGTGGAGCTATGTCAGAACCTCAGAGGCCTGGTTTTCAATACCACCATATGGGGGTTTCCTGAGTCATCAGTCAGAACAAATGTCTTCTCCACATGGGAAACGTGCTCTTACAAGCTGTGTCATAACCTCCGGCTAGGAAAATCCTTCAGGGCCCCGGTGCCACCACCTCATTCCAAGGTCTCCATGGACACAATCCCACATTAGGACCCATCTGCAGGAGAGTCTATTTCAACTCAGTGCCCTTGGGTGCTCCCCTAGAGCCAGCAGATCGAACCTATCTTGTCACTAGGAGACAATTGGAATGTGAGGCGGGCTGGCTATGCATCCATCTGTAGAAAACTACTCTGAAGTAATTCCATATGGGACGTCCTGGAGCCATCCAACAGGTCACAGCTGTCCTGCAGACGGAATCCTTGCGCTTTGGAGCACCTCACAACTCCCATCATGGGAAAAGCTCTGTGGCCTCGTGGTGCACCGTCCCCTTCATGAAAGAGCCATCTTGGACAGAAACTCCAACCTGAGCCAACGTCTAATCCTCGCCCTGACTTCAGATGCACGAAATCTTGATTCAACTCTGCAGAGTGTGCCTGCCGAAACCCCGCCCCGAAGCAAAACCTAGCTATTGTTCTCAGACTTCGTCCTCACACTCCGAGCCCACCAGCCCTCCAGTTAGGGAATTCTGGAGAGACACAATGCAGCACTCTGACTGCCCTCCAGAAGAGAAACGTTGTCCTATGGGGCTAACCAGAAACACCAAATGAGGATCAACCTGCATGCCACTTGACTCTACCCCAATTATACAGTTTCGCTTCGGCGTTAATGCCCTGTCTTGCACAGCCTGAGGTCTGAATTCCCAACCGACACCCAGACAGCTGGCTGTACACTGAGCACATCAGACCCTCCATGGCTTTAGGTCATCATCTCTTCCCAACCTTGGTTTTCAGGTTTCAGAACCTAGACCTTATATATACTCACTACCCAGGGGTGAACGTGATGCAGAAATGAAACTCCTTCTTCCTCAAGGCAAGAAACCTTGTGGTTGGCATGTTTTCCAACGTTCAGTGTAGGAGAATCCAGTGTAGCCCATGAGTCCCCGCCCATGCTTGAGAACCGCAATGGGCACAAACACATTGGGACCCTCAGTGTGATCCCTGTCCTCAAATAAATCCTCTCAGGGGCTGGACCAAGAACCCGCATTGCCATCCCTAGTCCCCCAATATTAATGAGAGGTTGAGAGGTCTAGTCACCCCTATTCAGGTCTCTGCTCTGGAACCCCTGAGGAAAAAAATATCGAAGGGTCTCCTCCATCCCCTGAATGAGCCCCAAAACTTGGGATCTGACCAAATCTTAAAAGAGAAAGAATCATCCATGGCCAAAGAGGCCATCCCGTCATTCCATGGCCACCATTGACACAAAATCTAGAGACAAAAGCCTGGAGATATGCCTCACACTTGCCCTTTGTTCATAGCCTGATAAATTCTTCTCACGGTCTATAGATCAGGCATGTCATACCTACGTCCCCAAATCTAAGCTGAGTTTGGGTTTTCAGGTTTCTGTCCCCACTGTCCTGGCCCACACACCCTCCAGGCTGGGGCCCCTGGAGCCATGCCTCAGGACTGTGCCTGCCTTCTCCAAGCAAATTCTGCCCATTCCATTGGCCACAACCCTAAAGATTAGGAGAACACTCCAACGTCCCTGAGGCCTTCCCAATAGTGTTGGCCACTCAGGGCAAACAGGGTGATCTGTCCCAAGATGAGCAACTACCTCAACTCAGATCCATAGACAGATAACCCCAGAGAAGAAGATTGAAACGGACAGGCACCTAGGCCCTAATCAGATCCATTGCTTTTGATTCCAGGCATCTCTCCTCAGAGGCCTGGTTTCCAATACCAGCATATGTGTTCTTCAAGAGGTACCAGTCTGAACAAATCTCATTTCCACATGGGAAACATGCATTTTGGAGCTGTGTCACAACCTCCAGTTAAGGGAAACCTTCAGGTCCCAGCAGCCAACACCCCATTCCAAGGTCTCCATGGACACAAACCCGCATTATGACCCATCCGCAGGCGAGTCCATTTCAACACATCCCCTTTGGTTGCTCCCCAAAAGAAGCAGATCGAACCTGCCTTGTCACTAGGAGACAATAGGAATGTGAGGCGGGCACTCCAGGAATCCATCCTTAGAACCCTGCACTGCCGTGGTTCCGCATGGGACGTCCTGGAGCAATCTGACCGGTCTCGACTGTCCCGTAGAAGGAATCCTTGCCGATTGGAGCAACTTACAATGCCAATCGTGGGAAAGTCTCCATAGCCCCATGATGCCCCCCACCATCATGAAGGGGCCATCCTGAACAGAAACTTCAACCTGAGCCTACGTCTGATCCTCGCCCTGACTTCAGATGCATGAGATTTAGATTTAGCTCTACAGAGTGTGCCTGCCATGATCTTGACCCAAAACCTAAGCCTAGCTTGTGTTCTCTCACTTCCTTCCTCACAATTCTGGCCCACAAGCCCTCCAGTGTGAGAATTCCGTCGCCACAATGCAGCACTCTTCCTTCCCTCCAGAAGAAAAACGTTGCCCCTGGGGCTACCCAGAAACGCCAAATGAGGATCAACCTGCATGCCACTCAACTTTACTCCAATTATACAGTCTAAGCTTGGCACTAATGCCCTGTCTGACACAGCCTGAGCCTGGACCTCCTGGATGACACCCAGAAAGGTGGTGTCACACCTAAGGACTGTGCCAGTGCTCTCCAAGGGAACTCTGCCCGTTTCATTTGCCACAACCTTACAGATTAGGAGAAACCTCCAATTCCCAAGACCAGCCCAATAGTGTTGGCCTCCCCCAACAAACATGGGTGATCTGACACAAGCGGAGCAGTGACCTCCATTCTGAATCTTAGACAGAGACACTCAGAGGAGAATATTGAAAAGGACAGGCCCCTAGACCGTAATCAGATCCATTGCTTTGGATTCCAGGCATTGTTCCCCAGATGCTTGGTTTCCAATACCAGGTTGTGGGGGTTTCAGAACAAATCTCGTCTCTACATGGGAAACTTGCTCTTTGGAGCTGCATCAAAACCTCAGGTTAGGAGAATTCTTCAGGGCAACAGAGCCACTGCACCATTCCAAGGGATCCATGGACACAAATCCACATCGACTGATCCTCATGAGATTCCATTTCAATTCAGCCCCCTCGGTTGTTCCCCCAGTGACAGCAGATCAAATCCTCCTTTTCACTAGGACACAACTGGAATGCAAGTTGGACTGCCCAGGCATCCATCATTAGAACTGTGCTTTGGAGCATTTCTTATGGGACGTCCTTGATCCATCCAAAAGGTCGTGACTGTCCCGCTGACGGAATCCTTGTGGATTGGAGCATCACACACTCACAAAGTTGGAAATCTTCCATGGTTTCCTGATGCCCCCCCCACCTTCATGAAGGGGACATCATGTACAGAAACTCCAACCTAAGCTAACATCTGATCCTCGCCCTGACTTCAGATGCACGAGATCTCATTTCAGGTCTGTAGAGTGTGCCTGCCATGTCACCGCTGCGAATTCAAAGCTGAACTTGTGTTCTCAGACTTCTGTCCTAAAACACCTGGCCCACAAGCCCTGAAGTTGGCAATTCTGGAGCCAGAATGCAGCACTCTGCCTGCCCTGCAGAAGAAAATCTTTGCCCTATGGGGCCAACCAGAAACCCCAAATGAGGACCAACCTTCACATCACTCGACTGTACCCCAATTATACAGTCTAGCCTGGGGACTAATGCCCTGCCTGACACAGCCTGAGCCCAGACCTCATGATGGACACAGACATCTGGCCGCACACTAAGTGCATCGGACCCACCATGGCCTTAGGTCGTCATCTCTTACCAACCTCGGTTATCAGGCTTCAGAATCTAGGCCTTATCTCTACTCACTGCCATGCCGTGTACGTGATGCAGAAATCAGAACTCCTCCTTCCCCATGACCAGAAACCCTGTGGTTGGCATGTTGTCCAACGTGCAGTGTAGGAGAAACCAGCATGGCCCATGAGGCCCCAGACATGCTTGAGGGCTGCGATGGGCACAAACACACATTAGGATCCTAAGCATGATCCCTGGCCTCAAGTAAAGCCTCTCCGGGGATGGACCAAGAGCCCACATATGGAGATTACCATGCCCCTACTCCCCAAGCCTTAACCAGTGCTTGAGAAGTCTAGTCACCCCTACTCAGATCTCTTCTCTAGAATCCCTCCTTGGTGGGACACATGAGGTTAAAAAAAAAATGGAGAAAGGACTCCTACCGTCCAAAGAATGACCGCAAACACTTGGAATTGGGCCAAATTCACAGAGAGAAATACTCGTCCATGGCTGATGAGGCCATCCTGACATTCCACGGCCACCATTGACACAAAATCCGGAGACAAAAGCCTGAAAAAGCGCCACACACTCGCCCTTTGTTCAAAGCCTGAAAAATTCTCACGGTCTGTAGATCGGGCCTGCCATACCTATGTCCCCAAACCTAAGCCACGTTTGTGTTTTCAGACTTCTGTCTCCATTGTCCTGGCCCACACACCCTCAAGGCTTGGCCCCATGGAGCCACACCTCAGGACTGTGCCTGCCCTCTCCATGGGAATTCTGCTCATTCCTTTGGCACAACCTGACAGATTAGGAGCAACATCCGAAGTCCCCGAGGCCACCCCAATATTGTAGGATGTCCGGGACAAACAGGGACCATCTGCCACAAGCTGAGCCACTACCTCCAATCAGACCTGTAGATAGATATCCATAGAAAAGAAGATTGAACAGGACAGGCACCTAGGCCCTAAACGGATCCATTGCTTTTGTTTTCACGTATCTCTCCTCAGAGGCCTGGATTCCAATACCAGCACATGGGGGTTTCTGGAGCTACCAATCAGAACAAATCGCATGCCACATGGGAATCATGCTATATGGAACTGTGTCAAAACCTCCAGTTAGGAGAAAATTTCACGTCACTGGAGCCACCGCCCCATTCCAATGTCTCAATGGACACAATCCCACATTATGACCCATCCTCAGGAGAGTCCATTTCAACTCAAACCTGGCGGTTGCTCACCCAGTGCCAGCAGATCAAACCTGCTTTGTCACTAGGAGACAATTGGAATGCGAGTTCGTTGCCCAGGTATCCGTTGTTAGAACTCTGCTCTGGAGAAATTCCTAATGGGGTGTCCTTGATCCATTCAACAGGTCTCAACTGTCCTGCAGAAGGAATCTATGTGGTTTGCAGCATCACACACTCGCACCGTGGGAAAACCTCCATGGCCTCATGATGCCTCCACCTTCAGGTAGAGGACATCATGGACAGAAACTCCCGTCTGATCCTCGCCCTGACTTCAGATGCATGAGATCTCAATTCAGCTCTGCAGAGTGTGCCTGCCTTGCCCTCCCCCCAAAACCTAAGCCAGCTCACGTTCTCACACTCCTGGCCCACAAGCCTTCCACTTTGGGAATTCTGGAGACAAAATGCAGCACTCTGCCTGCCCTCCAGAAGAGAGACTTTGCCCTCGGGGTCTACCCAGAAACATCAAATGAGGATCAACCTGCAATTCTCTAGACTGTACCCCAATTATACAGTCTAGCCTGGGCACTAATGCCCTGTCTGACACAGCCTGATCCCAGACCTCGTGACCGACACCCAGACACCTGGCCTCACACTGAACACATCGAACATGCCATGGCCTTTGGTCATCATCTCTTCCCAACCTTGGTCTTCAGGCTTCAGAACCTAGACATTATCTCCACTCACAACTAAGTGATGTACGTGATGCAGAAATCAGAACTTCACCTTCCCCATGACCAGAAACCTTGTGGTTGGCATGTTGTCCAACGTTCAGTATATGAGAACCCAGCATGGCCCATGAGGCCTCAGACATGCTTGAGGGCTGCGATGGGCACAAACACACATTAGGACCCTAAGCATGAACCCTGGCCTCAAGTAAAGCCTCTCCGGGGCTGGACCAAGAGCCTGCATATGGGACTTGCCATGCCCCTACTCCCCCAATCCTAGCCAGAGCTTGAGAAGTCTAGTCAACCTTATTTAGAGCTCTTTTCTGGAATCCCTCTTTGGTGGGACACATAAGGTAAAAAAAAAAAAAAAAACAAGATAAAGAAAAAAAAAAAGTAAGGACTCCTACCATCCAAAGAATGACCCCAAACACTTGGAATTTGGCCAAATCCACAGAGAGAAATACTGGTCCATGGTCGATGAGGCCAGCCTGACATTCCACGGCCACCATTGACACAAAATCTGGAGACAAAAACCTGAAAAAGCGCCACACACTTGCCCTTTGTTCAGAGCCCCCAAAATTCTCAAGGTCTGTAGATCGGGCCTGCCATACCTATGTCCCCAAACCTAAGCTCCAACCTGAGCAAACGTCTGATATTCGCCCTGACTTCAGGTGCATGAGATCATGATTCAGCTCTGCAGAGTGTGCCTTCTGTGCCCTCACCCCAAAAACTTAGCCTAGCTTGTATTCTCAGACTACAGTCCTCACACCGCTGGACCAAAAGCCCTACAGTTTGGCAATACTGGGGCCACAATGCAGCACTCTGCCTGCCCTTTCAGAGAAAAAACATTGCCTTATGGAACTACCTAGAGACCCGAATGAGGATCAATTGAACGCCACTCGACTGCACCCCAAATATTCAGTCTACCCTGTCTAATGCCTTGTCTGACACAGCATGAGACCACACCTCCAGACCTACGCTCAACAGCTGGCCGCACACTGAGCTCATTGGACCCAACAGGTCCTTAGGTCTTCATCTCTACACAACCTCGGTTTTCGGGTTTCAGAACCTAGACCTAAACTCCAATCACTGTCCAGGGGTTAACGTGATGCAGAAGTCAAAACTCTTCCTTCGCCATGGCCAGAAACTTTGTGGTTGGCATATTCTCCAACGTTCAGTGTCGGAGAATCCAGCGTGGCCCATGAGGCCCTTCCCATGCTTGAGGGCCTTGTTGGCACAAATAGGCATTGTGACCCTCAGCATGAGCCCTGTCCTCAAGGAAGGCCTCTCAGTGTCTGAATCAAGAGCCCACATATTGGACTTGCCATGCCCCTAGGCCCCCAAACTAAAACAGAGGTGAGGTTGTCCAGTTATCCCTCCCGAGGACTCTGCTCTGGAATCCCTCCTTTATTGGGACACATGAGGTACAAAAAATAAAATAAAATAAAATAAAAAACAGAAAGGACTCCTCCCATCCAACAGAACATACACAAACTCTTGGGATGGGTCAAATCCTCAGAGAAGGAAAGCCGTCCACAACCCATGAGGCCACGCCAGCATTCCACCCACATTGTTGACACAAATCCAGAGACAAAATCTGAGCAAGCACCTCAAACTCACACTTTTTCATATCCTGAAGTGTTATCACGGTCTGTAGATTGGGCGTGCCATAACTATGTCCCCAATCCTAAGCGGAGTTTGTGTTTTCAGATTTTTGCTCCACAGGCCTGGCCCACACACCCTCAAGGTTGGGCCCCTAGAGCCAAACTCAGAACTTTGCCTGCCCTCTCCAGGGGATTTCTGCCCATTCCATTGACCACAACCCTATAGATTAGGAGAAACTCAAAAGTCCCGAGGCCATTCCAATATTATAGGTCGCCCAGGACAAACAGGGGCGATCTGACACAAACTGAGCAACTACCTCACCTCAGATACTTAGACACGTATCCCCAGCAAAGAGATTGACCCGGACAGGCACCTAGGCTCTAATCATATCCATTGCTTTTGTTTCCAGTCATCTCTCCTCAGAGGCCTGTTTTCCAATACCAGCATATGGGAGATTCCTTAGGCACTCATCAAAACAATTCTCTTCTCTACATAGGAAACATACTCTTTAGAGCTCCATCAAAACCTCCGGTTATGAACATCCCTCAAGGACCCGGATCAGACCCCATTCCAAGGTCTCCATGGACACAAATGCACATTATGACCCATCCTCAACTCACCCATTTCAACACACCCGATTCGGTTGCTCCACTAGATCAGGCAGATCGAACTTGCCTTGGCTCTATGAGACACCTGGAATGGGAGGCAGGCTGCCCAGGCATCCATCCTTAGAACCCTGCTATGGATAACTTCCTTATGGGATGTCCTGGAGCCATCCACCGGTCTCACCTGTCCCAAAGAAGGAATCATTGCGGTTTGGAGCATCTCACAATTCAAATCGTGGGAAAACCTCCATGTCTTCGTGACACCCTCTTCTTCATGAAGGGGCCGTTATGGACAGAAACTCTGAACTAAGCCAACGTCTGATCCTAGCTCTGTCTTCAGGTATACGGGATCTCGAATCATCTCTGCAGAGGGTGCCTGCCGTCCCTTCACCCCGAAATCTAAGTCTGGCTTGTGTTCTCAGAATTTTTTCCTCACACTCCTGGCCCACAAGCCTTCCAGTTTGGGAATTCTGGAGCCACTATGTGGCACTGTGTCTTCCCTCCAAAGAAAAACGTTGCCCTCTGGGGCTACCCAGTAACCACAAATGAGTACCATCCTGCACGAAACTCGACTGCACCCCAATGATAGAGTCTAGCCTGGGCACTAATTCCCTGTCTGCCACAGCCTGAGCCTGCACCTCCCAACCCACACTCAACAGCTGGCCGAACACTGAGCACATCAGACACACCATGGCCTTAGGTCTTCATCTCTTCCCAACCTCAGTTTTCAGGCTTCAGAACCTAGACCTTAAATCCAATCATAGTCCAGGAGTGAAAGTGTTGCAGAAATTAGAACTCCTTCTTCCCCATGGCCAGAGAACTTGTGGTTGCCATTGTGCAACGTTCAGTGTAGGAGAAACCAGCATGGTACATTAGGCCACGCCCTGACTTGAGGGGCTCCTTGAGCACAAAAACACATTGTGAAACTCAGTGTGAGACCTATCCTCAAGGAAGGCCTCTCAGTGTCTGGACCAAGAGCCCACATATGGGGCTTGCCATGTTCTTAGGTCCCAATGTTAACCAGAGGTCTGGTTGTCCAGTCGCCCCTCCCCAGGACTCTGCTCTGGAATGCCTCTTTTGGTGGTCCACCTGAGGTAAAAAAAAAAAAAAAAAAAAAAAAAAACAACAACAACAACAGAAAGACCTCCTCCCTTCTGACAGAATGACCCCAAACTCTTGGGATTGGGTCAAATCCCCAGAAAGGGAGCCTCATCGATGGCCCATGAAGACCCCCCGACATTCCATGGCAATCGGTGACACCTTTCCAGAAAAAAAAAAAAAGCATGAGCAAGCACCTCACATTCGCCCTTTGTTCATATCCCGAAGAGTTCTCCTCATGGTCTATAGATCGGGCCAGCCATACCTACATCCTCCAACCTGAGTGGAGTTTGTGTTTTCAGACTTTTATTCCAAATAGCCCTGGACCACACATGCTCCACACTTGGGTCCCTGGAGCCACACCTCAGGACTGTGCTTCCCTTTCAAGGGAATTCTTCCCATTCTATTGGCCACAACCTTGCAAATTAGGAAAAACCTCCAAAGTCACCGAGGCCATCCCAATAGTTTAGGCCGACCAGGACAAACAGGGGTGATCTCAAACCACCTGAGCAACTACCTCCACTCAGACAACAGATGTCCCCAGAGAAAAATATTGAACCGGACAGTCCCGTTGGCCCTAATCAGATCCATTGCTTTGGTTTCCAGGCATCTCTCCTCAGAGGCCTCGTTTCCAATACCAGCATATGGTGGTTTCCTGAGGCACCAATAAGAACAAATCTCGTCTCCCCATGGAAAACTTGCTCATTGGAGCTTTGTCATAACCTCTGGTTAGGAGAATCCTTCAGGGCCCTGGTGCCACTGCCCCATACCAAGGTCTCCATGGCTCAATCCAACATTAAGACCATCCTCAGGAAAGTCCATTCAACTCAGCCCCCTCTGTTGCTACCCCAAGCCAGCAGATCAAACGTTTCTTGTTGCTAGGAGACAATTGGAATGTGAGGCTGCTGCCCAGGCATCCATACGTAGAACCCTGTTCTGGAAAAATACCTTATAAGACGTCCTGGAGCCATCCAACAAATCTTAATTGTCCCACAGAAGGAATCCTTGCGGTTTGGAGCATCTCACAACTCCAATAGTGGCAAAACACCCATGGCCTCATAATCCCCCCTCTTCTTGAAGGGGCCAAAATGGAAAGAAACTCAAACCTGAGCCAAAGTATGATCCTCGAGCTAACTTCAGATGCATGAGATCTCAATTCAGCTCTGCAGAGTGTGCCTGCCATACCCTTGCCCCGAAACCTAAGCCTAGCTTGTGTTCTCAGCTTCCGTCCTCACTCTCCTGGCCCAAAAGCCCTCCAGGTGGGAATTCCGAAGCCACAATGCAGCACTCTGCCTGCCCTCAAGAAGAAAAACTTTGCCCTATGCTGCTAATAAGAAACCCCAAATGATTTTCTAATGCATGTCACTCGATGGTAAAGCAATTATACAGCCTACCCTGTATACTAATGCCCTGTCTGGCACAGCCTGAGACAAGACATCCCAAACGACACCCAGACAGCTGGCCCCAACCTGGACACATAGGACCCGCTATTGCTGTAGGTCGTCATCTCTTCCCAACCTCGGTTTTCAGGCTTCAGAACCTAGACCTTAAATCCAATCATAGTCCAGGAGTGAAAGTGTTGCAGAAATTAGAACTCCTTCTTCCCCATGGCCAGAAAACTTGTGGTTGCCATATTGTGCAATGTTCAGTGTAGGAGAAACCAGCATGGTACATTAGGCCACGCCCTTCCTTGAGGGGCTCCTTGGGCTCAAAAACACATTGTGAAACTCAGTGTGAGACCTATCCTCAAGGAAGGCCTCTCAGTGTCTGGACCAAAAGCCCACATATGGGGCTTGCCATGTTCTTAGGTCCCAATGTTAACCAGAGGTCTGGTTGTCCAGTTGCCCCCACCCACGACTCTGCTCTGGAATCCCTCTTTTGGTGGTCCACTTGAGGTAAAAAAAAAAATAAATAAATAAAAATAAACAAAAAATCCAGAAAGGCCTCCTCCCTTCCGACAGAATGACCCCAAACCCTTGGGATCGGGTTAAATCCCCAGAAAGGAGCCTCATCGATGGCCCATGAGGACACCCCGACATTTCATGGCAATCGGTGACACATTTCCAGAAAAAAAAAAAAAAAAAAAAACCATGAGCAAGCACCTCACATTCGCCCTTTGTTCATATGCCGAAGAGTTCTCCTCACGGTCTATAGATCGGGCCGGCCATACCTACATCCCCCAACCTAAGTGGAATTTGTGTTTTCAGACTTTTGTCCAAATAGCCCTGGACCACACAAGCTCCACACTTGGGTCCCTGGAGCCACACCTCAGGACTGTGCTTCCCTTTCAAGGGAATTCTTCCCATTCCATTGGCCACAACCTTGCAAATGAGGAAAAACCTCCAAAGTCACCGAGGCCATCCCAATAGTGTAGGCCGCCCAGGACAAACAGGGGTGATCTCAAACCAGCTGAGCAACTACCTCCACTCAGACAACAGATGTCCCCAGAGAAGAATATTGAACCGGACAGGACCCTAGGCCCTAATCAGATCCATTGCTTTGGTTTCCAGGCATCTCTCCTCAGAGGCCTCGTTTCCAATACCAGCATATGGTGGTTTCCTGAGGCACCAATAAGAACAAATCTCGTCTCCCCATGGAAAACTTGCTCATTGGAGCTTTGTCATAACCTCTGGTTAGGAGAATCCTTCAGGGCCCTGGTGCCACTGCCAAATAACCAAGGTCTCCATGGACCAAACCAACATTAAGTCCATCCTCAGGAAGATCCATTTCAACTCAGCCCGCTCTGTTGCTACCCCAGGACAGCAGATCAAACGTTTCTTGTTGCTAGGAGACAATTGGAATGTGAGGCTGGCTGCACAGGCATCCATACTTAGAACGCTGTTCTGGAAAAATACCTTATAAGACGTCCTGGAGCCATCCAACAAATCTTAATTGTCCCACAGAAGGAATCCTTGCGGTTTGGAGCATCTCACAACTCCAATAGTGGCAAAACCCCCATGGCCTCATAATCCCCCCTCTTCTTGAAGGGGCCACATGGACAGAAACTCAACCCTGAGGTAAGTCTGAACCTCGACCTGACTTCACCCGCATGAGATCTCAATTCAGCTCTGCAGAGTGTGCCTGCCATGTCCTTGCCCCGAAACCTAAGCCTAGCTTGTGTTCTCAGCTTCCGTCCTCACTCTCCTGGCCCACAAGCCCTCCAGTTTGGGAATTCTGAAGCCACAATGCAGCACTCTGCCTGCCCTCCAGAAAAAAACTTTGCCCTATGATGCTAAAAGAAACACCAAATGATTTTCTAATGCATGCCACTCGATTGTAAAGCAATTATACAGCCCACCCTGTATACTAATGCCCTGTCTGGCACAGCCTGAGACAAGACATCCCAAACGACACCCAGAGAGCTGGCCCCAACCTGGACACATTGGACTCGCTACTGCTGTAGGTCGTCATCTCTTCCCAACCTCGGTTTTCAGTCTTTAGAACCTAGACCTTATCTACAATCACTGCCCAGGGGTGAACGTGATGCAGAAATTAGAATTCCTCCTTCCCCATGGCCAGAAACCTTGTGGTTGGCATGTTGTCCAACGTTCAATTGGGAAAACCTGCATTGTCCGAAAGGCCACGCGAGTGCTTGAGGGCCGCCTAGGGCACAGATATGCATTGTGACCTGCAGCGTGAGTCCCGTATTAAAGTAACGCCTCTCAGTGGCTGGACCAAGATCCTGCATATGGGGCTTGTCATATCCATAGGCCCCCAGGCTTAACCAGAGGGCGAGTATTCCAGTTGTCAGTACCCACTGCTATGCTCTAGAATCCCTCTACTGGGGGGACACATGAAGCAGAAAACAGGACACTTCCCTTCCCACAGAATGACCCCAAACTCTTGGGGGCTGGACAAACTACCAGAGAGGGAGACTTCTACGACCCATGAGGCAACTCCTACATTAAACGGCCATTGTGGACAAAACATCCAGAGACAAAAGTCTGAGCGACTGCCTCCCTCTCACCCTTCTTTCATATCCAGAGGAGCTACCCTCATGGACTGTAGATCAGGCCTGCCGTAACCTCGGCCCCAAACCTGAGCTGAGTTAGGGTTTTTGGATGTCTGTCTGCACAGCCATGGCCCACACAGCCTCCAGGCTGGGGTCTTTGGAGCCACACCACAGTACTGTGCCTGCTCTCTCCTAAGAAACTGCCCATTCCATTGGCCACAACTCTACAAAATAGTAGAAACCTCAAGGTCCCCAAGGACATCCCACTACCGCAAGCCGCACTGGACAAATAGGGGCATTATGACACAAGCTGAGCAACTACTACCTCCATGCAGACTCACAGACAGATATCCGCAGAGACAGAAGATTGAACCAGACAGGCCCCTAGGCTCTATTATGAACTCTTGCTTTGGTGTCCAGGTATCACTCCTCAGAGGCCTGGGTTCGAAGACCAGCATACGGGGCTTTCCTGAGGCACCAGACAGAAGACCTCTCATCTCCACATGGGCAGCTTCCTTGTTGGGGTTGTGTCAAGCTTTTCGGGTTGGAGAATCCTGCAGAGTCCCTTAGCTACTGCCACATTCCAAGGTCTCCATGGCCACCAACCCACATTATGACTCATCCTCAGGAGAGTCCATTTAAACTCAGCCTTCTGGGTAGCTCACCCAAGAGCCCGCAGATTGAGCGTGCCTTGTCTGAACCAGGCAATGGGAAGGTGAGTTGGCGTTTCTCGGCATCCATGCTTAGGCCCCTGCTCTCGAGTCTTTCTGTATGGGGCATCCTGGAACCATCCAATAGTACTCGACTGTCCTGAAGAAGGAAACTTTGAAGTTTGGAGCAGCTCACAACTCCCAGCGTAGGGAAACCTCCCTGGCCTCATGACGCCCCCACCCCCTTCAGGAAGGGGCCGTCATGGACACAAACTCCAGCTTGAGGCAACATCTGATGCTCGCCCTGACCTCACCTGCAGGAGATTCAATTCAGCCTCTGCACAGTGGGCCTGCCATTCTCTTGGCCGCAAAACTCGTGCTAGCTTGTGTTTTCAGACTTCCTTCCTCACAATCCTGGCCACACCCCTCCAGTTTGGCAATTCTGGAGACACAATGCAGCACTCTGCCTGCCCTCCAGAAACTGGAAACACCAAATGAGTAACAACCTGCATGCCACTCGACCATACCCCAATTATACAGTCTAGCCTGTGCACTAAAGCCCTGTCTGACACAGCCTGAGGGCAGACCTCCAGTCCAACACCCAGACAGCTGGCCGTACACAGAGCATATCACACCCACAATGGCTTTAGGCCATCATCTCTACCCAAGCTCAGTTTTCACCTTCAGAACCTAGACCTTATCTCCACTCACTGCTCAGAGGTGAACGTGATTCAAGAATCAGTACTTCTCCTTCGCCTTGGCAAGATACCTAGTGGTTGGCATGTTGTCCAATGTTCATTGTAGGAGAAAGCAGCATGGACTATGAGGCCCCACCTATCCCTGAGGGCCACAATGTGCACAAACACACATTGTGACCCTCAGCGTGAGCCCTATCCTCATGTAAAGCCTCTTAGTGACTGGAACAACAGCCCACATATGGGGCTTGCCAAGCTCGTAGTCCCCCAATCTCAACCAGAGTTCGAGATATTTAGTCACCCCTACTCAGGGCTCTACTCTGGAATCCCTCTTTGGTGGGACAACTGAGGTAAAAAAAAAAAATACATAAAGGACTCTTCCCATCCACAGAATGGTCCCAACCACTTGGGATCAGGACAAATCACCAGGAAAGAATTGTCCATGGCCCTTGAGGACACCCCGACATTCCACGGCCACCATTGACACAAAATCCAGAGACAAAAGCCTGAGCAAGCGCCACATACTCGCCCTTTGTTCATAGCCCGGAAAATTCTCACGGTCTGTAGATCGAGCCTTCATACATACATCTCCAAACCTAAGCTGAGTTTGTGTTTTCAGACTTCTGTCCCCACAGTCCTGGCCCACACAACATCCAAGTTGGGGCCCCTGGAGCCACACCTCAGGACTGTGGCTTCCCTCTCCAGGGGAATTCTGCCATTTCCATTGGCCACAACCCTATAGATTAGGAGTATCCTCCAATCTCCCCGAGGCCATCCGAATAGTGTTGGCTGCCCAGGACACACAGGGATGATCTTTCACAAGTTAGGAAACTACCTCCACTCAGACCCAGAGACAGATATCCCCATAGAATAAGATTGAACTGGACAGGCACTTAGGCCCTAATCAGATCCATTGCTTTTGATTCCAGTCATCTCTCCTCAGAGGCCTGGTTTCCAATACCAGCATATGGGAGATTCCTTAGGCACTCATCAAAACAATTCTCTTCTCTACATAGGAAACATACTCTTTAGAGCTCCATCTAAACCTCCGTTATGAACATCCCTCAAGGCCCGAATCAAACACCCCATTCCAATGTCTACATGGACTCAAATACACATTATGACCCATCCTGAACTCACCCGTTCAACACACCCGCCTCGGTTGCTACCCTGGATCCAGCGGATCGAACATGCCCTGGCTCTATGAGACACCTGGAATGGGAGGCAGGCTGCCCAGGCATCCATCCTTAGAACCCTGCTCTGGATAACTTCCTTATGGGAATTCCGGGAGCCATCCAACAGGTCTCACCTGTCCCACAGAAGGAATCATTGCGGTTTGGACCATCTCACAATTCCCATCGTGGGAAAACCTCCATGTCCTCGTGACACCCTCCCCTTCATGAAGGGGCCGTCATGGACAGAAACTCCGACCTAAGCCAACGTCTGATCCTAGCTCTGTCTTCAGGTATACAGGATCTCGAATCATCTCTGCAGAGGGTGCCTGCCGTCCCCTCACCCCGAAATCTAAGTCTGGCTTGTGTTCTCAGAATTTTTTCCTCACACTCCTGGCCCACAAGCCTTCCAGTTTGGGAATTCTGGAGCAACTATGTGGCACTGTATCTTCCCTCCAAAGAAAAACGTTGCCCTCTGGGGCTACCCAGTAACCACAAATGAGTACCATCCTGCACGAAACTCGACTGCACCCCAATAATACAGTCTAGCCTGGGCATTAATTCCCTGTCTGCCACAGCCTGAGCCTGCACCTCCTAACCCACACTCAACAGCTGGCCGAACACTGAGCACATCAGACACACCATGGCCTTAGGTCTTCATCTCTTCCCAACCTCAGTTTTCAGGCTTCAGAACCTAGACCTTAAATCCAATCACAGTCCAGGAGTGAAAGTGTTGCAGAAATTAGAACTCCATCTTCCCCATGGCCAGAAAACTTTTGGTTGCCATATTGTGCAACGTTCAGTGTAGGAGAAACCAGCATGGTACATTAGGCCACGCCCTGCCTTGAGGGGCTCCTTGGGCACAAAAACACATTGTGAAACTCAGTGTGAGACCTATCCTCAAGGAAGGCCTCTCAGTGTCTGGACCAAGAGCCCACATATGGGGCTTGCCATGTTCTTAGGTCCCAATGTTACCCAGAGGTCTGGTTGTCCAGTTGCCCCAACCCACGACTCTGCTCTGGAATCCCTCTTTTGGTGGTCCACCTGAGGTAAAAACAAAAACAAAAACAAAAATTCCCAAACTGGAGGGCTTATGGGCCAGGAGAGTGAGGACGGAAGTCTGAGAACACAAGCTAGGCTTAGGTTTCGGGGCAAGGACATGGCAGGCACACTTTGCAGAGCTGAATTGAGATCTCATGCGTCTGAAGTCAGGTCGAGGTTCAGACTTTGGCTCAGGTTTGAGTTTCTGTCCATGTTGGCCCCTTCAGGAAGGGGGGGCATTATGAGGCCGTGGGGGTTTTCGCACTATTGGAGTTGTGAGATGCTCCAAACCGCAAGGATTCCTTCTGTGGGACAATTAAGATTTGTTGGATGGCTCCAGGACGTCTTATAAGGTATTTTTCCAGAACAGCGTTCTAAGTATGGATGCCTGGGCAGCCAGCCTCACATTCCAATTGTCTCCTAGCAACAAGAAACGTTTGATCTGCTGGCTTGGGGTAGCAACAGAGGGGGCTGAGTTGAAATGGACTTTCCTGAGGATGGTCTTAATGTTGGATTGAGCCATGGAGACCTTGGTATGGGGCAGTGGCACCAGGGCCCTGAAGGATTCTCCTAACCAGAGGTTATGACAAAGCTCCAATGAGCAAGTTTTCCATGGGGAGACGAGATTTGTTCTTATTGGTGCCTCAGGAAACCACCATATGCTGGTATTGGAAACGAGGCCTCTGAGGAGAGATGCCTGGAAACCAAAGCAATGGATCTGATTAGGGCCTAGGGTCCTGTCCGGTTCAATATTCTTCTCTGGGGACATCTGTTGTCTGAGTGGAGGTAGTTGCTCAGCTGGTTTGAGATCACCCCTGTTTGTCCTGGGCGGCCTACACTATTGGGATGGCCTCGGTGACTTTGGAGGTTTTTCCTCATTTGCAAGGTTGTGGCCAATGGAATGGGAAGAATTCCCTTGAAAGGGAAGCACAGGCCTGAGGTGTGGCTCCAGGGACCCAAGTGTGGAGCGTGTGTGGTCCAGGGCTATTTGGTCAAAAGTCTGAAAACACAAACTCCACTTAGGTTGGGGGATGTAGGTATGGCCGGCCCGATCTATAGAACGTGAGGAGAACTCTTCGGCATATGAACAAAGGGCGAATGTGAGGTGCTTGCTCATGCTTTTTTTTTTTTTTTTTTTCTTCTGGAAATGTGTCACCGATTGCCATGGAATGACGGGGTGTCCTCATGGGCCATCGATGAGGCTCCCTTTCTGGGGATTTGACCAGATCCCAAGAGTTTGGGGTCATTCTGTCGTAAGGGAGGAGGCCTTTCTGTTTTTTTTTGTTTATTTTTATTCATTTATTTATTTATTTTTTTTTTACCTCAGGTGGACCACCAAAAGAGGGATTCCAAAGCAGAGTCGTGGGTGGGGGCCACTGGACAACCAGATCTCTGGTTAACATTGGGACCTAAGAACATGGCAAGCCCCATATGTGGGCTCCTGGTCCAGACACTGAGAGGCCTTCCTTGAGGATAGGTCTCGCACTGAGTTTCACAATGCGTTTTTGTGCCCAAGGAGCCCCTCAAGTCAGGGCGTGGCCTAATGTACCATGCTGGTTTCTCCTACACTGAACGTTGCACAATATGGCAACCAAAAGTTTTCTGGCCATGGGGAAGAAGGAGTTCTATTTTCTGCAACTCTTTCACTCCTGGACTGTGATTGGATTTAAGGTCTAGGTTCTGAAGCCTGAAAACTGAGGTTGGGAAGAGATGAAGACCTAAGGCCATGGTGTGTCTGATGTGCTCAGTGTTCGGCCAGCTGTTGAGTGTGGGTTGGGAGGTGCAGGCTCAAGCTGTGGCAGACAGGGAATTAATGCCCAGGCTAGACTGTATCATTGGGGTGCAGTCGAGTTTCATGCAGGATGGTACTCATTTGTGGTTACTGGGTAGCCCCAAAGGGCAACGTTTTTCTTCTGGAGGGAAGACACAGTGCCACATAGTGGCTCCAGAATTCCCAAACTGGAAGGCTTGTGGGCCAGGAGTGTGAGGAAAAAATTCTGAGAACACAAGCCAGACTTAGATTTCGGGGTGAGGGGACGGCAGGCACCCTCTGCAGAGATGATTCGAGATCCCGTATACCTGAAGACAGAGCTAGGATCAGAAGTTGGCTTAGGTCGGAGTTTCTGTCCATGACGGCCCCTTCATGAAGGGGAGGGTGTCACGAGGACATGGAGGTTTTCCCACGATGGGAATTGTGAGATGGTCCAAACCGCAATGATTCCTTCTGTGGGACAGTCGAGACCTGTTGGATGGCTCCAGGACATCTCATAAGGAAGTTATCCAGAGCAGGGTTCTAAGGATGGATGCCTGGGCAGCCTGCCTCCCATTCCAGGTGTCTCATAGAGCCAAGGCAAGTTCGATCTGCTGGATCTAGGGGAGCAACCGAGGCGGGTGTGTTGAAATGGGTGAGTTGAGGATGGGTCATAATGTGCATTTTTGTCCATGTAGACCTTGGAATGGGATGCTTGATCCGGGGCCTTGAGGGATGTTCATAACCGGAGGTTTTGATGGAGCTCTAAAGAGTATGTTTCCTATGTAGAGAAGAGAATTGTTTTGATGAGTGCCTAAGGAATCTCCCATATGCTGGTATTGGAAACCAGGCCTCTGAGGAGAGATGACTGGAATCAAAAGCAATGGATCTGATTAGGGCCTAAGTGCCTTTCCAGTTCAATCTTATTCTCTGGGGATATCTGTCTCTGGGTCTGAGTGGAGGTAGTTTCCTAACTTGTGAGAGATCATCCCTGTTTGTCCTGGGCAGCCAACACTATTCGGATGGCCTCGGGGAGATTGGAGGCTACTCCTAATCTATAGGGTTGTGGCCAATGGAAATGGCAGAATTCCCCTGGAGAGGGAAGCCACAGTCCTGAGGTGTGGCTTCAGGGGCCCCAATTTGGATGGTGTGTGGGCCAGGACTGTGGGGACAGAAGTCTGAAAACACAAACTCAGCTTAGGTTTGGGGATGTATGTATGAAGGCTCGATCTACAGACCGTGAGAATTTTCCGGGCTATGAACAAAGGGCGAGTATGTGGCGCTTGCTCAGGCTTTTGTCTCTGGATTTTGTGTCAAGGGTGGCCGCGGAATGTCGGGGTGTCCTCAAGGGCCATGGACAATTCTTTCTCTGATGATTTGGCCTGATTCCAAGTGGTTGGGATCATTCTGTGGATCGGAAGAGTCCTTTCTGTATTTTTTTTTTTTTTTTACCTCAGGTGTCCCACCAAAGAGGGATTCCAGAGTAGAGCCCTGAGTAGGGGTGACTAGACATCTCGAACTCTGGTTGAGATTGGGGGACAAGGGGCCTGGTAAGCCCCATATGTGGGCTGTTGTTCCAGTCACTAAGAGGCTTTACATGAGCATAGGGCTCACGCTGAGGGTCACAATGTGTGTTTGTGCACATTGTGGCCCTCAGGGATAGGTGGGACCTCATAGTCCATGCTGCTTTCTCCTACAATGAACATGGGACAACATGCCAACCACTAGGTTTCTTGCCAAAGCGAAGGAGAAGTTCTGATTCTTGCATCACGTTCACTCCTGAGCAGTGAGTGGAGATAAGGTCTAGGTTCTGAAGGTGAAAACTGAGGTTGGGTAGAGATGATGGCCTAAAGCCATTGTGGGTGTGATATGCTCTGTGTACGGCCAGCTGTCTGGGTGTTGGACTGGAGGTCTGCCCTCAGGCTGTGTCAGACAGCGCTTTAGTGCACAGGCTAGACTGTATAATTGGGGTATGGTCGAGTGGCATGCAGGTTGTTACTCATTTGGCGTTTCTGGTTAGCCCTATAGGGCAACATTTTTCTTCTGGAGGGCAGGCAGAGTGCTGCATTGTGTCTCCAGAATTGCCAAACTGGAGGGGTGTGGCCAGGATTGTGAGGAAGGAAGTCTGAAAACACAAGCTAGCACGAGTTTTGGGGCCAAGAGCATGGCAGGCCCACTCTGCAGAGGCTGAATCGAGATCTCCTGCAGGTGAGGTCGGGGCGAGTATCATATGTTGCCTCAAGCTGCAGTTTGTGTCCATGACGGCCCCTTCCTGAAGGGGGTGGGGGCGTCATGAGGCCAGGGAGGTTTCCCTACGCTAGGAGTTGTGAGCTGCTCCAAACTTCAAAGTTTCCTTCTTCAGGACAGTCGAGTACTATTGGATGGTTCCAGGATGCCCCATACAGAAAGACTCGAGAGCAGGGCCGTAAGCATGGATGCCGAGAAACGCCAACTCACCTTCCCATTGCCTGGTCGAGACAAGGCACGCTCAATCTGCGGGCTCTTGGGTGAGCTACCCAGAAGGCTGAGTTTAAATGGACTCTCCTGAGGATGAGTCATAATGTGGGTTGGTGGCCATAGAGACCTTGGAATGTGGCAGTAGCTAAGGGACTCTGCATGAATCTCCAACCCGAAGGGCTTGACACAACCCCAACAAGGAAGCTTCCCATGGTGAGATGAGAGGTCTTCTGTCTGGTGCCTCAGGAAAGCCCCGTATGCTGGTCTTCGAACCCAGGCCTCTGAGGAGTGATACCTGGACACCAAACCAAGAGTTCATAATAGGGCCTTGGGGCCTGTCTGGTTCAATCTTCTTTCTGCGGATATCTGTCTGTGTGTCTGCATGGAGGTAGTAGTTGCTCAGCTTGTGTCATAATGCCCCTATTTGTCCAGTGCGGCTTGCGGTAGTGGGATGTCTTTGGGGACCTTGAGGTTTCTACTATTTTGTAGAGTTGTGGCCAATGGAATGGGCAGTTTCTTAGGAGAGAGCAGGCACAGTACTGTGGTGTGGCTCCAGAGACCCCAGCCTGGAGGCTGTGTGGGCCATGGCTGTGCAGACAGACATCCAAAAACCCTAACTCAGCTCAGGTTTGGGGCCGAGGTTACGGCAGGCCTGATCTACAGTCCATGAGTGGAGTTCCTCTGGATATGAAAGAAGGGTGAGAGGGAGGCAGTCGCTCCGGCTTTTGTCTCTGGATGTTTTGTCCACAATGGCCGTTTAATGTAGGAGTTGCCTCATGGGTCGTAGATGTCTCCCTCTCTGGTAGTTTGTCCAGCCCCCAAGAGTTTGGGGTCATTCTGTGGGAAGGGAAGTGTCCTGTTTTCTGCTTCATGTGTCCCCCCAGTAGAGGGATTCTAGAGCATAGCAGTGGGTACTGACAACTGGAATACTCGCCCTCTGGTTAAGCCTGGGGGCCTATGGATATGACAAGCCCCATATGCAGGATCTTGGTCCAGCCACTGAGAGGCGTTACTTTAATACGGGACTCACGCTGCAGGTCACAATGCATGTCTGTGCTCTAGGCGGCCCTCAAGCACTGGCGTGGCCTTTCGGACAATGCAGGTTTTCCCAATTGAACGTTGGACAACATGCCAACCACAAGGTTTCTGGCCATGGGGAAGGAGGAATTCTAATTTCTGCATCACGTTCACCCCTGGGCAGTGATTGGAGATAAGGTCTAGGTTCTGAAGCCTGAAAACCGAGGTTGGGAAGAGATGACGACCTACAGCCATAGCGGGTCCTATGTGTCCAGGTTGGGGCCAGCTGTCTGGGTGTCGTTTGGGATGTCTTGTCTCAGGCTGTGCCAGACAGGGCATTAGTATACAGGGTGGGCTGTATAATTGCTTTACAATCGAGTGGCATGCATTAGAAAATCATTTGGGGTTTCTTATTAGCAGCATAGGGCAAAGTTTTTCTTCTGGAGGGCAGGCAGCATGCTGCATTGTGGCTTCGGAATTCCCAAACTGGAGGGCTTATGGGCCAGGAGAGTGAGGACGGAAGTCTGAGAACACAAGCTAGGCTTAGGTTTCGGGGAAGGACATGGCAGGCACACTCTGCAGAGCTGAATTGAGATCTCATGCGTCTGAAGTCAGGTCGAGGTTCAGACTTTGGCTCAGGTTTGAGTTTCTGTCCATGTTGGCCCCTTCAGGAAGGGGGGGCATTATGAGGCCGTGGGGGTTTTCGCACTATTGGAGTTGTGAGATGCTCCAAACCGCAAGGATTCCTTCTGTGGGACAATTAAGATTTGTTGGATGGCTCCAGGACGTCTTATAAGGTATTTTTCCAGAACAGCGTTCTAAGTATGGATGCCTGGGCAGCCAGACTCACATTCCAATTGTCTCCTAGCAACAAGAAACGTTTGATCTGCTGGCTTGGGGTAGCAACAGAGGGGGCTGAGTTGAAATGGACTTTCCTGAGGATGGTCTTAATGTTGGATTGAGCCATGGAGACCTTGGTATGGGGCAGTGGCACCAGGGCCCTGAAGGATTCTCCTAACCAGAGGTTATGACAAAGCTCCAATGAGCAAGTTTTCCATGGGGAGACGAGATTTGTTCTTATTGGTGCCTCAGGAAACCACCATATGCTGGTATTGGAAACGAGGCCTCTGAGGAGAGATGCCTGGAAACCAAAGCAATGGATCTGATTAGGGCCTAGGGTCCTGTCCGGTTCAATATTCTTCTCTGGGGACATCTGTTGTCTGAGTGGAGGTAGTTGCTCAGCTGGTTTGAGATCACCCCTGTTTGTCCTGGGCGGCCTACACTATTGGGATGGCCTCGGTGACTTTGGAGGTTTTTCCTCATTTGCAAGGTTGTGGCCAATGGAATGGGAAGAATTCCCTTGAAAGGGAAGCACAGGCCTGAGGTGTGGCTCCAGGGACCCAAGTGTGGAGCGTGTGTGGTCCAGGGCTATTTGGTCAAAAGTCTGAAAACACAAACTCCCCTTAGGTTGGGGGATGTAGGTATGGCCGGCCCGATCTATAGAACGTGAGGAGAACTCTTCGGCATATGAACAAAGGGCGAATGTGAGGTGCTTGCTCATGCTTTTTTTTTTTTTTTTTCTGGAAATGTGTCACCGATTGCCATGGAATGACGGGGTGTCCTCATGGGCCATCGATGAGGCTCCCTTTCTGGGGATTTGACCAGATCCCAAGAGTTTGGGGTCATTCTGTCGTAAGGGAGGAGGCCTTTCTGGTTTTTTTTGTTTATTTTTATTCATTTATTTATTTATTTTTTTTTTACCTCAGGTGGACCACCAAAAGAGGGATTCCAGAGCAGAGTCGTGGGTGGGGGCAACTGGACAACCAGACCTCTGGTTAACATTGGGACCTAAGAACATGGCAAGCCCCATATGTGGGCTCTTGGTCCAGACACTGAGAGGCCTTCCTTGAGGATAGGTCTCGCACTGAGTTTCACAATGCGTTTTTGTGCCCAAGGAGCCCCTCAAGTCAGGGCGTGGCCTAATGTACCATGCTGGTTTCTCCTACACTGAACGTTGCACAATATGGCAACCAAAAGTTTTCTGGCCATGGGGAAGAAGGAGTTCTATTTTCTGCAACTCTTTCACTCCTGGACTGTGATTGGATTTAAGGTCTAGGTTCTGAAGCCTGAAAACTGAGGTTGGGAGAGATGAAGACCTAAGGCCATGGTGTGTCTGATGTGCTCAGTGTTCGGCCAGCTGTTGAGTGTGGGTTGGGAGGTGCAGGCTCAGGCTGTGGCAGACAGGGAATTAATGCCCAGGCTAGACTGTATCATTGGGGTGCAGTCGAGTTTCATGCAGGATGGTACTCATTTGTGGTTACTGGGTAGCCCCAAAGGGCAACGTTTTTCTTCTGGAGGGAAGACACAGTGCCACATAGTGGCTCCAGAATTCCCAAACTGGAAGGCTTGTGGGCCAGGAGTGTGAGGAAAAAATTCTGAGAACACAAGCCAGACTTAGATTTCGGGGTGAGGGGACGGCAGGCACCCTCTGCAGAGATGATTCGAGATCCCGTATACCTGAAGACAGAGCTAGGATCAGAAGTTGGCTTAGGTCGGAGTTTCTGTCCATGACGGCCCCTTCATGAAGGGGAGGGTGTCACGAGGACATGGAGGTTTTCCCACGATGGGAATTGTGATATGCTCCAAACCGCAATGATTCCTTCTGTGGGACAGTCGAGACCAGTTGGATGGCTCCAGGACATCTCATAAGGAAGTTATCCAGAGCAGGGTTCTAAGGATGGATGCCTGGGCAGCCTGCCTCCCATTCCAGGTGTCTCATAGAGCCAAGGCAAGTTTGATCTGCTGGATCTAGGGGAGCAACCGAGGCGGGTGTGTTGAAATGGGTGAGTTGAGGATGGGTCATAATGTGCATTTTTGTCCATGTAGACCTTGGAATGGGATGCTTGATCCGGGGCCTTGAGGGATGTTCATAACCGGAGGTTTTGATGGAGCTCTAAAGAGTATGTTTCCTATGTAGAGAAGAGAATTGTTTTGATGAGTGCCTAAGGAATCTCCCATATGCTGGTATTGGAAACCAGGCCTCTGAGGAGAGATGACTGGAATCAAAAGCAATGGATCTGATTAGGGCCTAAGTGCCTTTCCAGTTCAATCTTATTCTCTGGGGATATCTGTCTCTGGGTCTGAGTGGAGGTAGTTTCCTAACTTGTGAGAGATCATCCCTGTTTGTCCTGGGCAGCCAACACTATTCGGATGGCCTCGGGGAGATTGGAGGCTACTCCTAATCTATAGGGTTGTGGCCAATGGAAATGGCAGAATTCCCCTGGAGAGGGAAGCCACAGTCCTGAGGTGTGGCTTCAGGGGCCCCAATTTGGATGGTGTGTGGGCCAGGACTGTGGGGACAGAAGTCTGAAAACACAAACTCAGCTTAGGTTTGGGGATGTATGTATGAAGGCTCGATCTACAGACCGTGAGAATTTTCCGGGCTATGAACAAAGGGCGAGTATGTGGCGCTTGCTCAGGCTTTTGTCTCTGGATTTTGTGTCAAGGGTGGCCGCGGAATGTCGGGGTGTCCTCAAGGGCCATGGACAATTCTTTCTCTGATGATTTGGCCTGATTCCAAGTGGTTGGGATCATTCTGTGGATCGGAAGAGTCCTTTCTGTATTTTTTTTTTTTTTTTACCTCAGGTGTCCCACCAAAGAGGGATTCCAGAGTAGAGCCCTGAGTAGGGGTGACTAGACATCTCGAACTCTGGTTGAGATTGGGGGACAAGGGGCCTGGTAAGCCCCATATGTGGGCTGTTGTTCCAGTCACTAAGAGGCTTTACATGAGCATAGGGCTCACGCTGAGGGTCACAATGTGTGTTTGTGCACATTGTGGCCCTCAGGGATAGGTGGGACCTCATAGTCCATGCTGCTTTCTCCTACAATGAACATGGGACAACATGCCAACCACTAGGTTTCTTGCCAAAGCGAAGGAGAAGTTCTGATTCTTGCATCACGTTCACTCCTGAGCAGTGAGTGGAGATAAGGTCTAGGTTCTGAAGGTGAAAACTGAGGTTGGGTAGAGATGATGGCCTAAAGCCATTGTGGGTGTGATATGCTCTGTGTACGGCCAGCTGTCTGGGTGTTGGACTGGAGGTCTGCCCTCAGGCTGTGTCAGACAGCGCTTTAGTGCACAGGCTAGACTGTATAATTGGGGTATGGTCGAGTGGCATGCAGGTTGTTACTCATTTGGCGTTTCTGGTTAGCCCTATAGGGCAACATTTTTCTTCTGGAGGGCAGGCAGAGTGCTGCATTGTGTCTCCAGAATTGCCAAACTGGAGGGGTGTGGCCAGGATTGTGAGGAAGGAAGTCTGAAAACACAAGCTAGCACGAGTTTTGGGGCCAAGAGCATGGCAGGCCCACTCTGCAGAGGCTGAATCGAGATCTCCTGCAGGTGAGGTCGGGGCGAGTATCATATGTTGCCTCAAGCTGCAGTTTGTGTCCATGACGGCCCCTTCCTGAAGGGGGTGGGGGCGTCATGAGGCCAGGGAGGTTTCCCTACGCTGGGAGTTGTGAGCTGCTCCAAACTTCAAAGTTTCCTTCTTCAGGACAGTCGAGTACTATTGGATGGTTCCAGGATGCCCCATACAGAAAGACTCGAGAGCAGGGCCGTAAGCATGGATGCCGAGAAACGCCAACTCACCTTCCCATTGCCTGGTCGAGACAAGGCACGCTCAATCTGCGGGCTCTTGGGTGAGCTACCCAGAAGGCTGAGTTTAAATGGACTCTCCTGAGGATGAGTCATAATGTGGGTTGGTGGCCATGGAGACCTTGGAATGTGGCAGTGGCTAAGGGACTCTGCAGGATTCTCCAACCCGAAGGGCTTGACACAACCCCAACAAGGAAGCTTCCCATGGTGAGATGAGAGGTCTTCTGTCTGGTGCCTCAGGAAAGCCCCGTATGCTGGTCTTCGAACCCAGGCCTCTGAGGAGTGATACCTGGACACCAAAGCAAGAGTTCATAATAGGGCCTTGGGGCCTGTCTGGTTCAATCTTCTTTCTGCGGATATCTGTCTGTGTGTCTGCATGGAGGTAGTAGTTGCTCAGCTTGTGTCATAATGCCCCTATTTGTCCAGTGCGGCTTGCGGTAGTGGGATGTCTTTGGGGACCTTGAGGTTTCTACTATTTTGTAGAGTTGTGGCCAATGGAATGGGCAGTTTCTTAGGAGAGAGCAGGCACAGTACTGTGGTGTGGCTCCAGAGACCCCAGCCTGGAGGCTGTGTGGGCCATGGCTGTGCAGACAGACATCCAAAAACCCTAACTCAGCTCAGGTTTGGGGCCGAGGTTACGGCAGGCCTGATCTACAGTCCATGAGTGGAGTTCCTCTGGATATGAAAGAAGGGTGAGAGGGAGGCAGTCGCTCCGGCTTTTGTCTCTGGATGTTTTGTCCACAATGGCCGTTTAATGTAGGAGTTGCCTCATGGGTCGTAGATGTCTCCCTCTCTGGTAGTTTGTCCAGCCCCCAAGAGTTTGGGGTCATTCTGTGGGAAGGGAAGTGTCCTGTTTTCTGCTTCATGTGTCCCCCCAGTAGAGGGATTCTAGAGCATAGCAGTGGGTACTGACAACTGGAATACTCGCCCTCTGGTTAAGCCTGGGGGCCTATGGATATGACAAGCCCCATATGCAGGATCTTGGTCCAGCCACTGAGAGGCGTTACTTTAATACGGGACTCACGCTGCAGGTCACAATGCATGTCTGTGCTCTAGGCGGCCCTCAAGCACTGGCGTGGCCTTTCGGACAATGCAGGTTTTCCCACATTGAACGTTCGACAACATGCCAACCACAAGGTTTCTGGCCATGGGGAAGGAGGAATTCTAATTTCTGCATCACGTTCACCCCTGGGCAGTGATTGGAGATAAGGTCTAGGTTCTGAAGCCTGAAAACCGAGGTTGGGAAGAGATGACGACCTACAGCCATAGCGGGTCCTATGTGTCCAGGTTGGGGCCAGCTGTCTGGGTGTCGTTTGGGATGTCTTGTCTCAGGCTGTGCCAGACAGGGCATTAGTATACAGGGTGGGCTGTATAATTGCTTTACAATCGAGTGGCATGCATTGGAAAATCATTTGGGGTTTCTTATTAGCAGCATAGGGTAAAGTTTTTCTTCTGGAGGGCAGGCAGCATGCTGCATTGTGGCTTCGGAATTCCCCAACTGGAGGGCTTATGGGCCAGGAGAGTGAGGACGGAAGTCTGAGAACACAAGCTAGGCTTAGGTTTCGGGGCAAGGACATGGCAGGCACACTTTGCAGAGCTGAATTGAGATCTCATGCGTCTGAAGTCTGGTCGAGGTTCAGACTTTGGCTCAGGTTTGAGTTTCTGTCCATGTTGGCCCCTTCAGGAAGGGGGGGCATTATGAGGCCATGGGGGTTTTCGCACTATTGGAGTTGTGAGATGCTCCAAACCGCAAGGATTCCTTCTGTGGGACAATTAAGATTTGTTGGATGGCTCCAGGACGTCTTATAAGGTATTTTTCCAGAACAGCGTTCTAAGTATGGATGCCTGGGCAGCCAGCCTCACATTCCAATTGTCTCCTAGCAACAAGAAACGTTTGATCTGCTGGCTTGGGGTAGCAACAGAGGGGGCTGAGTTGAAATGGACTTTCCTGAGGATGGTCTTAATGTTGGATTGAGCCATGGAGACCTTGGTATGGGGCAGTGGCACCAGGGCCTTGAAGGATTCTCCTAACCAGAGGTTATGACAAAGCTCCAATGAGCAAGTTTTCCATGGGGAGACGAGATTTGTTCTTATTGGTGCCTCAGGAAACCACCATATGCTGGTATTGGAAAAGAGGCCTCTGAGGAGAGATGCCTGGAAACCAAAGCAATGGATCTGATTTGGGCCTAGGGTCCTGTCCGGTTCAATATTCTTCTCTGGGGACATCTGTTGCCTGAGTGGAGGTAGTTGCTCAGCTGGTTTGAGATCACCCCTGTTTGTCCTGGGCGGCCTACACTATTGGGATGGCCTCGGTGACTTTGGAGGTTTTTCCTCATTTGCAAGGTTGTGGCCAATGGAATGGGAAGAATTCCCTTGAAAGGGAAGCACAGGCCTGAGGTGTGGCTCCAGGGACCCAAGTGTGGAGCGTGTGTGGTCCAGGGCTATTTGGTCAAAAGTCTGAAAACACAAACTCCACTTAGGTTGGGGGATGTAGGTATGGCCGGCCCGATCTATAGAACGTGAGGAGAACTCTTCGGCATATGAACAAGGGCGAATGTGAGGTGCTTGCTCATGCTTTTTTTTTTTTTTTTTTCTGGAAATGTGTCACCGATTGCCATGGAATGACGGGGTGTCCTCATGGGCCATCGATGAGGCTCCCTTTCTGGGGATTTGACCAGATCCCAAGAGTTTGGGGTCATTCTGTCGTAAGGGAGGAGGCCTTTCTGTTTTTTTTTGTTTATTTTTATTCATTTATTTATCTATTTTTTTTTTACCTCAGGTGGACCACCAAAAGAGGGATTCCAGAGCAGAGTCGTGGGTGGGGGCAACTGGACAACCAGATCTCTGGTTAACATTGGGACCTAAGAACATGGCAAGCCCCATATGTGGGCTCTTGGTCCAGACACTGAGAGGCCTTCCTTGAGGATAGGTCTCGCACTGATTTTCACAATGCGTTTTTGTGCCCAAGGAGCCCCTCAAGTCAGGGCGTGGCCTAATGTACCATGCTGGTTTCTCCTACACTGAACGTTGCACAATATGGCAACCAAAAGTTTTCTGGCCATGGGGAAGAAGGAGTTCTATTTTCTGCAACTCTTTCACTCCTGGACTGTGATTGGATTTAAGGTCTAGGTTCTGAAGCCTGAAAACTGAGGTTGGGAGAGATGAAGACCTAAGGCCATGGTGTGTCTGATGTGCTCAGTGTTCGGCCAGCTGTTGAGTGTGGGTTGGGAGGTGCAGGCTCAGGCTGTGGCAGACAGGGAATTAATGCCCAGGCTAGACTGTATCATTGGGGTGCAGTCGAGTTTCATGCAGGATGGTACTCATTTGTGGTTACTGGGTAGCCCCAAAGGGCAACGTTTTTCTTCTGGAGGGAAGACACAGTGCCACATAGTGGCTCCAGAATTCCCAAACTGGAAGGCTTGTGGGCCAGGAGTGTGAGGAAAAAATTCTGAGAACACAAGCCAGACTTAGATTTCGGGGTGAGGGGACGGCAGGCACCCTCTGCAGAGATGATTCGAGATCCCGTATACCTGAAGACAGAGCTAGGATCAGAAGTTGGCTTAGGTCGGAGTTTCTGTCCATGACGGCCCCTTCATGAAGGGGAGGGTGTCACGAGGACATGGAGGTTTTCCCACGATGGGAATTGTGAGATGCTCCAAACCGCAATGATTCCTTCTGTGGGACAGTCGAGACCTGTTGGATGGCTCCAGGACATCTCATAAGGAAGTTATCCAGAGCAGGGTTCTAAGGATGGATGCCTGGGCAGCCTGCCTCCCATTCCAGGTGTCTCATAGAGCCAAGGCAAGTTCGATCTGCTGGATCTAGGGGAGCAACCGAGGCGGGTGTGTTGAAATGGGTGAGTTGAGGATGGGTCATAATGTGCATTTTTGTCCATGTAGACCTTGGAATGGGATGCTTGATCCGGGGCCTTGAGGGATGTTCATAACCGGAGGTTTTGATGGAGCTCTAAAGAGTATGTTTCCTATGTAGAGAAGAGAATTGTTTTGATGAGTGCCTAAGGAATCTCCCATATGCTGGTATTGGAAACCAGGCCTCTGAGGAGAGATGACTGGAATCAAAAGCAATGGATCTGATTAGGGCCTAAGTGCCTTTCCAGTTCAATCTTATTCTCTGGGGATATCTGTCTCTGGGTCTGAGTGGAGGTAGTTTCCTAACTTGTGAGAGATCATCCCTGTTTGTCCTGGGCAGCCAACACTATTCGGATGGCCTCGGGGAGATTGGAGGCTACTCCTAATCTATAGGGTTGTGGCCAATGGAAATGGCAGAATTCCCCTGGAGAGGGAAGCCACAGTCCTGAGGTGTGGCTTCAGGGGCCCCAATTTGGATGGTGTGTGGGCCAGGACTGTGGGGACAGAAGTCTGAAAACACAAACTCAGCTTAGGTTTGGGGATGTATGTATGAAGGCTCGATCTACAGACCGTGAGAATTTTCCGGGCTATGAACAAAGGGCGAGTATGTGGCGCTTGCTCAGGCTTTTGTCTCTGGATTTTGTGTCAAGGGTGGCCGCGGAATGTCGGGGTGTCCTCAAGGGCCATGGACAATTCTTTCTCTGATGATTTGGCCTGATTCCAAGTGGTTGGGATCATTCTGTGGATCGGAAGAGTCCTTTCTGTATTTTTTTTTTTTTTACCTCAGGTGTCCCACCAAAGAGGGATTCCAGAGTAGAGCCCTGAGTAGGGGTGACTAGACATCTCGAACTCTGGTTGAGATTGGGGGACAAGGGGCCTGGTAAGCCCCATATGTGGGCTGTTGTTCCAGTCACTAAGAGGCTTTACATGAGCATAGGGCTCACGCTGAGGGTCACAATGTGTGTTTGTGCACATTGTGGCCCTCAGGGATAGGTGGGACCTCATAGTCCATGCTGCTTTCTCCTACAATGAACATGGGACAACATGCCAACCACTAGGTTTCTTGCCAAAGCGAAGGAGAAGTTCTGATTCTTGCATCACGTTCACTCCTGAGCAGTGAGTGGAGATAAGGTCTAGGTTCTGAAGGTGAAAACTGAGGTTGGGTAGAGATGATGGCCTAAAGCCATTGTGGGTGTGATATGCTCTGTGTACGGCCAGCTGTCTGGGTGTTGGACTGGAGGTCTGCCCTCAGGCTGTGTCAGACAGCGCTTTAGTGCACAGGCTAGACTGTATAATTGGGGTATGGTCGAGTGGCATGCAGGTTGTTACTCATTTGGCGTTTCTGGTTAGCCCTATAGGGCAACATTTTTCTTCTGGACGGCAGGCAGAGTGCTGCATTGTGTCTCCAGAATTGCCAAACTGGAGGGGTGTGGCCAGGATTGTGAGGAAGGAAGTCTGAAAACACAAGCTAGCACGAGTTTTGGGGCCAAGAGCATGGCAGGCCCACTCTGCAGAGGCTGAATCGAGATCTCCTGCAGGTGAGGTCGGGGCGAGTATCATATGTTGCCTCAAGCTGCAGTTTGTGTCCATGACGGCCCCTTCCTGAAGGGGGTGGGGGCGTCATGAGGCCAGGGAGGTTTCCCTACGCTGGGAGTTGTGAGCTGCTCCAAACTTCAAAGTTTCCTTCTTCAGGACAGTCGAGTACTATTGGATGGTTCCAGGATGCCCCATACAGAAAGACTCGAGAGCAGGGCCGTAAGCATGGATGCCGAGAAACGCCAACTCACCTTCCCATTGCCTGGTCGAGACAAGGCACGCTCAATCTGCGGGCTCTTGGGTGAGCTACCCAGAAGGCTGAGTTTAAATGGACTCTCCTGAGGATGAGTCATAATGTGGGTTGGTGGCCATGGAGACCTTGGAATGTGGCAGTAGCTAAGGGACTCTGCAGGATTCTCCAACCCGAAGGGCTTGACACAACCCCAACAAGGAAGCTTCCCATGTGGAGATGAGAGGTCTATTGTCTGGTGCCTCAGGAAAGCCCCGTATGCTGGTCTTCGAACCCAGGCCTCTGAGGAGTGATACCTGGACACCAAAGCAAGAGTTCATAATAGGGCCTAGGGGCCTGTCTGGTTCAATCTTCTGTCTCTGCGGATATCTGTGTGTGTGTCTGCGTGGAGGTAGTAGTTGCTCAGCATGTGTCATAATGCCCCTATTTGTCCAGTGCGGCTTGCGGTAGTGGGATGTCCTTGGGGACCTTGAGGTTTCTACTATTTTGTAGAGTTGTGGCCAATGGAATGGGCAGTTTCTTAGGAGAGAGCAGGCACAGTACTGTGGTGTGGCTGCAGAGACCCCAGCCTGGAGGCTGTGTGGGCCATGGCTGTGCAGACAGACATCCAAAAACACTAACTCAGCTCAGGTTTGGGGCCGAGGTTACGGCAGGCCTGATCTACAGGCCATGAGGGGAGCTCTTCTGGATCTGAAAGAAGGGTGAGAGGGAGGCAGTCGCTCAGGCTTTTGTCTCTGGATGTTTTGTCCACAATGGCCGTTTAATGTAGGAGTTGCCTCATGGGTCGTAGAAGTCTCCCTCTCTGGTAGTTTGTCCAGCCCCCTAGAGTTTGGGGTCCTTCTGTGGGAAGGGAAGTGTCCTGTTTTCTGCTTCATGTGTCCCCCCAGTAGAGGGATTCTAGAGCATAGCAGTGGGTACTGACAACTGGAATACTCACACTCTGGTTAAGCCTGGGGGCCTATGGATATGACAAGCCCCATATGCAGGATCTTGGTCCAGCCACTGAAAGGCGTTACTTTAATACGGGACTCACGCTGCAGGTCACAATGCATGTCTGTGCCCTAGGCGGCCCTCAAGCACTGGCGTGGCCTTTCGGACAATGCAGGTTTTCCCACATTGAACGTTGGACAACATGCCAACCACAAGGTTTCTGGCCATGGGGAAGGAGGAATTCTAATTTCTGCATCACGTTC
Organism: Mustela nivalis; assembly: GCF_964662115.1. Taxonomy (NCBI): domain Eukaryota; kingdom Metazoa; phylum Chordata; class Mammalia; order Carnivora; family Mustelidae; genus Mustela; species Mustela nivalis. The sequence continues at coordinate 40,873 of NW_028135985.1, read as the reverse complement.
ACCCCTGGGCAGTGATTGGAGATAAGGTCTAGGTTCTGAAGCCTGAAAACCGAGGTTGGGAAGAGATGACGACCTACAGCCATAGCGGGTCCTATGTGTCCAGGTTGGGGCCAGCTGTCTGGGTGTCGTTTGGGATGTCTTGTCTCAGGCTGTGCCAGACAGGGCATTAGTATACAGGGTGGGCTGTATAATTGCTTTACAATCGAGTGGCATGCATTAGAAAATCATTTGGGGTTTCTTATTAGCCGCATAGGGCAAAGTTTTTCTTCTGGAGGGCAGGCAGCATGCTGCATTGTGGCTTCGGAATTCCCAAACTGGAGGGCTTATGGGCCAGGAGAGTGAGGACGGAAGTCTGAGAACACAAGCTAGGCTTAGGTTTCGGGGCAAGGACATGGCAGGCACACTTTGCAGAGCTGAATTGAGATCTCATGCGTCTGAAGTCAGGTCGAGGTTCAGACTTTGGCTCAGGTTTGAGTTTCTGTCCATGTTGGCCCCTTCAGGAAGGGGGGGCATTATGAGGCCATGGGGGTTTTCGCACTATTGGAGTTGTGAGATGCTCCAAACCGCAAGGATTCCTTCTGTGGGACAATTAAGATTTGTTGGATGGCTCCAGGACGTCTTATAAGGTATTTTTCCAGAGCAGCGTTCTAAGTATGGATGCCTGGGCAGCCAGCCTCATATTCCAATTGTCTCCTAGCAACAAGAAACGTTTGATCTGCAGGCTTGGGGTAGCAACAGAGCGGGCTGAGTTGAAATGGACTTTCCTGAGGATGGTCTTAATGTTGGATTGAGTCCATGGAGACCTTGGTTTGGGGCAGTGGCACCAGGGCCCTGAAGGATTCTCCTAACCAGAGGTTATGAGAAAGCTCCAATGAGCAAGTTTTCCATGGGGAGACGAGATTTGTTCTTATTGGTGCCTCAGGAAACCACCATATGCTGGTATTGGAAACGAGGCCTCTGAGGAGAGATGCCTGGAAACCAAAGCAATGGATCTGATTAGGGCCTAGGGTCCTGTCCGGTTCAATATTCTTCTCTGGGGACATCTGTTGTCTGAGTGGAGGTAGTTGCTCAGCTGGTTTGAGATCACCCCTGTTGTCCTGGGCGGCCTAAACTATTGGGATGGCCTCGGTGACTTTGGAGGTTTTTCCTCATTTGCAAGGTTGTGGCCAATGGAATGGGAAGAATTCCCTTGAAAGGAAAGCACAGTCCTGAGGTGTGGCTCCAGGGACCCAAGTGTGGAGCGTGTGTGGTCCAGGGCTATTTGGTCAAAAGTCTGAAAACACAAACTCCACTTAGGTTGGGGGATGTTGTTATGGCCGGCCCGATCTATAGAACGTGAGGAGAACTCTTCGGCATATGAACAAAGGGCGAATGTGAGGTGCTTGCTCATGCTTTTTTTTTTTTTTTTTTTCTGGAAATGTGTCACCGATTGCCATGGAATGTCGGGGTGTCCTCATGGGCCATCGATGAGGCTCCCTTTCTGGGGATTTGACCAGATCCCAAGAGTTTGGGGTCATTCTGTCGTAAGGGAGGAGGCCTTTCTGGTTTTTTTTTTTTTTTGTTTATTTTTATTCATTTATTTATTTTTTTTTTTACCTCAGGTGGACCACCAAAAGAGGGATTCCAGAGCAGAGTCCTGGGTGGGTCAACTGGACAACCAGACCTCTGGTTAACATTGGGACCTAAGAACATGGCAAGCCCCATATGTGGGCTCTTGGTCCAGACACTGAGAGGCCTTCCTTGAGGATAGGTCTCGTACTGAGTTTCACAATGCGTTTTTGTGCCCAAGGAGCCCCTCAAGTCAGGGCGTGGCCTAATGTACCATGCTGGTTTCTCCTACACTGAACGTTGCACAATATGGCAACCAAAAGTTTTCTGGCCATGGGGAAGAAGGAGTTCTATTTTCTACAACTCTTTCACTCCTGGACTGTGATTGGATTTAAGGTCTAGGTTCTGAAGCCTGAAAACTGAGGTTGGGAAGAGATGAAGACCTAAGGCCATGGTGTGTCTGATTGCGCAGTGTTCGGCCAGCTGTTGAGTGTGGGTTGGGAGGTGCAGGCTCAGGCTGTGGCAGACAGGGAATTAATGCCCAGGCTAGACTGTATCATTGGGGTGCAGTCGAGTTTCGTGCAGGATGGGACTCATTTGTGGTTACTGGGTAGCCCCAAAGGGCAACGTTTTTCTTCTGGAGGGAAGACACAGTGCCACATAGTGGCTCCAGAATTCCCAAACTGGAAGGCTTGTGGGCCAGGAGTGTGAGGAAAAAATTCTGAGAACACAAGCCAGACTTAGATTTCGGGGTGAGGGGACGGCAGGCACCCTCTGCAGAGATGATTCAAGATCCCGTATACCTGAAGAAAGAGCTAGGATCAGAAGTTGGCTTAGGTCGGAGTTTCTGTCCATGACGGCCCCTTCATGAAGGGGAGGGTGTCACGAGGACATGGAGGTTTTCCCACGATGGGAATTGTGAGATGCTCCAAACCGCAATGATTCCTTCTGTGGGACAGTCGAGACCTGTTGGATGGCTCCAGGACATCCCATAAGGAAGTTATCCAGAGCAGGGTTCTAAGGTTGGATGCCTGGGCAGCCTGCCTCCCATTCCAGGTGTCTCATAGAGCCAAGGCAAGTTCGATCTGCTGGATCTAGGGGAGCAACCGAGGCGGGTGTGTTGAAATGGGTGAGTTGAGGATGGGTCATAATGTGCATTTGTGTCCATGTAGACCTTGGAATGGGATGCTTGATCCGGGGCCTTGAGGGATGTTCATAACCGGAGGTTTTGATGGAGCTCTAAAGAGTATGTTTCCTATGTAGAGAAGAGAATTGTTTTGATGAGTGCCTAAGGAATCTCCCATATGCTGGTATTGGAAACCAGGCCTCTGAGGAGAGATGACTGGAATCAAAAGCAATGGATCTCATTAGGGCCTAAGTGCCTGTCCAGTTCAATCTTATTCTCTGGGGATATCTGTCTCTGGGTCTGAGTGGAGGTAGTTTCCTAACTTGTGAGAGATCATCCCTGTTTGTCCTGGGCAGCCAACACTATTCGGATGGCCTCGGGGAGATTGGAGGCTACTCCTAATCTATAGGGTTGTGGCCAATGGAAATGGCAGAATTCCCCTGGAGAGGAAAGCCACAGACCTGAGGTGTGGCTCCAGGGGCCCCAACTTGGATGGTGTGTGGGCCAGGAATGTGGGGACAGAAGTCTGAAAACACAAACTCAGCTTAGGTTTGGGGATGTATGTATGAAGGCTCGATCTACAGACCGTGAGAATTTTCCGGGCTATGAACAAAGGGCGAGTATGTGGCGCTTGCTCAGGATTTTGTCTCTGGATTTTGTGTCAAGGGTGGCCGCGGAATGTCGGGTTGTCCTCAAGGGCCATGGACAATTCTTTCTCTGATGATTTGGCCTGATCCCAAGTGGTTGGGATCATTCTGTGAATGGGAAGAGTCCTTTCTGTATTTTTTTTTTTTTTTACCTCAGGTGTCCCACCAAAGAGGGATTCCAGAGTAGAGCCCTGAGTAGGGGTGACTAGACATCTCGAACTCTGGTTGAGATTGGGGGACAAGGGGCCTGGTAAGCCCCATATGTGGGCTGTTGTTCCAGTCACTAAGAGGCTTTACATGAGCATAGGGCTCACGCTGAGGGTCACAATGTGTGTTTGTGCACATTGTGGCCCTCAGGGATAGGTGGGACCTCATAGTCCATGCTGCTTTCTCCTACAATGAACATGGGACAACATGCCAACCACTAGGTTTCTTGCCAAAGCGAAGGAGAAGTTCTGATTCTTGCATCACGTTCACTCCTGAGCAGTGAGTGGAGATAAGGTCTAGGTTCTGAAGGTGAAAACTGAGGTTGGGTAGAGATGATGGCCTAAAGCCATTGGGGGTGTGATATGCTCTGTGTACGGCCAGCTGTCTGGGTGTTGGACTGGAGGTCTGCCCTCAGGCTGTGTCAGACAGCGCTTTAGTGCACAGGCTAGACTGTATAATTGGGGTATGGTCGAGTGGCATGCAGGTTGTTACTCATTTGGCGTTTCTGGTTAGCCCTATAGGGCAACATTTTTCTTCTGGAGGGCAGGCAGAGTGCTGCATTGTGTCTCCAGAATTGCCAAACTGGAGGGGTGTGGCCAGGATTGTGAGGAAGGAAGTCTGAAAACACAAGCTAGCACGAGTTTTGGGGCCAAGAGCATGGCAGGCCCACTCTGCAGAGGCTGAATCGAGATCTCCTGCAGGTGAGGTCGGGGCGAGTATCATATGTTGCCTCAAGCTGCAGTTTGTGTCCATGACGGCCCCTTCCTGAAGGGGGTGGGGGCGTCATGAGGCCAGGGAGGTTTCCCTACGCTGGGAGTTGTGAGCTGCTCCAAACTTCAAAGTTTCCTTCTTCAGGACAGTCGAGTACTATTGGATGGTTCCAGGATGCCCCATACAGAAAGACTCGAGAGCTGGGGCCTAAGCATGGATGCCGAGAAACGCCAACTCACCTTCCCATTGCCTGGTCGAGACAAGGCACGCTCAATCTGCGGGCTCTTGGGTGAGCTACCCAGAAGGCTGAGTTTAAATGGACTCTCCTGAGGATGAGTCATAATGTGGGTTGGTGGCCATGGAGACCTTGGAATGTGGCAGTGGCTAAGGGACTCTGCAGGATTCTCCAACCCGAAGGGCTTGACACAACCCCAACAAGGAAGCTTCCCATGGTGAGATGAGAGGTCTTCTGTCTGGTGCCTCAGGAAAGCCCCGTATGCTGGTCTTCGAACCCAGGCCTCTGAGGAGTGATACCTGGACACCAAAGCAAGAGTTCATAATAGGGCCTTGGGGCCTGTCTGGTTCAATCTTCTTTCTGCGGATATCTGTCTGTGTGTCTGCATGGAGGTAGTAGTTGCTCAGCTTGTGTCATAATGCCCCTATTTGTCCAGTGCGGCTTGCGGTAGTGGGATGTCTTTGGGGACCTTGAGGTTTCTACTATTTTGTAGAGTTGTGGCCAATGGAATGGGCAGTTTCTTAGGAGAGAGCAGGCACAGTACTGTGGTGTGGCTCCAGAGACCCCAGCCTGGAGGCTGTGTGGGCCATGGCTGTGCAGACAGACATCCAAAAACCCTAACTCAGCTCAGGTTTGGGGCCGAGGTTACGGCAGGCCTGATCTACAGTCCATGAGTGGAGTTCCTCTGGATATGAAAGAAGGGTGAGAGGGAGGCAGTCGCTCAGGCTTTTGTCTCTGGATGTTTTGTCCACAATGGCCGTTTAATGTAGGAGTTGCCTCATGGGTCGTAGATGTCTCCCTCTCTGGTAGTTTGTCCAGCCCCCAAGAGTTTGGGGTCATTCTGTGGGAAGGGAAGTGTCCTGTTTTCTGCTTCATGTGTCCCCCCAGTAGAGGGATTCTAGAGCATAGCAGTGGGTACTGACAACTGGAATACTCGCCCTCTGGTTAAGCCTGGGGGCCTATGGATATGACAAGCCCCATATGCAGGATCTTGGTCCAGCCACTGAGAGGCGTTACTTTAATACGGGACTCACGCTGCAGGTCACAATGCATGTCTGTGCTCTAGGCGGCCCTCAAGCACTGGCGTGGCCTTTCGGACAATGCAGGTTTTCCCACATTGAACGTTCGACAACATGCCAACCACAAGGTTTCTGGCCATGGGGAAGGAGGAATTCTAATTTCTGCATCACGTTCACCCCTGGGCAGTGATTGGAGATAAGGTCTAGGTTCTGAAGCCTGAAAACCGAGGTTGGGAAGAGATGACGACCTACAGCCATAGCGGGTCCTATGTGTCCAGGTTGGGGCCAATGTCTGGGTGTCGTTTGGGATGTCTTGTCTCAGGCTGTGCCAGACAGGGCATTAGTATACAGGGTGGGCTGTATAATTGCTATACAATCGAGTGGCATGCATTAGAAAATCATTTGGGGTTTCTTATTAGCAGCATAGGGCAAAGTTTTTCTTCTGGAGGGCAGGCAGCATGCTGCATTGTGGCTTCGGAATTCCCAAACTGGAGGGCTTATGGGCCAGGAGAGTGAGGACGGAAGTCTGAGAACACAAGCTAGGCTTAGGTTTCGGGGCAAGGACATGGCAGGCACACTTTGCAGAGCTGAATTGAGATCTCATGCGTCTGAAGTCAGGTCGAGGTTCAGACTTTGGCTCAGGTTTGAGTTTCTGTCCATGTTGGCCCCTTCAGGAAGGGGGGGCATTATGAGGCCATGGGGGTTTTCGCACTATTGGAGTTGTGAGATGCTCCAAACCGCAAGGATTCCTTCTGTGGGACAATTAAGATTTGTTGGATGGCTCCAGGACGTCTTATAAGGTATTTTTCCAGAACAGCGTTCTAAGTATGGATGCCTGGGCAGCCAGCCTCACATTCCAATTGTCTCCTAGCAACAAGAAACGTTTGATCTGCTGGCTTGGGGTAGCAACAGAGGGGGCTGAGTTGAAATGGACTTTCCTGAGGATGGTCTTAATGTTGGATTGAGCCATGGAGACCTTGGTATGGGGCAGTGGCACCAGGGCCCTGAAGGATTCTCCTAACCAGAGGTTATGACAAAGCTCCAATGAGCAAGTTTTCCATGGGGAGACGAGATTTGTTCTTATTGGTGCCTCAGGAAACCACCATATGCTGGTATTGGAAACGAGGCCTCTGAGGAGAGATGCCTGGAAACCAAAGCAATGGATCTGATTTGGGCCTAGGGTCCTGTCCGGTTCAATATTCTTCTCTGGGGACATCTGTTGTCTGAGTGGAGGTAGTTGCTCAGCTGGTTTGAGATCACCCCTGTTTGTCCTGGGCGGCCTACACTATTGGGATGGCCTCGGTGACTTTGGAGGTTTTTCCTCATTTGCAAGGTTGTGGCCAATGGAATGGGAAGAATTCCCTTGAAAGGGAAGCACAGTCCTGAAGTGTGGCTCCAGGGACCCAAGTGTGGAGCGTGTGTGGTCCAGGGCTATTTGGTCAAAAGTCTGAAAACACAAACTCCCCTTAGGTTGGGGGATGTAGGTATGGCCGGCCCGATCTATAGAACGTGAGGAGAACTCTTCGGCATATGAACAAAGGGCGAATGTGAGGTGCTTGCTCATGCTTTTTTTTTTTTTTTTTTCTGGAAATTTGTCACCGATTGCCATGGAATGACGGGGTGTCCTCATGGGCCATCGATGAGGCTCCCTTTCTGGGGATTTGACCAGATCCCAAGAGTTTGGGGTCATTCTGTCGTAAGGGAGGAGGCCTTTCTGTTTTTTTTTGTTTATTTTTATTCATTTATTTATTTATTTATTTATTTTTTACCTCAGGTGGACCACCAAAAGAGGGATTCCAGAGCAGAGTCGTGGGTGGGGGCAACTGGACAACCAGACCTCTGGTTAACATTGGGACCTAAGAACATGGCAAGCCCCATATGTGGGCTCTTGGTCCAGACACTGAGAGGCCTTCCTTGAGGATAGGTCTCGTACTGAGTTTCACAATGCGTTTTTGTGCCCAAGGAGCCCCTCAAGTCAGGGCGTGGCCTAATGTACCATGCTGGTTTCTCCTACAATGAACGTTGCACAATATGGCAACCAAAAGTTTTCTGGCCATGGGGAAGAAGGAGTTCTATTTTCTACAACTCTTTCACTCCTGGACTGTGATTGGATTTAAGGTCTAGGTTCTGAAGCCTGAAAACTGAGGTTGGGAAGAGATGAAGACCTAAGGCCATGGTGTGTCTGATTGCGCAGTGTTCGGCCAGCTGTTGAGTGTGGGTTGGGAGGTGCAGGCTCAGGCTGTGGCAGACAGGGAATTAATGCCCAGGCTAGACTGTATCATTGGGGTGCAGTCGAGTTTCGTGCAGGATGGGACTCATTTGTGGTTACTGGGTAGCCCCAAAGGGCAAAGTTTTTCTTCTGGAGGGAAGACACAGTGCCACATAGTGGCTCCAGAATTCCCAAACTGGAAGGCTTGTGGGCCAGGAGTGTGAGGAAAAAATTCTGAGAACACAAGCCAGACTTAGATTTCGGGGTGAGGGGACGGCAGGCACCCTCTGCAGAGATGATTCGAGATCCCGTATACCTGAAGACAGAGCTAGGATCAGAAGTTGGCTTAGGTCGGAGTTTCTGTCCATGACGGCCCCTTCATGAAGGGGAGGGTGTCACGAGGACATGGAGGTTTTCCCACGATGGGAATTGTGAGATGCTCCAAACCGCAATGATTCCTTCTGTGGGACAGTCGAGACCTGTTGGATGGCTCCAGGACATCCCATAAGGAAGTTATCCAGAGCAGGGTTCTAAGGATGGATGCCTGGGCAGCCTGCCTCCCATTCCAGGTGTCTCATAGAGCCAAGGCAAGTTCGATCTGCTGGATCTAGGGGAGCAACCGAGGCGGGTGTGTTGAAATGGGTGAGTTGAGGATGGGTCATAATGTGCATTTTTGTCCATGTAGACCTTGGAATGGGATGCTTGATCCGGGGCCTTGAGGGATGTTCATAACCGGAGGTTTTGATGGAGCTCTAAAGAGTATGTTTCCTATGTAGAGAAGAGAATTGTTTTGATGAGTGCCTAAGGAATCTCCCATATGCTGGTATTGGAAACCAGGCCTCTGAGGAGAGATGACTGGAATCAAAAGCAATGGATCTCATTAGGGCCTAAGTGCCTGTCCAGTTCAATCTTATTCTCTGGGGATATCTGTCTCTGGGTCTGAGTGGAGGTAGTTTCCTAACTTGTGAGAGATCATCCCTGTTTGTCCTGGGCAGCCAACACTATTCGGATGGCCTCGGGGAGATTGGAGGCTACTCCTAATCTATAGGGTTGTGGCCAATGGAAATGGCAGAATTCCCCTGGAGAGGAAAGCCACAGACCTGAGGTGTGGCTCCAGGGGCCCCAACTTGGATGGTGTGTGGGCCAGGAATGTGGGGACAGAAGTCTGAAAACACAAACTCAGCTTAGGTTTGGGGATGTATGTATGAAGGCTCGATCTACAGACCGTGAGAATTTTCCGGGCTATGGCCAAAGGGCGAGTATGTGGCGCTTGCTCAGGCTTTTGTCTCTGGATTTTGTGTCAAGGGTGGCCGCGGAATGTCGGGTTGTCCTCAAGGGCCATGGACAATTCTTTCTCTGATGATTTGGCCTGATCCCAAGTGGTTGGGATCATTCTGTGAATGGGAAGAGTCCTTTCTGTATTTTTTTTTTTTTTTTACCTCAGGTGTCCAACCAAAGAGGGATTCCAGAGTAGAGCCCTGAGTAGGGGTGATTAGACATCTCGAACTCTGGTTGAGATTGGGGGACTAGGGGCTTGGCAAGCCCCATATGTGGGCTGTTGTTCCAGTCACTAAGAGGCTTTACATGAGGATAGGGCTCACGCTGAGGGTCACAATGTGTGTTTGTGCACATTGTGGCCCTCAGGGATAGGTGGGGCCTCCTAGTCCATGCTGCTTTCTCCTACAATGAACGTTGGACAACATGCCAACCACTAGGTTTCTTGCCAAAGCGAAGGAGAAGTTCTGATTCTTGCATCACGTTCACTCCTGAGCAGTGAGTGGAGATAAGGTCTAGGTTCTGAAGGTGAAAACTGAGGTTGGGTAAAGATGATGGCCTAAAGCCATTGTGGGTGTGATATGCTCTGTGTACGGCCAGCTGTCTGGGTGTTGGACTGGAGGTCTGCCCTCAGGCTGTGTCAGACAGGGCTTTAGTGCACAGGCTAGACTGTATAATTGGGGTATGGTCGAGTGGCATGCAGGTTGTTACTCATTTGGCGTTTCTGGTTAGCCCTATAGGGCAACATTTTTCTTCAGGAGGGCAGACAGAGTGCTGCATTGTGTCTCCAGAATTGCCAAACCGGAGGTGTGTGGCCAGGATTGTGAGGAAGGAAGTCTGAAAACACAAGCTAGCACGAGTTTTGGGGCCAAGAGCATGGCAGGCCCACTCTGCAGAGGCTGAATCGAGATCTCCTGCAGGTGAGGTCAGGGCGAGTATCAGATGTTGCCTCAAGCTGCAGTTTGTGTCCATGACGGCCCCTTCCTGAAGGGGGTGGGGGCGTCATGAGGCCAGGGAGGTTTCCCTACGCTGGGAGTTGTGAGCTGCTCCAAACTTCAAAGATTCCTTCTTCAGGACAGTCGAGTACTATTGGATGGTTCCAGGATGCCCCATACAGAAAGACTCGAGAGCAGGGCCGTAAGCATGGATGCCGAGAAACGCCAACTCACCTTCCCATTGCCTGGTCGAGACAAGGCACGCTCAATCTGCGCGCTCTTGGGTGAGCTACCCAGAAGGCTGAGTTTAAATGGACTCTCCTGAGGATGAGTCATAATGTGGGTTGGTGGCCATGGAGACCTTGGAATGTGGCAGTAGCTAAGGGACTCTGCAGGATTCTCCAACCCGAAGGGCTTGACACAACCCCAACAAGGAAGCTTCCCATGTGGAGATGAGAGGTCTTCTGTCTGGTGCCTCAGGAAAGCCCCGTATGCTGGTCTTCGAACCAAGGCCTCTGAGGAGTGATACCTGGACACCAAAGCAAGAGTTCATAATAGGGCCTAGGGGCCTGTCTGGTTCAATCTTCTGTCTCTGCGGATATCTGTCTTTGTGTCTGCATGGAGGTAGTAGTTGCTCAACTTGTGTCATAATGCCCCTATTTGTCCAGTGCGGCTTGAGGTAGTGGGATGTCCTTGGGGACCTTGAGGTTTCTACTATTTTGTAGAGTTGTGGCCAATGGAATGGGCAGTTTCTTAGGAGAGAGCAGGCACAGTACTGTGGTGTGGCTCCAGAGACCCCAGCCTGGAGGCTGTGTGGGCCATGGCTGTGCAGACAGACATCCAAAAACCCTAACTCAGCTCAGGTTTAGGGCCGAGGTTACGGCAGGCCTGATCTACAGTCCATGAGGGCAGTTCCTCTGGATATGAAAGAAGGGTGAGAGGGAGGCAGTCGCTCAGGCTTTTGTCTCTGGATGTTTTGTCCACAATGGCCGTTTAATGTAGGAGTTGCCTCATGGGTCGTAGAGGTCTCCCTCTCTGGTAGTTTGTCCAGCCCCCAAAGTTTGGGGTCCTTCTGTGGGAAGGGAAGTGTCCTGTTTTCTGCTTCATGTGTCCCCCCAGTAGAGGGATTCTAGAGCATAGCAGTGGGTACTGACAACTGGAATACTCACACTCTGGTTAAGCCTGGGGGCCTATGGATATGACAAGCCCCATATGCAGGATCTTGGTCCAGCCACTGAAAGGCGTTACTTTAATACGGGACTCACGCTGCAGGTCACAATGCATGTCTGTGCCCTAGGCGGCCCTCAAGCACTGGCGTGGCCTTTCGGACAATGCAGGTTTTCCCACATTGAACGTTGGACAACATGTCAACCACAAGGTTTCTGGCCATGGGGAAGGAGGAATTCTAATTTCTGCATCACGTTCACCCCTGGGCAGTGATTGGAGATAAGGTCTAGGTTCTGAAGCCTGAAAACCGAGGTTGGGAAGAGATGACGACCTACAGCCATAGCGGGTCCTATGTGTCCAGGTTGGGGCCAGCTGTCTGGGTGTCGTTTGGGATGTCTTGTCTCAGGCTGTGCCAGACAGGGCATTAGTATACAGGGTGGGCTGTATAATTGCTTTACAATCGAGTGGCATGCATTAGAAAATCATTTGGGGTTTCTTATTAGCAGCATAGGGCAAAGTTTTTCTTCTGGAGGGCAGGCAGCATGCTGCATTGTGGCTTCGGAATTCCCAAACTGGAGGGCTTATGGGCCAGGAGAGTGAGGACGGAAGTCTGAGAACACAAGCTAGGCTTAGGTTTCGGGGCAAGGACATGGCAGGCACACTCTGCAGAGCTGAATTGAGATCTCATGCGTCTGAAGTCAGGTCGAGGTTCAGACTTTGGCTCAGGTTTGAGTTTCTGTCCATGTTGGCCCCTTCAGGAAGTGGGGGCATTATGAGGCCATGGGGGTTTTCCCACTATTGGAGTTGTGAGATGCTCCAAACCGCAAGGATTCCTTCTGTGGGACAATTAAGATTTGTTGGATGGCTCCAGGACGTCTTATAAGGTATTTTTCCAGAACAGGGTTCTAAGTATGGATGCCTGGGCAGCCAGCCTCACATTCCAATTGTCTCCTAGCAACAAGAAACGTTTGATCTGCTGGCTTGGGGTAGCAACAGAGGGGGCTGATTTGAAATGGACTTTCCTGAGGATGGTCTTAATGTTTGATTGAGTCCATGGAGACCTTGGTATGGGGCAGTGGCCCCAGGGCCCTGAAGGATTCTCCTAACCAGAGGTTATGACAAAGCTCCAATGAGCAAGTTTTCCATGGGGAGACGAGATTTGTTCTTATTGGTGCCTCAGGAAACCACCATATGCTGGTATTGGAAACGAGGCCTCTGAGGAGAGATGCCTGGAAACCAAAGCAATGGATCTGATTAGGGCCTAGGGTCCTGTCCGGTTCAATATTCTTCTCTGGGGACATCTGTTGTCTGAGTGGAGGTAGTTGCTCAGCTGGTTTGAGATCACCCCTGTTTGTCCTGGGCGGCCTACACTATTGGGATGGCCTCGGTGACTTTGGAGGTTTTTCCTCATTTGCAAGGTTGTGGCCAATGGAATGGGAAGAATTCCCTTGAAAGGGAAGCACAGTCCTGAAGTGTGGCTCCAGGGACCCAAGTGTGGAGCTTGTGTGGTCCAGGGCTATTTGGTCAAAAGTCTGAAAACACAAACTCCACTTAGGTTGGGGGATGTAGTTATGGCCGGCCCGATCTATAGAACGTGAGAACTCTTCGGCATATGAACAAAGTGCGAATGTGAGGTGCTTGCTCATGCTTTTTTGTTTTTTTCTGTAAATGTGTCACCGATTGCCATGGAATGTCGGGGTGTCCTCATGGGCCATCGATGAGGCTCCCTTTCTGGGGATTTGACCCGTTCCCAAGAGTTGTGGGTCATTCTGACGGAAGGGAGGAGGCCTTCTTTTTTTTTTTTATTTTTTTTGTTTTTTTTTTTTTTTTTTTTTTACCTCATGTGGAGCACCAAAAGAGGGATTCCAGAGCAGAGTCGGGGGTGGGGGCAACTGGACAACCAGACCTCTGGTTAACATTGGGACCTAAGAACATGGCAAGCCCCATATGTGGGTTCTCGGTCCAGGCACTGAGAGGCCTTCCTTGAGGATAGGTCTCGCACTGAGTTTCACAATGTGTTTTTGTGCCCAAGGAGCCCCTCAAGTCAGGGCGTGGCCTAATGTACCATGCTGGTTTCTCCTACACTGAACGTTGCACAATATGGCAACCAAAAGTTTTCTAGCCATGGGGGAGAAGGAGTTCTATTTTCTGCAACACTTTCACTCCTGGACTGTGATTGGATTTAAGGTCTAGGTTCTGAAGCCTGAAAACTGAGGTTGGGAAGACATGAAGACCTAAGGCCATGGTGTGTCTGATTGCGCAGTGTTCGGCCAGCTGTTGAGTGTGGGTTGGGAGGGGCAGGCTCAGGCTGTGGCAGACAGGGAATTAGTGTTCAGGCTACACTGTATCATTGGGGTGCAGTCGAGTTTCGTGCAGGATGGTACTCATTTGTGGTTACTGGGTAGCCCCAAAGAGCAAAGTTTTTCTTCTGGAGGGAAGACACAGTGCCACATAGTGGCTCCAGAATTCCCAAACTGGAAGGCTTGTGGGCCAGGAGTGTGAGGAAAAAATTCTGAGAACACAAGCCAGACTTAGATTTCGGGGTGAGGGGACGGCAGGCACCCTCTGCAGAGATGATTCGAGATCCCGTATACCTGAAGACAGAGCTAGGATCAGAAGTTGGCTTAGGTCGGAGTTTCTGTCCATGACGGCCCCTTCATGAAGGGGAGCGTGTCACGAGGACATGGAGGTTTTCCCACGATGGGAATTGTGAGATGCTCCAAACCGCAATGATTCCTTCTGTGGGACAGTTGAGACCTGTTGGATGGCTCCAGGACATCCCATAAGGAAGTTATCCAGAGCAGGGTTCTAAGGATGGATGCCTGGGCAGCCTGCCTCCCATTCCGGGTGTCTCATAGAGCCAAGGCAAGTTCGATCTGCTGGATCTAGGGGAGCAACCGAGGCGGGTGTGTTGAAATGGGTGAGTTGAGGATAGGTCATAATGTGCATTTGTGTCCATGTAGACCTTGGAATGCGGTGCTTGATCCGGGGCCTTGAGGGATGTTCATAACCGGAGGTTTTGATGGAGCTCTAAAGAGTATGTTTCCTATGTAGAGAAGAGAATTGTTTTGATGAGTGCCTAAGGAATCTCCCATATGCTGGTATTGGAAACCAAGCCTCTGAGGAGAGATGACTGGAATCAAAAGCAATGGATCTGATTAGGGCCTAAGTGCCTGTCCAGTTCAATCTTATTCTCTGGGGATATCTGTCTCTGGGTCTGAGTGGAGGTAGTTTCCTAACTTGTGAGAGATCATCCCTGTTTGTCCTGGGCAGCCAACACTATTCGGATGGCCTCGGGGAGATTGGAGGCTACTCCTAATCTATAGGGTTGTGGCCAATGGAAATGGCAGAATTCCCCTGGAGAGGGAAGCCACAGTCCTGAGGTGTGGCTCCAGGGGCCCCAACTTGGATGGTGTGTGGGCCAGGACTGTGGGGACAGAAGTCTGAAAACTCAAACTCAGCTTAGGTTTGGGGATGTATGTATGAAGGCTCGATCTACAGACCGTGAGAATTTTCCGGGCTATGAACAAAGGGCGAGTATGTGGCGCTTGCTCAGGCTTTTGTCTCTAGATTTTGTGTCAACGGTGGCCGCGGAATGTCGGGGTGTCCTCAAAAGCCATGGACAATTCTTTCTCTGATGATTTGGCCTGATCCCAAGTGGTTGGGATCATTCTGTGGATGGGAAGAGTCCTTTCTGTATTTTTTTTTTTTTAGCCTCAGGTATCCCACCAAAGAGGGATTCCAGAGTAGAGCCCTGAGTAGGGGTGACTAGACATCTCGAACTCTGGTTGAGATTGGGGGACTAGGGGCCTGGCAAGCCCCATATGTGGGCTGTTGTTCCAGTCACTAAGAGGCTTTACATGAGGATAGGGCTCACGCTGAGGGTCACAATGTGTGTTTGTGCACATTGTGGCCCTCAGGGATAGGTGGGGCCTCATAGTCCATGCTGCTTTCTCCTACAATGAACATTGGACAACATGCCAACCACTAGGTTTCTTGCCAAGGCGAAAGAGAAGTTCTGATTCTTGCATCACGTTCACTCCTGAGCAGTGAGTGGAGATAAGGTCTAGGTTCTGAAGGTGAAAATGCGGTTGGGTAGAGATGATGGCCTAAAGCCATTGTGGGTGTAATATGGTCTGTGTACGGCCAGCTGTTTGGGTGTTGGACTGGAGGTCTGCCCTCACGCTGTGTCAGACAGGGCTTTAGTGCACAGACTAGACTGTATAATTGGGGTATGGTCGAGTGGCATGCAGGTTGTTACTCATTTGGCGTTTCTGGTTAGCCTTATAGGGCAACATTTTTCTTCTGGAGGCCAGGCAGAGTGCTGCATTGTGTCTCCAGAATTGCCTAACTGGAGGGGTGTGTCCAGGATTGTGAGGAAGGAAGTCTGAAAACACAAGCTAGCACGAGTTTTGGGGCCAAGAGCATGGCAGGCCCACTCTGCAGAGGCTGAATCGAGATCTCCTGCAGGTGAGGTCAGGGCGAGTATCAGATGTTGCCTCAAGCTGGAGTTTGTGTCCATGACGGCCCCTTCCTGAAGGGGGTGGGGGCGTCATGAGGCCAGGGAGGTTTCCCTACGCTGGGAGTTGTGAGCTGCTCCAAACTTCAAAGTTTCCTTCATCAGGACAGTCGAGTACTATTGGATGGTTCCAGGATGCCCCATACAGAAAGACTCGAGAGCAGGGCCCTAAGCGTGGATGCCGAGAAACGCCAACTCACCTTCCCATTGCCTGGTCGAGACAAGGCACGCTCAATCTGCGGGATCTTGGGTTAGCTACCCAGAAGGCTGAGTTAAAATGGACTCTCCTGAGGATGAGTCATAATGTGGGTTGGTGGCCATGGAGACCTTGGAATGTGGCAGTAGCTAAGGGACTCTGCAGGATTCTCCAACCCGAAGGGCTTGACACAACTCCAACAAGGAAGCTTCCCATGTGGAGATGAGAGGTCTTCTGTCTGGTGCCTCTAGGAAAGCCCCGTATGCTGGTCTTCGAACCCAGGCCTCTGAGGAGTGATACCTGGACACCAAAGCAAGAGTTCATAATAGAGCCTAGGGGCCTGTCTGGTTCAATCTTCTGTCTGCGGATATCTGTCTGTGTGTCTGCATGGAGGTAGTAGTTGCTCAGCTTGTGTCATAATGCCCCTATTTGTCCAGTGCGGCTTGCGGTAGTGGGATGTCCTTGGAGACCTTGAGGTTTCTACTATTTTGTAGAGTTGTGGCCAATGGAATGGGCAGTTTCTTAGGAGAGAGCAGGCACAGTACTGTGGTGTGGCTCCAGAGTCCCCTGCCTGGAGGCTGTGTGGGCCATGGCTGTGCAGACAGACATCCAAAAACCCTAACTCAGCTCAGGTTAGGGGCCGAGGTTACGGCAGGCCTGATCTACAGTCCACGAGGGGAGCTCTTCTGGATCTGAAAGAAGGGTGAGAGGGAGGCAGTCGCTCAGGCTTTTGTCTCTGGATGTTTTGTCCACAATGGCCGTTTAATGTAGGAGTTGCTTCATGGGTCGTAGAAGTCTCCCTCTCTGGTAGTTTGTCCAGCCCCCAAGAGTTTGGGGTCATTCTGTGGGAAGGGAAGTGTCCTGTTTTCTGCTTCATGTGTCCCCCAAGTAGAGGGATTCTAGAGCATAGCAGTGGGTACTGACAACTGGAATACTCGCCCTCTGGTTAAGCCTGGGGGCCTATGGATATGACAAGCCCCATATGCAGGATCTTGGTCCAGCCACTGAAAGGCGTTACTTTAATACGGGACTCACGCTGCAGGTCACAATGCATGTCTGTGCCCTAGGCGGCCCTCAAGCACTGGCGTGGCCTTTCGGACAATGCAGGTTTTCCCACATTGAACGTTGGACAACATGCCAACCACAAGGTTTCTGGCCATGGGGAAGGAGGAATTCTAATTTCTGCATCACGTTCACCCCTGGGCAGTGATTGGAGATAAGGTTTAGGTTCTGAAGCCTGAAAACCGAGGTTGGGAAGAGATGACGACCTACAGCAATAGCGGGTCCTATGTGTCCAGGTTGGGGCCAGCTGTCTGGGTTTTGTTTGGGATGTCATGTCTCAGGCTGTGCCAGACAGGGCATTAGTATACAGGGTAGACTCTATAATTGCTTTACCATCGAGTGACATGCATTAGAAAATCATTTGGGGTTTCTTATTAGCAGCATAGGGCAAAGTTTTTCTTCTGGAGGGCAGGCAGCATGCTGCATTGTGGCTTCGGAATTCCCAAACTGGAGGGCTTGTGGGCCAGGAGAGTGAGGACGTGGCTGAGAACACAAGCTAGGCTTAGGTTTCGGGGCAAGGACATGGCAGGCACACTCTGCAGAGCTGAATTGAGATCTCATGCATCTGAAGTCAGTCGAGGATCAGACTTTGCTCAGGTTTGAGTTTCTGTCCATGATGGCCCCTTCAAGAAGAGGGGGGATTATGAGGCCATGGGCGTTTTGCCACTATTGGAGTTGTGGGATGCTCCAAACCGCAAGGATTCCTTCTGTGGGACAATTAAGATTTGTTGGATGGCTCCAGGACGTCTTATAAGGTATTTTTCCAGAACAGGGTTCTACGTATGGATGGCTGGGCAGCCAGCCTCACATTCCAATTGTCTCCTAGCAACAAGAAACGTTTAATCTGCTGGCTTGGGGTAGCAACAGAGGGGGCTGAGTTGAAATGGACTTTCCTGAGGATGGTCTTAATGTTGGATTGAGTCCATGGAGACCTTGGTATGGGGCAGTGGCACCAGGGCCCTGAAGGATTCTCCTAACCAGAGGTTATGACAAAGCTCTAATGAGCAAGTTTTCCATGGGTAGACGAGATTTGTTCTTATTGGTGCCTCAGGAAACCACCATATGCTGGTATTGGAAACGAGGCCTCTGAGGAGAGATGCCTGGAAACTTAAGCAATGGATCTGATTAGGGCCTAGGGGCCTGTCCGGTTCAATATTCTTCTCTGGGGACATCTGTTGTCTGAGTGGAGGTAGTTGCTCAGCTGGTTTGAGATCACCCCTGTTTGTCCTGGGCGGCCTACACTATTGGGATGGCCTCAGTGACTTTGGATGTTTTTCCACATTTGCAAGGTTGTGGCCAATGGAATGGGAAGAATTCCCTTGAAAGGGAAGCAGAGTCCTGAGGTGTGGCTCCAGGGACCCAAGTGTGGAGCGTGTGTGGTCCAGGGCTATTTCGACAAAAGTCTGAAAACACAAACTCCACTTAGGTTGGTGGATGTAGGTATGGCCGGCCCGATCTATAGACCCTGAGGAGAACTCTTCGGGATATGAACAAAGGGCGAATGTGAGGTGCTTGCTCATGCTTTTTTTTTTTTTTTCTGGAAATGTGTCACCGATTGCAATGGAATGTCGGGGTGTCCTCATGGGCCATCGATGAGGCTCCCTTTCTGGGGATTGACCCGATCCCAAGGGTTTGGGGTCATTGTGTCGGAAGGGAGGAGGCCTTTGTGTTTTTTTTTTTTTTTTTTTACCTCAGGTGTACCACCAACAGAGGGATTCCAGAGCAGAGTCCTGGGGAGGGGCGACCGGACAACCAGACCTCTGGTTAACATTGGGACCTAAGAACATGGCAAGCCCCATATGTGGGCTCTTGGTCCAGACACTGAGAGGCCTTCCTTGAGGATAGGTCTCACAAGGAGTTTCACAATGTGTTTTTGTGCCCAAGGAGCCCCTCAAGGCAGGGCGTGGCCTAATGTACCATGCTGGTTTCTCCTACACTGAACGTTGCACAATATGGCAACCAAAAGTTTTCTGGCCATGGGGAAAAAGGAGTTCTAATTTCTGCAACACTTTCACTCCTGGACTGTGATTAGATTTAAGGTCTAGGTTCTGAAGCCTGAAAACTGAGGTTGGGAAGAGATGAAGACCTAAGGCCATGGTGTGTCTGATGTGCTCAGTGTTCGGCTAGCTGTTGAGTGTGGGTTAGGAGGTGCAGGCTCAGGCTGTGGCAGACAGGGAATTAGTGCCCAGGCTAGACTGTATCATTGGGGTGCAGGCGAGTTTCGTGCAGGATGGTACTCATTTGTAGTTACTGGGTAGCCCCAGAGGTCAACGTTTTTCTTCTGTAGGGAAGACACAGTGTCAAATAGTGGCTCCAGAATTCCCAAACTGGAAGGCTTGTGGGCCAGGAGTGTGAGGAAAAAATTCTTAGAACACAAGCCAGACTTAGATTTCAGGGTGAGGGGACGGCAGGCACCCTCTGCAGAGATGATTCGAGATCCCGTATACCTGAAGACAGAGCTAGGATCAGACGTTGGCTTAGGTTGGAGTTTCTGTCCATGATGGCCCCTTCATGAAGGGGAGCGTGTCACGAGGACATGGAGGTTTTCCCACGATGGTAATTGTGAGATGCTCCAAACCGCAATGATTCCTTCTGTGGGACAGTCGAGACCTGTTGGATGGCTCCAGGACATCCCATAAGGAAGTTATCCAGAGCAGGGTTCTAAGGATGGATGCCTCGGCAGCCTGCCTCCCATTCCAGGTGTCTCATAGAGCCAAGGCAAGTTCGATCTGCCTGATCTAGGGGAGCAACTGAATCGGGTGTGTTGAAATGGGTGAGTTGAGGATGGGTCATAATGTGCATTTGTGTCCATGGAGACCTTGGAATGGGGTCTTGATCCGTGTCCTTGAGGGATGTTCATAACCGGAGGTTTTGATGGAGCTCTAAAGAGTATGTTTCCTATGTAGAGAAGAGAATTGTTTTGATGAGTGCCTAAGGAATCTCCCATATGCTGGTATTGGAAACCAGGCCTCTGAGGAGAGATGACTGGAAACAAAAGCAATCGAGATGATTAGGGCCTAGGTGCCTGTCCGGTTCAATCACTTTCCTGAGGATACGTGTATAAGGATCTGAGGGGATGTAGTTGCTCAGCTTGTGTCAGATCGCCCCTGTTTGTCCTGGGCAGCCTATAATATTGGGATGGCCTCAGGACTTTGGAGTTTCTCCTAATGTATAGGGTTGTGGCCAATGGAATGGGCAGAAATCCCCTGGAGAGGGCAGGCAAAGTTCTGAGTTTGGCTCTAGGGCCCCAACCTTGAGGGTGTGTGGGCCAGGCCTGTGGGGACAAAAATCTGAAAACACAAACTCTGCTTAGGATTGGGGACATAGTTATGGCATGCCCAATCTACAGACCGTGACAACACTTCAGGATATGAAAAAGTTTGAGTTTGAGTTGCTTGCTCAGATTTTGTCTCTGGATTGGTGACAACAATGTGGGTGGAATGCTGGCGTGGCCTCATGGGTTGTGGACGGCTTTCCTTCTCTGAGGATTTGACCCAATCCCAAGAGTTTGGGTACGTTCTGTGGGATGGGAGGAGTCCTTTCTGTTTTTTATTTTATTTTTTTTTATTTTTTGTACCTCATGTGTCCCAATAAAAGAGGGATTCCAGAGCAGAGTCCTCGGGAGGGACAACTGGACAACCTCACCTCTGTTTTAGTTTGGGGGCCTAGGGGCATGGCAAATCCAATATGTGGGCTCTTGATTCAGACACTGAGAGGCCTTCCTTGAGGACAGGGCTCATGCTGAGGGTCACAATGCCTATTTGTGCCAACAAGGCCCTCAAGTATGGGAAGAGCCTCATGGGCCATGTTGGATTCTCCGACACTGAACGTTGGAGAATATGCCAACCACAAGGTTTCTGGCCATGGCGAAGGAAGAGTTGTGACTTCTGCATCACGTTCACCGCTGGACAGTGATTGGAGTTTAGGTCTAGGTTCTGAAACCCGAAAACCGAGGTTGGGAAGAGATGAAGACCTAAGGACCTGTTGGGTCCAATGAGCTCAGTGTGTGGCCAGCTGTTGAGCGTAGGTCTGGAGGTGTGGGCTCATGCTGTGTCAGACAAGGCATTAGACAGGGTAGACTGTATATTTGGGGTGCAGTCGAGTGGCGTTCAATTGATCCTCATTCGGGTTTCTAGGTAGTTCCATTAGGCAACGTTTTTCTCTGGGAGGGCTAGCAGAGTGCTGCATTGTGGCCCCAGGATTGCCAAACTGTAGGGCTTTTGGGCCAGGGGTGTGAGGACTGTAGTCTGAGAACACAAGCTAGGCTTAGTTTTTGGGGTGAGGGCACAGAAGGCACACTCTGCAGAGCTGAATCATGATCTCATGCACCTGAAGTCAGGGCGAATATCAGACGTTTGCTCAGGTTGGAGTTTCTGTCCATGATGGCCACTTTATAAAGTGGAGCGTCTCAAGAGGCCATGTAGATTTTCCCACAATGGGAGTTGTGAGATGATCCAGACTGCAAATATTCCTTCTGTGGGACACTTGAGACCTGTTGGATGGCTCTAGGATGTCCCATATGGAATGACTCCAGAGTAGGGTTCTAAGGATTGATGCCTATGCAGCCCACCTCCCATTCTAGTTGTCTCCTAGCAACAAGGCAGGTTTGATCTGCAGGCCCTGGGGGAGAAACCAAGGGGGTTGAGTTGACATGGACGCTCCCGAGGATAGATCATAATGTGGGTTTAAGTCCATGGAGACCTTGGAATTGGGCGCTTGATCCGGGGCCCTGAAAGATTCTCCTAAACAGAGGTTTTTATAGAGCTCCAAAGAGTACATTTCCTATGTGGAGACGAGATTTTTCTGATGAGTGCCACAGTAATTCCCCTATGCTGGTATTGGAAACCAGGCCTCTGAGGAGAGATGCCTGGAAACAAAAGCATTGGATCTGATTAGGGCCTAAGTGCCTGTCCAGTTCAATCTTATTCTATGGGGATATCTGTCTCTGGGTCTGAGTGGAGGTAGTTTCCTAACTTGTGAAAGATCATCCCTGTTTGTCCTGGGCAGCCAACACTATTCTGATGGCCTCGGGGAGTTTGGAGGTTTCTCCTAATCTATAGGGTTGTGGCCAATGGAAATGGCAGAATTCCCCTGGAGAGGGAAGCCACAGTCCTGAGGTGTGGCTCCAGGGGCCCCAACTTGGATGGTGTGTGGGCCAGGACTGTGGGGACAGAAGTCTGAAAACTCAAACTCAGCTTAGGTTTGGGGATGTATGTATGTAGGCTCGATCTACAGACCGTGAGAATTTTCCGGGCTATGAACAAAGGGCGAGTATGTGGCGCTTGCTCAGGCTTTTGTCTCTAGATTTTGTGTCAACGGTGGCCGCGGAATGTCGGGGTGTCCTCAAAAGCCATGGACAATTCTTTCTCTGATGATTTGGCCTGATCCCAAGTGGTTGGGATCATTCTGTGGATGGGAAGAGTCCTTTCTGTATTTTTTTTTTTTTTTAGCCTCAGGTATCCCACCAAAGAGGGATTCCAGAGTAGAGCCCTGAGTAGGGGTGACTAGACATCTCGAACTCTGGTTGAGATTGGGGGACTAGGGGCCTGGCAAGCCCCATATGTGGGCTGTTGTTCCAGTCACTAAGAGGCTTTACATGAGGATAGGGCTCACGCTGAGGGTCACAATGTGTGTTTGTGCACATTGTGGCCCTCAGGGATAGGTGGGGCCTCATAGTCCATGCTGCTTTCTCCTACAATGAACATTGGACAACATGCCAACCACTAGGTTTCTTGCCAAGGCGAAAGAGAAGTTCTGATTCTTGCATCACGTTCACTCCTGAGCAGTGAGTGGAGATAAGGTCTAGGTTCTGAAGGTGAAAATGCGGTTGGGTAGAGATGATGGCCTAAAGCCATTGTGGGTGTAATATGGTCTGTGTACGGCCAGCTGTTTGGGTGTTGGACTGGAGGTCTGCCCTCACGCTGTGTCAGACAGGGCTTTAGTGCACAGACTAGACTGTATAATTGGGGTATGGTCGAGTGGCATGCAGGTTGTTACTCATTTGGGGTTTCTGGTTAGCCTTATAGGGCAACATTTTTCTTCTGGAGGGCAGGCAGAGTGCTGCATTGTGTCTCCAGAATTGCCTAACTGGAGGGGTGTGTCCAGGATTGTGAAGAAGGAAGTCTGAAAACACAAGCTAGCACGAGTTTTGGGGCCAAGAGCATGGCAGGCCCACTCTGCAGAGGCTGAATCGAGATCTCCTGCAGGTGAGGTCAGGGCGAGTATCAGATGTTGCCTCAAGCTGGAGTTTGTGTCCATGACGGCCCCTTCCTGAAGGGGGTGGGGGCGTCATGAGGCCAGGGAGGTTTCCCTACGCTGGGAGTTGTGAGCTGCTCCAAACTTCAAAGTTTCCTTCATCAGGACAGTCGAGTACTATTGGATAGTTCCAGGATGCCCCATACAGAAAGACTCGAGAGCAGGGCCCTAAGCGTGGATGCCGAGAAACGCCAGCTCACCTTCCCATTGCCTGGTCGAGACAAGGCACGCTCAATCTGCGGGATCTTGGGTTAGCTACCCAGAAGGCTGAGTTAAAATGGACTCTCCTGAGGATGAGTCATAATGTGGGTTGGTGGCCATGGAGACCTTGGAATGTGGCAGTAGCTAAGGGACTCTGCAGGATTCTCCAACCCGAAGGGCTTGACACAACTCCAACAAGGAAGCTTCCCATGTGGAGATGAGAGGTCTTCTGTCTGGTGCCTCAGGAAAGCCCCGTATGCTGGTCTTCGAACCCAGGCCTCTGAGGAGTGATACCTGGACACCAAAGCAAGAGTTCATAATAGAGCCTAGGGGCCTGTCTGGTTCAATCTTCTGTCTGCGGATATCTGTCTGTGTGTCTGCATGGAGGTAGTAGTTGCTCAGCTTGTGTCATAATGCCCCTATTTGTCCAGTGCGGCTTGCGGTAGTGGGATGTCCTTGGAGACCTTGAGGTTTCTACTATTTTGTAGAGTTGTGGCCAATGGAATGGGCAGTTTCTTAGGAGAGAGCAGGCACAGTACTGTGGTGTGGCTCCAGAGTCCCCTGCCTGGAGGCTGTGTGGGCCATGGCTGTGCAGACAGACATCCAAAAACCCTAACTCAGCTCAGGTTAGGGGCCGAGGTTACGGCAGGCCTGATCTACAGTCCACGAGGGGAGCTCTTCTGGATCTGAAAGAAGGGTGAGAGGGAGGCAGTCGCTCAGGCTTTTGTCTCTGGATGTTTTGTCCACAATGGCCGTTTAATGTAGGAGTTGCTTCATGGGTCGTAGAAGTCTCCCTCTCTGGTAGTTTGTCCAGCCCCCAAGAGTTTGGGGTCATTCTGTGGGAAGGGAAGTGTCCTGTTTTCTGCTTCATGTGTCCCCCAAGTAGAGGGATTCTAGAGCATAGCAGTGGGTACTGACAACTGGAATACTCGCCCTCTGGTTAAGCCTGGGGGCCTATGGATATGACAAGCCCCATATGCAGGATCTTGGTCCAGCCACTGAAAGGCGTTACTTTAATACGGGACTCACGCTGCAGGTCACAATGCATGTCTGTGCCCTAGGCGGCCCTCAAGCACTGGCGTGGCCTTTCGGACAATGCAGGTTTTCCCACATTGAACGTTGGACAACATGCCAACCACAAGGTTTCTGGCCATGGGGAAGGAGGAATTCTAATTTCTGCATCACGTTCACCCCTGGGCAGTGATTGGAGATAAGGTTTAGGTTCTGAAGCCTGAAAACCGAGGTTGGGAAGAGATGACGACCTACAGCAATAGCGGGTCCTATGTGTCCAGGTTGGGGCCAGCTGTCTGGGTTTTGTTTGGGATGTCATGTCTCAGGCTGTGCCAGACAGGGCATTAGTATACAGGGTAGACTCTATAATTGCTTTACCATCGAGTGACATGCATTAGAAAATCATTTGGGGTTTCTTATTAGCAGCATAGGGCAAAGTTTTTCTTCTGGAGGGCAGGCAGCATGCTGCATTGTGGCTTCGGAATTCCCAAACTGGAGGGCTTGTGGGCCAGGAGAGTGAGGACGTGGCTGAGAACACAAGCTAGGCTTAGGTTTCGGGGCAAGGACATGGCAGGCACACTCTGCAGAGCTGAATTGAGATCTCATGCATCTGAAGTCAGTCGAGGATCAGACTTTGCTCAGGTTTGAGTTTCTGTCCATGATGGCCCCTTCAAGAAGAGGGGGGATTATGAGGCCATGGGCGTTTTGCCACTATTGGAGTTGTGGGATGCTCCAAACCGCAAGGATTCCTTCTGTGGGACAATTAAGATTTGTTGGATGGCTCCAGGACGTCTTATAAGGTATTTTTCCAGAACAGGGTTCTACGTATGGATGGCTGGGCAGCCAGCCTCACATTCCAATTGTCTCCTAGCAACAAGAAACGTTTAATCTGCTGGCTTGGGGTAGCAACAGAGGGGGCTGAGTTGAAATGGACTTTCCTGAGGATGGTCTTAATGTTGGATTGAGTCCATGGAGACCTTGGTATGGGGCAGTGGCACCAGGGCCCTGAAGGATTCTCCTAACCAGAGGTTATGACAAAGCTCTAATGAGCAAGTTTTCCATGGGTAGACGAGATTTGTTCTTATTGGTGCCTCAGGAAACCACCATATGCTGGTATTGGAAACGAGGCCTCTGAGGAGAGATGCCTGGAAACCAAAGCAATGGATCTGATTAGGGCCTAGGGGCCTGTCCGGTTCAATATTCTTCTCTGGGGACATCTGTTGTCTGAGTGGAGGTAGTTGCTCAGCTGGTTTGAGATCACCCCTGTTTGTCCTGGGCGGCCTACACTATTGGGATGGCCTCGGTGACTTTGGATGTTTTTCCACATTTGCAAGGTTGTGGCCAATGGAATGGGAAGAATTCCCTTGAAAGGGAAGCAGAGTCCTGAGGTGTGGCTCCAGGGACCCAAGTGTGGAGCGTGTGTGGTCCAGGGCTATTTCGACAAAAGTCTGAAAACACAAACTCCACTTAGGTTGGTGGATGTAGGTATGGCCGGCCCGATCTATAGACCCTGAGGAGAACTCTTCGGGATATGAACAAAGGGCGAATGTGAGGTGCTTGCTCATGCTTTTTTTTTTTTTTTTCTGGAAATGTGTCACCGATTGCAATGGAATGTCGGGGTGTCCTCATGGGCCATCGATGAGGCTCCCTTTCTGGGGATTGACCCGATCCCAAGGGTTTGGGGTCATTGTGTCGGAAGGGAGGAGGCCTTTGTGTTTTTTTTTTTTTTTTTTTACCTCAGGTGTACCACCAACAGAGGGATTCCAGAGCAGAGTCCTGGGGAGGGGCGACCGGACAACCAGACCTCTGGTTAACATTGGGACCTAAGAACATGGCAAGCCCCATATTTGGGCTCTTGGTCCAGACACTGAGAGGCCTTCCTTGAGGATAGGTCTCACACTGAGTTTCACAATGTGTTTTTGTGCCCAAGGAGCCCCTCAAGGCAGGGCGTGGCCTAATGTACCATGCTGGTTTCTCCTACACTGAACGTTGCACAATATGGCAACCAAAAGTTTTCTGGCCATGGGGAAAAAGGAGTTCTAATTTCTGCAACACTTTCACTCCTGGACTGTGATTAGATTTAAGGTCTAGGTTCTGAAGCCTGAAAACTGAGGTTGGGAAGAGATGAAGACCTAAGGCCATGGTGTGTCTGATGTGCTCAGTGTTCGGCTAGCTGTTGAGTGTGGGTTAGGAGGTGCAGGCTCAGGCTGTGGCAGACAGGGAATTAGTGCCCAGGCTAGACTGTATCATTGGGGTGCAGGCGAGTTTCGTGCAGGATGGTACTCATTTGTAGTTACTGGGTAGCCCCAGAGGTCAACGTTTTTCTTCTGTAGGGAAGACACAGTGTCAAATAGTGGCTCCAGAATTCCCAAACTGGAAGGCTTGTGGGCCAGGAGTGTGAGGAAAAAATTCTTAGAACACAAGCCAGACTTAGATTTCGGGGTGAGGGGACGGCAGGCACCCTCTGCAGAGATGATTCGAGATCCCGTATACCTGAAGACAGAGCTAGGATCAGACGTTGGCTTAGGTCGGAGTTTCTGTCCATGACGGCCCCTTCATGAAGGGGAGCGTGTCACGAGGACATGGAGGTTTTCCCACGATGGGAATTGTGAGATGCTCCAAACCGCAATGATTCCTTCTGTGGGACAGTCGAGACCTGTTGGATGGCTCCAGGACATCCCATAAGGAAGTTATCCAGAGCAGGGTTCTAAGGATGGATGCCTCGGCAGCCTGCCTCCCATTCCAGGTGTCTCATAGAGCCAAGGCAAGTTCGATCTGCCTGATCTAGGGGAGCAACTGAATCGGGTGTGTTGAAATGGGTGAGTTGAGGATGGGTCATAATGTGCATTTGTGTCCATGGAGACCTTGGAATGGGGTCTTGATCCGTGTCCTTGAGGGATGTTCATAACCGGAGGTTTTGATGGAGCTCTAAAGAGTATGTTTCCTATGTAGAGAAGAGAATTGTTTTGATGAGTGCCTAAGGAATCTCCCATATGCTGGTATTGGAAACCAGGCCTCTGAGGAGAGATGACTGGAAACAAAAGCAATCGAGATGATTAGGGCCTAGGTGCCTGTCCGGTTCAATCACTTTCCTGAGGATACGTGTATAAGGATCTGAGGGGATGTAGTTGCTCAGCTTGTGTCAGATCGCCCCTGTTTGTCCTGGGCAGCCTATAATATTGGGATGGCCTCAGGACTTTGGAGTTTCTCCTAATGTATAGGGTTGTGGCCAATGGAATGGGCAGAAATCCCCTGGAGAGGGCAGGCAAAGTTCTGAGTTTGGCTCTAGGGCCCCAACCTTGAGGGTGTGTGGGCCAGGCCTGTGGGGACAAAAATCTGAAAACACAAACTCTGCTTAGGATTGGGGACATAGTTATGGCATGCCCAATCTACAGACCGTGACAACACTTCAGGATATGAAAAAGTTTGAGTTTGAGTTGCTTGCTCAGATTTTGTCTCTGGATTGGTGACAACAATGTGGGTGGAATGCTGGCGTGGCCTCATGGGTTGTGGACGGCTTTCCTTCTCTGAGGATTTGACCCAATCCCAAGAGTTTGGGTACGTTCTGTGGGATGGGAGGAGTCCTTTCTGTTTTTTATTTTATTTTATTTTATTTTTTGTACCTCATGTGTCCCAATAAAAGAGGGATTCCAGAGCAGAGTCCTCGGGAGGGACAACTGGACAACCTCACCTCTGTTTTAGTTTGGGGGCCTAGGGGCATGGCAAATCCAATATGTGGGCTCTTGATTCAGACACTGAGAGGCCTTCCTTGAGGACAGGGCTCATGCTGAGGGTCACAATGCCTATTTGTGCCAACAAGGCCCTCAAGCATGGGAAGGGCCTCATGGGCCATGTTGGATTCTCCGACACTGAACGTTGGAGAATATGCCAACCACAAGGTTTCTGGCCATGGCGAAGGAAGAGTTGTGACTTCTGCATCACGTTCACCGCTGGACAGTGATTGGAGTTTAGGTCTAGGTTCTGAAACCCGAAAACCGAGGTTGGGAAGAGATGAAGACCTAAGGACCTGTTGGGTCCAATGAGCTCAGTGTGTGGCCAGCTGTTGAGCGTAGGTCTGGAGGTGTGGGCTCATGCTGTGTCAGACAAGGCATTAGACAGGGTAGACTGTATATTTGGGGTGCAGTCGAGTGGCGTTCAATTGATCCTCATTCGGGTTTCTAGGTAGTTCCATTAGGCAACGTTTTTCTCTGGGAGGGCTAGCAGAGTGCTGCATTGTGGCCCCAGGATTGCCAAACTGTAGGGCTTTTGGGCCAGGGGTGTGAGGACTGTAGTCTGAGAACACAAGCTAGGCTTAGTTTTTGGGGTGAGGGCACAGAAGGCACACTCTGCAGAGCTGAATCATGATCTCATGCACCTGAAGTCAGGGCGAATATCAGACGTTTGCTCAGGTTGGAGTTTCTGTCCATGATGGCCACTTTATAAAGTGGAGCGTCTCAAGAGGCCATGTAGATTTTCCCACAATGGGAGTTGTGAGATGATCCAGACTGCAAATATTCCTTCTGTGGGACACTTGAGACCTGTTGGATGGCTCTAGGATGTCCCATATGGAATGACTCCAGAGTAGGGTTCTAAGGATTGATGCCTATGCAGCCCACCTCCCATTCTAGTTGTCTCCTAGCAACAAGGCAGGTTTGATCTGCAGGCCCTGGGGGAGAAACCAAGGGGGTTGAGTTGACATGGACGCTCCCGAGGATAGATCATAATGTGGGTTTAAGTCCATGGAGACCTTGGAATTGGGCGCTTGATCCGGGGCCCTGAAAGATTCTCCTAAACAGAGGTTTTTATAGAGCTCCAAAGAGTACATTTCCTATGTGGAGACGAGATTTTTCTGATGAGTGCCACAGTAATTCCCCTATGCTGGTATTGGAAACCAGGCCTCTGAGGAGAGATGCCTGGAAACAAAAGCATTGGATCTGATTAGGGCCTAAGTGCCTGTCCAGTTCAATCTTATTCTATGGGGATATCTGTCTCTGGGTCTGAGTGGAGGTAGTTTCCTAACTTGTGAAAGATCATCCCTGTTTGTCCTGGGCAGCCAACACTATTCTGATGGCCTCGGGGAGTTTGGAGGTTTCTCCTAATCTATAGGGTTGTGGCCAATGGAAATGGCAGAATTCCCCTGGAGAGGGAAGCCACAGTCCTGAGGTGTGGCTCCAGGGGCCCCAACTTGGATGGTGTGTGGGCCAGGACTGTGGGGACAGAAGTCTGAAAACTCAAACTCAGCTTAGGTTTGGGGATGTATGTATGTAGGCTCGATCTACAGACCGTGAGAATTTTCCGGGCTATGAACAAAGGGCGAGTATGTGGCGCTTGCTCAGGCTTTTGTCTCTAGATTTTGTGTCAACGGTGGACGCGGAATGTCGGGGTGTCCTCAAAAGCCATGGACAATTCTTTCTCTGATGATTTGGCCTGATCCCAAGTGGTTGGGATCATTCTGTGGATGGGAAGAGTCCTTTCTGTATTTTTTTTTTTTTTAGCCTCAGGTATCCCACCAAAGAGGGATTCCAGAGTAGAGCCCTGAGTAGGGGTGACTAGACATCTCGAACTCTGGTTGAGATTGGGGGACTAGGGGCCTGGCAAGCCCCATATGTGGGCTGTTGTTCCAGTCACTAAGAGGCTTTACATGAGGATAGGGCTCACGCTGAGGGTCACAATGTGTGTTTGTGCACATTGTGGCCCTCAGGGATAGGTGGGGCCTCATAGTCCATGCTGCTTTCTCCTACAATGAACATTGGACAACATGCCAACCACTAGGTTTCTTGCCAAGGCGAAAGAGAAGTTCTGATTCTTGCATCACGTTCACTCCTGAGCAGTGAGTGGAGATAAGGTCTAGGTTCTGAAGGTGAAAATGCGGTTGGGTAGAGATGATGGCCTAAAGCCATTGTGGGTGTAATATGGTCTGTGTACGGCCAGCTGTTTGGGTGTTGGACTGGAGGTCTGCCCTCACGCTGTGTCAGACAGGGCTTTAGTGCACAGACTAGACTGTATAATTGGGGTATGGTCGAGTGGCATGCAGGTTGTTACTCATTTGGGGTTTCTGGTTAGCCTTATAGGGCAACATTTTTCTTCTGGAGGGCAGGCAGAGTGCTGCATTGTGTCTCCAGAATTGCCTAACTGGAGGGGTGTGTCCAGGATTGTGAGGAAGGAAGTCTGAAAACACAAGCTAGCACGAGTTTTGGGGCCAAGAGCATGGCAGGCCCACTCTGCAGAGGCTGAATCGAGATCTCCTGCAGGTGAGGTCAGGGCGAGTATCAGATGTTGCCTCAAGCTGGAGTTTGTGTCCATGACGGCCCCTTCCTGAAGGGGGTGGGGGCGTCATGAGGCCAGGGAGGTTTCCCTACGCTGGGAGTTGTGAGCTGCTCCAAACTTCAAAGTTTCCTTCATCAGGACAGTCGAGTACTATTGGATAGTTCCAGGATGCCCCATACAGAAAGACTCGAGAGCAGGGCCCTAAGCGTGGATGCCGAGAAACGCCAGCTCACCTTCCCATTGCCTGGTCGAGACAAGGCACGCTCAATCTGCGGGATCTTGGGTTAGCTACCCAGAAGGCTGAGTTAAAATGGACTCTCCTGAGGATGAGTCATAATGTGGGTTGGTGGCCATGGAGACCTTGGAATGTGGCAGTAGCTAAGGGACTCTGCAGGATTCTCCAACCCGAAGGGCTTGACACAACTCCAACAAGGAAGCTTCCCATGTGGAGATGAGAGGTCTTCTGTCTGGTGCCTCAGGAAAGCCCCGTATGCTGGTCTTCGAACCCAGGCCTCTGAGGAGTGATACCTGGACACCAAAGCAAGAGTTCATAATAGAGCCTAGGGGCCTGTCTGGTTCAATCTTCTGTCTGCGGATATCTGTCTGTGTGTCTGCATGGAGGTAGTAGTTGCTCAGCTTGTGTCATAATGCCCCTATTTGTCCAGTGCGGCTTGCGGTAGTGGGATGTCCTTGGAGACCTTGAGGTTTCTACTATTTTGTAGAGTTGTGGCCAATGGAATGGGCAGTTTCTTAGGAGAGAGCAGGCACAGTACTGTGGTGTGGCTCCAGAGTCCCCTGCCTGGAGGCTGTGTGGGCCATGGCTGTGCAGACAGACATCCAAAAACCCTAACTCAGCTCAGGTTAGGGGCCGAGGTTACGGCAGGCCTGATCTACAGTCCACGAGGGGAGCTCTTCTGGATCTGAAAGAAGGGTGAGAGGGAGGCAGTCGCTCAGGCTTTTGTCTCTGGATGTTTTGTCCACAATGGCCGTTTAATGTAGGAGTTGCTTCATGGGTCGTAGAAGTCTCCCTCTCTGGTAGTTTGTCCAGCCCCCAAGAGTTTGGGGTCATTCTGTGGGAAGGGAAGTGTCCTGTTTTCTGCTTCATGTGTCCCCCAAGTAGAGGGATTCTAGAGCATAGCAGTGGGTACTGACAACTGGAATACTCGCCCTCTGGTTAAGCCTGGGGGCCTATGGATATGACAAGCCCCATATGCAGGATCTTGGTCCAGCCACTGAAAGGCGTTACTTTAATACGGGACTCACGCTGCAGGTCACAATGCATGTCTGTGCCCTAGGCGGCCCTCAAGCACTGGCGTGGCCTTTCGGACAATGCAGGTTTTCCCACATTGAACGTTGGACAACATGCCAACCACAAGGTTTCTGGCCATGGGGAAGGAGGAATTCTAATTTCTGCATCACGTTCACCCCTGGGCAGTGATTGGAGATAAGGTTTAGGTTCTGAAGCCTGAAAACCGAGGTTGGGAAGAGATGACGACCTACAGCAATAGCGGGTCCTATGTGTCCAGGTTGGGGCCAGCTGTCTGGGTTTTGTTTGGGATGTCATGTCTCAGGCTGTGCCAGACAGGGCATTAGTATACAGGGTAGACTCTATAATTGCTTTACCATCGAGTGACATGCATTAGAAAATCATTTGGGGTTTCTTATTAGCAGCATAGGGCAAAGTTTTTCTTCTGGAGGGCAGGCAGCATGCTGCATTGTGGCTTCGGAATTCCCAAACTGGAGGGCTTGTGGGCCAGGAGAGTGAGGACGTGGCTGAGAACACAAGCTAGGCTTAGGTTTCGGGGCAAGGACATGGCAGGCACACTCTGCAGAGCTGAATTGAGATCTCATGCATCTGAAGTCAGTCGAGGATCAGACTTTGCTCAGGTTTGAGTTTCTGTCCATGATGGCCCCTTCAAGAAGAGGGGGGATTATGAGGCCATGGGCGTTTTGCCACTATTGGAGTTGTGGGATGCTCCAAACCGCAAGGATTCCTTCTGTGGGACAATTAAGATTTGTTGGATGGCTCCAGGACGTCTTATAAGGTATTTTTCCAGAACAGGGTTCTACGTATGGATGGCTGGGCAGCCAGCCTCACATTCCAATTGTCTCCTAGCAACAAGAAACGTTTAATCTGCTGGCTTGGGGTAGCAACAGAGGGGGCTGAGTTGAAATGGACTTTCCTGAGGATGGTCTTAATGTTGGATTGAGTCCATGGAGACCTTGGTATGGGGCAGTGGCCCCAGGGCCCTGAAGGATTCTCCTAACCAGAGGTTATGACAAAGCTCTAATGAGCAAGTTTTCCATGGGTAGACGAGATTTGTTCTTATTGGTGCCTCAGGAAACCACCATATGCTGGTATTGGAAACGAGGCCTCTGAGGAGAGATGCCTGGAAACCAAAGCAATGGATCTGATTAGGGCCTAGGGGCCTGTCCGGTTCAATATTCTTCTCTGGGGACATCTGTTGTCTGAGTGGAGGTAGTTGCTCAGCTGGTTTGAGATCACCCCTGTTTGTCCTGGGCGGCCTACACTATTGGGATGGCCTCGGTGACTTTGGATGTTTTTCCACATTTGCAAGGTTGTGGCCAATGGAATGGGAAGAATTCCCTTGAAAGGGAAGCAGAGTCCTGAGGTGTGGCTCCAGGGACCCAAGTGTGGAGCGTGTGTGGTCCAGGGCTATTTCGACAAAAGTCTGAAAACACAAACTCCACTTAGGTTGGTGGATGTAGGTATGGCCGGCCCGATCTATAGACCCTGAGGAGAACTCTTCGGGATATGAACAAAGGGCGAATGTGAGGTGCTTGCTCATGCTTTTTTTTTTTTTTTTCTGGAAATGTGTCACCGATTGCAATGGAATGTCGGGGTGTCCTCATGGGCCATCGATGAGGCTCCCTTTCTGGGGATTGACCCGATCCCAAGGGTTTGGGGTCATTGTGTCGGAAGGGAGGAGGCCTTTGTGTTTTTTTTTTTTTTTTTTTACCTCAGGTGTACCACCAACAGAGGGATTCCAGAGCAGAGTCCTGGGGAGGGGCGACCGGACAACCAGACCTCTGGTTAACATTGGGACCTAAGAACATGGCAAGCCCCATATTTGGGCTCTTGGTCCAGACACTGAGAGGCCTTCCTTGAGGATAGGTCTCACACTGAGTTTCACAATGTGTTTTTGTGCCCAAGGAGCCCCTCAAGGCAGGGCGTGGCCTAATGTACCATGCTGGTTTCTCCTACACTGAACGTTGCACAATATGGCAACCAAAAGTTTTCTGGCCATGGGGAAAAAGGAGTTCTAATTTCTGCAACACTTTCACTCCTGGACTGTGATTAGATTTAAGGTCTAGGTTCTGAAGCCTGAAAACTGAGGTTGGGAAGAGATGAAGACCTAAGGCCATGGTGTGTCTGATGTGCTCAGTGTTCGGCTAGCTGTTGAGTGTGGGTTAGGAGGTGCAGGCTCAGGCTGTGGCAGACAGGGAATTAGTGCCCAGGCTAGACTGTATCATTGGGGTGCAGGCGAGTTTCGTGCAGGATGGTACTCATTTGTAGTTACTGGGTAGCCCCAGAGGTCAACGTTTTTCTTCTGTAGGGAAGACACAGTGTCAAATAGTGGCTCCAGAATTCCCAAACTGGAAGGCTTGTGGGCCAGGAGTGTGAGGAAAAAATTCTTAGAACACAAGCCAGACTTAGATTTCGGGGTGAGGGGACGGCAGGCACCCTCTGCAGAGATGATTCGAGATCCCGTATACCTGAAGACAGAGCTAGGATCAGACGTTGGCTTAGGTCGGAGTTTCTGTCCATGACGGCCCCTTCATGAAGGGGAGCGTGTCACGAGGACATGGAGGTTTTCCCACGATGGGAATTGTGAGATGCTCCAAACCGCAATGATTCCTTCTGTGGGACAGTCGAGACCTGTTGGATGGCTCCAGGACATCCCATAAGGAAGTTATCCAGAGCAGGGTTCTAAGGATGGATGCCTCGGCAGCCTGCCTCCCATTCCAGGTGTCTCATAGAGCCAAGGCAAGTTCGATCTGCCTGATCTAGGGGAGCAACTGAATCGGGTGTGTTGAAATGGGTGAGTTGAGGATGGGTCATAATGTGCATTTGTGTCCATGGAGACCTTGGAATGGGGTCTTGATCCGGGTCCTTGAGGGATGTTCATAACTGGAGGTTTTGATGGAGCTCTAAAGAGTATGTTTCCTATGTAGAGAAGAGAATTGTTTTGATGAGTGCCTAAGGAATCTCCCATATGCTGGTATTGGAAACCAGGCCTCTGAGGAGAGATGACTGGAAACAAAAGCAATCGAGATGATTAGGGCCTAGGTGCCTGTCCGGTTCAATCACTTTCCTGAGGATACGTGTATAAGGATCTGAGGGGATGTAGTTGCTCAGCTTGTGTCAGATCGCCCCTGTTTGTCCTGGGCAGCCTATAATATTGGGATGGCCTCAGGACTTTGGAGTTTCTCCTAATGTATAGGGTTGTGGCCAATGGAATGGGCAGAAATCCCCTGGAGAGGGCAGGCAAAGTTCTGAGTTTGGCTCTAGGGCCCCAACCTTGAGGGTGTGTGGGCCAGGCCTGTGGGGACAAAAATCTGAAAACACAAACTCTGCTTAGGATTGGGGACATAGTTATGGCATGCCCAATCTACAGACCGTGACAACACTTCAGGATATGAAAAAGTTTGAGTTTGAGTTGCTTGCTCAGATTTTGTCTCTGGATTGGTGACAACAATGTGGGTGGAATGCTGGCGTGGCCTCATGGGTTGTGGACGGCTTTCCTTCTCTGAGGATTTGACCCAATCCCAAGAGTTTGGGTACGTTCTGTGGGATGGGAGGAGTCCTTTCTGTTTTTTATTTTATTTTTTTTTATTTTTTGTACCTCATGTGTCCCAATAAAAGAGGGATTCCAGAGCAGAGTCCTCGGGAGGGACAACTGGACAACCTCACCTCTGTTTTAGTTTGGGGGCCTAGGGGCATGGCAAATCCAATATGTGGGCTCTTGATTCAGACACTGAGAGGCCTTCCTTGAGGACAGGGCTCATGCTGAGGGTCACAATGCCTATTTGTGCCAACAAGGCCCTCAAGCATGGGAAGGGCCTCATGGGCCATGTTGGATTCTCCGACACTGAACGTTGGAGAATATGCCAACCACAAGGTTTCTGGCCATGGCGAAGGAAGAGTTGTGACTTCTGCATCACGTTCACCGCTGGACAGTGATTGGAGTTTAGGTCTAGGTTCTGAAACCCGAAAACCGAGGTTGGGAAGAGATGAAGACCTAAGGACCTGTTGGGTCCAATGAGCTCAGTGTGTGGCCAGCTGTTGAGCGTAGGTCTGGAGGTGTGGGCTCATGCTGTGTCAGACAAGGCATTAGACAGGGTAGACTGTATATTTGGGGTGCAGTCGAGTGGCGTTCAATTGATCCTCATTCGGGTTTCTAGGTAGTTCCATTAGGCAACGTTTTTCTCTGGGAGGGCTAGCAGAGTGCTGCATTGTGGCCCCAGGATTGCCAAACTGTAGGGCTTTTGGGCCAGGGGTGTGAGGACTGTAGTCTGAGAACACAAGCTAGGCTTAGTTTTTGGGGTGAGGGCACAGAAGGCACACTCTGCAGAGCTGAATCATGATCTCATGCACCTGAAGTCAGGGCGAATATCAGACGTTTGCTCAGGTTGGAGTTTCTGTCCATGATGGCCACTTTATAAAGTGGAGCGTCTCAAGAGGCCATGTAGATTTTCCCACAATGGGAGTTGTGAGATGATCCAGACTGCAAATATTCCTTCTGTGGGACACTTGAGACCTGTTGGATGGCTCTAGGATGTCCCATATGGAATGACTCCAGAGTAGGGTTCTAAGGATTGATGCCTATGCAGCCCACCTCCCATTCTAGTTGTCTCCTAGCAACAAGGCAGGTTTGATCTGCAGGCCCTGGGGGAGAAACCAAGGGGGTTGAGTTGACATGGACGCTCCCGAGGATAGATCATAATGTGGGTTTAAGTCCATGGAGACCTTGGAATTGGGCGCTTGATCCGGGGCCCTGAAAGATTCTCCTAAACAGAGGTTTTTATAGAGCTCCAAAGAGTACATTTCCTATGTGGAGACGAGATTTTTCTGATGAGTGCCACAGTAATTCCCCTATGCTGGTATTGGAAACCAGGCCTCTGAGGAGAGATGCCTGGAAACAAAAGCATTGGATCTGATTAGGGCCTAAGTGCCTGTCCAGTTCAATCTTATTCTATGGGGATATCTGTCTCTGGGTCTGAGTGGAGGTAGTTTCCTAACTTGTGAAAGATCATCCCTGTTTGTCCTGGGCAGCCAACACTATTCTGATGGCCTCGGGGAGTTTGGAGGTTTCTCCTAATCTATAGGGTTGTGGCCAATGGAAATGGCAGAATTCCCCTGGAGAGGGAAGCCACAGTCCTGAGGTGTGGCTCCAGGGGCCCCAACTTGGATGGTGTGTGGGCCAGGACTGTGGGGACAGAAGTCTGAAAACTCAAACTCAGCTTAGGTTTGGGGATGTATGTATGTAGGCTCGATCTACAGACCGTGAGAATTTTCCGGGCTATGAACAAAGGGCGAGTATGTGGCGCTTGCTCAGGCTTTTGTCTCTAGATTTTGTGTCAACGGTGGACGCGGAATGTCGGGGTGTCCTCAAAAGCCATGGACAATTCTTTCTCTGATGATTTGGCCTGATCCCAAGTGGTTGGGATCATTCTGTGGATGGGAAGAGTCCTTTCTGTATTTTTTTTTTTTTTAGCCTCAGGTATCCCACCAAAGAGGGATTCCAGAGTAGAGCCCTGAGTAGGGGTGACTAGACATCTCGAACTCTGGTTGAGATTGGGGGACTAGGGGCCTGGCAAGCCCCATATGTGGGCTGTTGTTCCAGTCACTAAGAGGCTTTACATGAGGATAGGGCTCACGCTGAGGGTCACAATGTGTGTTTGTGCACATTGTGGCCCTCAGGGATAGGTGGGGCCTCATAGTCCATGCTGCTTTCTCCTACAATGAACATTGGACAACATGCCAACCACTAGGTTTCTTGCCAAGGCGAAAGAGAAGTTCTGATTCTTGCATCACGTTCACTCCTGAGCAGTGAGTGGAGATAAGGTCTAGGTTCTGAAGGTGAAAATGCGGTTGGGTAGAGATGATGGCCTAAAGCCATTGTGGGTGTAATATGGTCTGTGTACGGCCAGCTGTTTGGGTGTTGGACTGGAGGTCTGCCCTCACGCTGTGTCAGACAGGGCTTTAGTGCACAGACTAGACTGTATAATTGGGGTATGGTCGAGTGGCATGCAGGTTGTTACTCATTTGGGGTTTCTGGTTAGCCTTATAGGGCAACATTTTTCTTCTGGAGGGCAGGCAGAGTGCTGCATTGTGTCTCCAGAATTGCCTAACTGGAGGGGTGTGTCCAGGATTGTGAGGAAGGAAGTCTGAAAACACAAGCTAGCACGAGTTTTGGGGCCAAGAGCATGGCAGGCCCACTCTGCAGAGGCTGAATCGAGATCTCCTGCAGGTGAGGTCAGGGCGAGTATCAGATGTTGCCTCAAGCTGGAGTTTGTGTCCATGACGGCCCCTTCCTGAAGGGGGTGGGGGCGTCATGAGGCCAGGGAGGTTTCCCTACGCTGGGAGTTGTGAGCTGCTCCAAACTTCAAAGTTTCCTTCATCAGGACAGTCGAGTACTATTGGATAGTTCCAGGATGCCCCATACAGAAAGACTCGAGAGCAGGGCCCTAAGCGTGGATGCCGAGAAACGCCAGCTCACCTTCCCATTGCCTGGTCGAGACAAGGCACGCTCAATCTGCGGGATCTTGGGTTAGCTACCCAGAAGGCTGAGTTAAAATGGACTCTCCTGAGGATGAGTCATAATGTGGGTTGGTGGCCATGGAGACCTTGGAATGTGGCAGTAGCTAAGGGACTCTGCAGGATTCTCCAACCCGAAGGGCTTGACACAACTCCAACAAGGAAGCTTCCCATGTGGAGATGAGAGGTCTTCTGTCTGGTGCCTCAGGAAAGCCCCGTATGCTGGTCTTCGAACCCAGGCCTCTGAGGAGTGATACCTGGACACCAAAGCAAGAGTTCATAATAGAGCCTAGGGGCCTGTCTGGTTCAATCTTCTGTCTGCGGATATCTGTCTGTGTGTCTGCATGGAGGTAGTAGTTGCTCAGCTTGTGTCATAATGCCCCTATTTGTCCAGTGCGGCTTGCGGTAGTGGGATGTCCTTGGAGACCTTGAGGTTTCTACTATTTTGTAGAGTTGTGGCCAATGGAATGGGCAGTTTCTTAGGAGAGAGCAGGCACAGTACTGTGGTGTGGCTCCAGAGTCCCCTGCCTGGAGGCTGGGTGGGCCATGGCTGTGCAGACAGACATCCAAAAACCCTAACTCAGCTCAGGTTAGGGGCCGAGGTTACGGCAGGCCTGATCTACAGTCCACGAGGGGAGCTCTTCTGGATCTGAAAGAAGGGTGAGAGGGAGGCAGTCGCTCAGGCTTTTGTCTCTGGATGTTTTGTCCACAATGGCCGTTTAATGTAGGAGTTGCTTCATGGGTCGTAGAAGTCTCCCTCTCTGGTAGTTTGTCCAGCCCCCAAGAGTTTGGGGTCATTCTGTGGGAAGGGAAGTGTCCTGTTTTCTGCTTCATGTGTCCCCCAAGTAGAGGGATTCTAGAGCATAGCAGTGGGTACTGACAACTGGAATACTCGCCCTCTGGTTAAGCCTGGGGGCCTATGGATATGACAAGCCCCATATGCAGGATCTTGGTCCAGCCACTGAAAGGCGTTACTTTAATACGGGACTCACGCTGCAGGTCACAATGCATGTCTGTGCCCTAGGCGGCCCTCAAGCACTGGCGTGGCCTTTCGGACAATGCAGGTTTTCCCACATTGAACGTTGGACAACATGCCAACCACAAGGTTTCTGGCCATGGGGAAGGAGGAATTCTAATTTCTGCATCACGTTCACCCCTGGGCAGTGATTGGAGATAAGGTTTAGGTTCTGAAGCCTGAAAACCGAGGTTGGGAAGAGATGACGACCTACAGCAATAGCGGGTCCTATGTGTCCAGGTTGGGGCCAGCTGTCTGGGTTTTGTTTGGGATGTCATGTCTCAGGCTGTGCCAGACAGGGCATTAGTATACAGGGTAGACTCTATAATTGCTTTACCATCGAGTGACATGCATTAGAAAATCATTTGGGGTTTCTTATTAGCAGCATAGGGCAAAGTTTTTCTTCTGGAGGGCAGGCAGCATGCTGCATTGTGGCTTCGGAATTCCCAAACTGGAGGGCTTGTGGGCCAGGAGAGTGAGGACGTGGCTGAGAACACAAGCTAGGCTTAGGTTTCGGGGCAAGGACATGGCAGGCACACTCTGCAGAGCTGAATTGAGATCTCATGCATCTGAAGTCAGTCGAGGATCAGACTTTGCTCAGGTTTGAGTTTCTGTCCATGATGGCCCCTTCAAGAAGAGGGGGGATTATGAGGCCATGGGCGTTTTGCCACTATTGGAGTTGTGGGATGCTCCAAACCGCAAGGATTCCTTCTGTGGGACAATTAAGATTTGTTGGATGGCTCCAGGACGTCTTATAAGGTATTTTTCCAGAACAGGGTTCTACGTATGGATGGCTGGGCAGCCAGCCTCACATTCCAATTGTCTCCTAGCAACAAGAAACGTTTAATCTGCTGGCTTGGGGTAGCAACAGAGGGGGCTGAGTTGAAATGGACTTTCCTGAGGATGGTCTTAATGTTGGATTGAGTCCATGGAGACCTTGGTATGGGGCAGTGGCCCCAGGGCCCTGAAGGATTCTCCTAACCAGAGGTTATGACAAAGCTCTAATGAGCAAGTTTTCCATGGGTAGACGAGATTTGTTCTTATTGGTGCCTCAGGAAACCACCATATGCTGGTATTGGAAACGAGGCCTCTGAGGAGAGATGCCTGGAAACCAAAGCAATGGATCTGATTAGGGCCTAGGGGCCTGTCCGGTTCAATATTCTTCTCTGGGGACATCTGTTGTCTGAGTGGAGGTAGTTGCTCAGCTGGTTTGAGATCACCCCTGTTTGTCCTGGGCGGCCTACACTATTGGGATGGCCTCGGTGACTTTGGATGTTTTTCCACATTTGCAAGGTTGTGGCCAATGGAATGGGAAGAATTCCCTTGAAAGGGAAGCAGAGTCCTGAGGTGTGGCTCCAGGGACCCAAGTGTGGAGCGTGTGTGGTCCAGGGCTATTTCGACAAAAGTCTGAAAACACAAACTCCACTTAGGTTGGTGGATGTAGGTATGGCCGGCCCGATCTATAGACCCTGAGGAGAACTCTTC